>NC_138655.1:60247380-60847380 GCF_964273445.1 Streptopelia decaocto
GGTACAATGGCAAAGTGAAAGATTGAGACTGGAATAAGACTTATGGATTTCTTAGTCTTTACCTTAGAATCAAAGTCTGCATTTTAACTTCTCCAATTTTTTATTATCTCCACACTGTTGTAAAATGGAAACTTTGTCTCTTTTTGTTGATTTTAGTTTATTGCACCATATTTATAATGCAGTAACCACAGGCTTAAGAGCTTCTGTTTGTTGTTTAGGTGGACCAGAATGTATTTTTTTCACCCTACAGAATGAATTTTCCTTCAAATATAATTTGACTTTTCAGGTGGAGGTTTCTTTGAAGGAATAGAAAATTGCCTTGCTTGTGGACATGATATACTGCACAGGAAATGCTCAGTGATACTGCTCTTCCTCCTTAGTCCTCCTTAGCCAGTGCAGCTTGCTGACTTGTTCAGTATTAAAGTGCTAACGAGAACTGTTTTGGTAAAAAAAAATAATCTTTCTAAAAAATCTGAATCGGATTAGATTTTTTTTTCCCTCCCTTACTCTATAGCAGAGAACATGGTTTTCTCCTAGCATAATACCAAGTAAACTTCTTGATATAACAATGAAATGACCTTCACCTCTTCTTTTTCTGTGGTTTATTATGGTTGATAATTTTTCTTCTTTTGAACTATGTCTTAATCCCATAATGAAATAATGGGGATGTTTTGTGGCTTTTGATGCCTGGGCTAAATGGAGCAATGTGCTTTATGGATCTTTGTGTACTAAACACCTAACACATCGATGATGTTGACTGTGGAACTAGCCTCAGGAAGTTAGTGCTGCTTTCCGGTTCCACATGTTGGCAGAGTTTAGTTTCTCAGCCGCACATATGCAGATACAGTTTTATTCAATGTAAAAAAAATATATATATATATACATATATATATATACAGAACTTCATGGAACAAAACTGAACATCAGTTTCAATCTTTAAAATAATCCTTAAAATGTCTATAAATGCCGATACTCTTTTCTTTCCTTTAAATTCTTTGATCTGACTTGACACGCACAGGAGGTGAAAGTGATTTCACTTGCAAGTGTATTTAGATGACAGTAGATGATTTATCACAGTGAAGAAACCGGCAAACATCTGAATTATTCAGATTATCCCTTCAGTCGAACTGGATAGCATATTAAGAGGAGCTTCTCCCTATGTGAGAGGTGTCAATTTGACACAAAGCAATGACAAAACTGGCACAAGCCAAACTCTATTATCTCTGTGTCAAACAACTTCAGTACTCAGGATTCGATAATACAGATGGGTCTAACCAAAATCAAAGAAGCCTAAACATTTGGGACTATTCATATCAAGACTGCTTAACTTGAGTCTTAAGAGTAGTTGAATTTATTCTTAAGAGACCATGCCTAGCCACAGAAGCTGCATTTTCAGCTAATGCATAATATATGCTACAGGAATCCAGAAAGCTATTCTGAGTATAAGAAAATCCAACAAACACCCAACTTCCCACACAAAAAGAAAAGAGCAAAGAGAGAGGATGTATGAATAATTAAAAAAAAAAAATGCTTGTGGGGTAAGCAGTTACATTATTTTTTATAATAAAGCTGAAATTTCTACTAATATTAAAGTGATTTAAGTATGTATAAATTATCTAAATCTAATTACCATTCTATTTCTAACTACTTCTGCTTCCTTTTCTTAGCGAAATTTGCCTCAACACATTAAGTTACAGCTTTCTACATTATTTTTTAGGAAAGAAATCAATAAAATGATAGCTAAAATGGCAAACTATCCATCCAGCTATATAAAGCACTACCCCATTTCAGTGATTATTTAATATGTGGCATAGAAAACTTGGCTCATTAATGTTTTGGTGCATTATTTACATGGAGACAGGTTTGTTCTCTAACAAACTCAAGCATTGGTAATTAAGCACAGGGAGAAATACAGAAGGCCAGAGGAGTTAAGGCACTAAAAAGTATTGAACAAAGAGTACATATTGAATGATACAAATTTAAAATGAAAACAGAATCTAGCACTTTTACTTTGGAGTCCCTGTAGTTGTATTGCCTAATAATGAATGCTTTGATATGCTGACTGTTAACCCTACTCCATTGTAAGCACTGACAGTGATGACTAAAAGATTATTATAGGAAGAAAAGAAATTAATGTGTGTGTAGGGTTTTTCATAGCTAGTATGCTTCCTTGATGAACCTTTCAAGGGAAATGCAGCTCATCTTAGTGTTTGATTACACATCTACATTGTTCCTTGATGGCTGTAGAAAATACCCGGGACATTTTCCTGTCACCTAGAGTTAATTAGTAGGAAATAAGTATAACCCTCATGGTTTTACATCCATGACAGAGAATTTTGTATCTACCATCAGGCAAAAATATAAGTTCAAAAATTCACTTAAAGACAGAGTGAATACTAGCAATTCTGAAATAAATAATTACCATTTTCTTTCAAAGTGCAATACATACTTGCAAACATCCAGCTCTGTGTTAGCCAGTGAAATCATAGTTCCCACAGTATCACTAGCATAACACATGAGAAATACAACATGCATTGGCAAAAATATTTGTGTTTTATTGAATTTGTTGTGTTTTCTATTCAAGTTTATCTGGCTTCTCTCTACCTATGGATTAATATGACTATAAAATTAATACTAATATGGAGTGAGTAGCTTCTTATTCAAAAGCTTGAAAGAGAACCATTATCCTAGCATAGCATATGTACTCAGTGCAAAAATAACTTAGAGAGTTGATTACAATGTAACAGAGAAAGTAAAGATAACAATAAATTTAACAAAATAAAAAGGATTAATTATGAAATCAATCTTTCAATCAGTTCAATAGTTTATTAGAATGCAGGGTACCTTAGAGTTCATTCTCACAGCAGCAGAGAACCATTTCTCCATGTATTGATTCAGCAGAATTTTCCTGAAAAACTCTATGAACACAGATTCCAGATCATAGATGTCACTTTCAACTTTTTACATATATTCTAAAAACTAGTATCTTTGTAATTCTCACACTACATGAAACCAAATTAACTTGGAGATAAAGAGAACACCTAAGAAAGTGCTTACCTTATGAGCTGGAGTTTTGGGAAGTAAAATGTTATAAATGAAGGTAATCTTGTAAAATTAATCAAGAGGAACATTATTAGAGTACAAAGGTAAAACATTTCTGAACTATAAACTGTTGATCTAGAAATCTGTCACTTTAAATTTTGTAATAGTTGATACAAACTGCTTAGTCTAGGTCACAGTAGCTGAGAATTAGTCTTGAGAATGAATTGTGCATTTCTCACCATCCTCCCCCAAACAACCATCCCCATGAAGCGATAATTACTGTTTCAGAACAAAATAGAGAACAGAAAAAAAACCTCTTCAGAGCAATAATTATGTTCCAGGAAGAAACTCTCAGAGAACTAAGGCAACAAAATACTGGATTAAGAATGAGAATAACAGACTGAATTTTCCAGATTTAAAACTAATCATCTATCTATGTGACTATAGCACATCAAATCAGTTCCATGGCTTTCTCTTTCATACTCTGTTTTATGCACCTATTTAAGGAATGTTTTAAGGGCCAAGGAACAACTTTTTTAATATACTAATATAGCTAGAAAATAAGAAAAAGAAATCTCACTACTGAGTAAAAACGGAATAATCAGTTAGAATTCTCCAGAATGCCAATTGCATCAACACTGTAAAGAATAAAGGAGTATCATAAAAGAATTTATATACTACCCTGTTTTTATTTTCAAACTCCTAAAACCAAAATATGGTATCCGCACTTTAGCTTCTGTCACTCCAGGCACCCTTTACCCAGATTATGGAGATGAAATTTAGCAATCAGTCCCTCTAATATTGTACATTGTCTGTTGTCCATCATATCCTTTGGGTTTTAAATGAGAAGGTTTGAGACATTTTGCTTTGTTGTTTTTGTTTGTTTGGTTTTGTTTGGTTTTGTTTGGTTTTGTTTGTTTGTTTGTTTGGTTGGTTTTGTTTGTTTGTTTTTGTGTTTGTTTGGTTTTTTGTTTGTAAATAAGCAGTACAACCTCAGTGGAGGTGGTTAACAATTGAGGAGTTTTTGCTGGCAAATTTTGCCTGGATCTTTACTATGACCTGGGCTCATGATGCCTCTCATAGATCTGAAGAATATACCCTTTATAGAGGTAACTATTACTTTCACCATCCTCCTGTCCTTTGCAGATGGTGACCTTGGCTTCCCAGCATTGGGAAGCAGCTGTAACATGCTGGCACATTTCCCAGGCATGAGCACTGTGTGAAGGGCTTGAGAGCAGAGGCCAATGCAGTGCATCTGCTCCCTGAAGCCAGACCTCATCTTCCATAGTAGGAATATGAGAAGAGCCCTAAACTAGAAACTAGAGAAACTGAGAAATGCTGCCAAAGGAGACATTTTCACATATTTGTCTTTTTCATTCCATCCTACTGCTGGATTGTTTTGAAAAAGTTGTTCCCGAGTGGCTGCAACCGTCAAATGACTTCTCAGCTTCAGAGTGGGGAAAAACTCTGTATTGGCAGTTCAGGACCTGCTGAAAAACTGGTGTCAAGACCAGAGTGCCACCAACACACATCAGTGTAGTGGGGCTGTGAATAATGATGACCTAAAATCTTACATTAAAGTAGAGATGTCTCAAAAATCCACATAAAGGAAGTTTTTATATCCTTGGAACAGTAACATCCTCAATCTCAATCTTTCAACACAAGAAACTGAGGAGATCCTTTGAACCAGATTTCTGGTCAGAACCAAAATACTACATAGAAGATATAATAAGAAAGGAATTTAATTAAAGATTGTTTGCAGCTTGCAAATGACAATATAAGTTGAGCTTGCTTGCCAAAGCAAATCCATTAAAGACTAGGGAGAATGAAGAACAAACTGAAGGTAATTGCAGTCATTGTAGATGTATCTTTTACTGATATTAGTTATGACATCTGACTAAATTCACACTTTTTTCAAAATTTCATCTCATCTTTACAGGTGCTACAAGTTAAGGCTTTTAGGTGACTGGCTGACTTTAAGCCAGTTTCCAAGTAGGAAGTTACAATTAGTTTTCAGGGTTGTCCTTTTCTTTCATGTTTTTAACCAACTACTTGTAAAATGACCAGTTATTCCCTAAACAATGACTAAATACAGGGGAAAATACAACACCTTGTTGTTGGAGAATTCAAGGGCAATCAGAGTTTTTCATCAAATTCTACCTCCAAATGGAGCAGCTGAGACCCCTTTTTGTCATAGGCCCTTTAGCTTCCTATTTTGCAAGATTTTGGAGGTAATTTTGCCGGTAGATTTGTCATGCCTATGTTTTTTCCTTCAAATTTCTTAAAGATATATATTGTTGCAGTCTTAAAAGTTGAGGTCACATTTGTTACATATGAGCAGAACTTTCTATCATGCAGGTAGAATATATAAACATCTTTTGGGAGAACAGGCAACCTTTGATATGGATGTTTCTCAAACCCCTACACAATGTACAAAGATTTACTGAGCACCAGTCTCACAGTAATGAGATACACTAATTAGTGACTTGTACATGCGAGAACTAGAAAAAGAGCTGGAGGAAGAAAAAAATGAGGTGCTCTGTTCTGAGGATTTTTTTTGCTTTTCAAACTTGCTTTCATGTTTCATCTTTCTTTACAATAACACCAAGAGTTTCCTAACTTGACAGTACTTGGGATAATTAATACTGATTACTGCACTTATTAGTATCATCTAGAAAGCAAGAAGACTGACAGAGTAGAAATAGCTATATACAAAATTTTGCAAATACTGTTGCATAAAGTCCTTATGGGTTTCATGTTGCTCACCTCCATCTTGGCTATGAATTGTTTTCTACGCTCAGAACGACTGAAGTATGAAACTAAAAGACTACTGTTCTTACAACAATTAGAAAGTTATTCTCATGAGATTAAACTTTGATTAAAGTAGTGTCTTTCTGCTTGCTTTGAAAACTCTCCAGTTTTAAACTGGTACTATGTCAGATGGCATCATACATATTGTCATGTTTTGTGTCCGTTGTCCACTGTTAGAATCCAGTCAGGTTTTTGAGACATACACAAAGAAAGATACCTGGTGTATGCAAACTCAGATTGCAAATGGCTCATCTGAGTAGCTTTGTTCTGACTATGCAATGAAATATCTTGCATGATGCTTAGCTTTTCAGAGTTTTCAAGTGTAAAAACCATTTTACATAAATACCTTTCTGCTTAATGAAGGAGTTTTTATCTTTCCCCTCCCACACCTTAAGCGCAGGATTCCATCAAGATTTGGTACATTTTGCTAAAGTAATATTTCCTAGTAGCCTCGTGTACTTACTATGATATATCATTTTTCCTGCTCACAGTAGTGTCTTGAATGTTAAATTTCTAGTTATACACTTCCTTTAGCAATAAAGTTGACAGACTTACTGTATTTCTGTCTGCTTCTTAGAATTTCACACATGCAGAAATCAGTGGGTTATCTAAAGACATACTTGTTTCTTTCTCTAGTGATCACAAACTACTGAAAATTAACGGTGGTAGACTAACATCCTCAGTCAGCAAAGACAGAATCACAGAATCACAGAATCGCAGAATGTTAGGGATTGGAAGGGACCTTAAAAGATCATCTAGTCCAATCCCCCTGCCGGAGCAGGAACACTTAGATAAGGATACACAGGAATGTGTCCATGCGGGTTTTGAATGTCTCCAGTGTAGGAGACTCCACAAACTTCCTGGGCAGCCTGTTCCAGTGCTCTGTTACCCTCACTGAGAAGAAATTTCTTCTCAAATTTAAGTGGAACCTCTTGTGTTCCAGTTTGAACCCATTACCCCTTGTCCTACCATTGGTTGTCACTAGCTCCATCCTTGTGACAATCACCCTTTACATATTTATAATCATTAATGAGATCACCCCTCAGTTTCCTTCAGACTAAAGATACCCAGCTCCCTCAGCCTTTCTTCATACAGGAGATGCTCCATTCCCTTAATCATCTTTGTTGCCCTGTGCTAGACTCTCTCCAGCAGTTCCAGGTCCTTCTTGAACTGAGGGGCACATAACTGGACACAATATTCCAGGTCTGGTCTCACCAGGGCAGAGTAGAGGGGAAGGAGAACCTCTCTCCACCTACTAACCAGCCCCCTTCTAATACACCGCAGGATGCCATTGAGCTTCTTGGCCACAAGGACACAGCACAGGCTCACAGTCATCCTGCTGTCCACCAGGACCCCAGGTCTCTTTCACTTACACTGCTCTCTAATAGGTCATTCCCTAAATTATATTGGAACCTGGGGTTGTTCCTACCCAGATGCAATATTCTACACTTTCCCTTGTTTATATTTCATTATTTTTTTCCCCGCCCAACTCTCCAGCCTGTTCAGATCTTGCTGGATGGCAGCACAGCCTTCTGGCGTGTCAGCCATTCCTCCCAGCTTGGTGTCGTCAGTAAACTTGCTGACAGTCCACTTCACTACCCGATCGTCCAGACCACACTTCCTCAGTTTAGCTGTGAGGATGCTGTGGGAGACTGTGTCAAATGCTTTACTGTAGTCAAGGTAGACCACATCCACTGCTCTGCCATCAGCTATCCACCTTGTTATGTCCTCATAAAAGGCTATGAGGTTGGTCAAGCACGACTTCCCCTTGACGAAGCCATGTTGACTGCCCCTAATGACCCTCTTACCCATGATATGCCTTGAGATGACATCAAGGATAAGTTGTTCCATCACTTTCCCAGGGATGGAGACGAGGCTGACCAGTCTATAAGAAGAGTTAGCTGAGAAGTAATACCTGCAAAATGTTCATTGCTCTGAAAATACATCGTTCTGATTTTGTGTGGCACAGAGTATTTGAACATATTCTGTTAACAGAAATTAAAGGAACCCCCCAGAGTTATAAAGTGCTTGTCTCCAGAAAGGTATAGTATTATGTTAGGTTTGAACACACAAAGCTCGTTCCCTGAAGTACATTACAGTAGCCTTGAACACATAAAGCTTATTCCTTGAAGCATAAACAGTAGTAGCAATAACATTCAGTATATAGCTGTCAAGCTACGGTATGTTACAGTTATTAAGTTTTTCAGCTCCATGAAGTCCAAGCAAAATATAGTATACTAATAATAAAGCAATTATTTGACAAAATATAGGGCTTACAGTTCTGGGTTCCTATTAACTCATTATATGGTTTTATATATTGTGAATGAAAATATATTCTTCCATTGGAGAAGCATAATTTTTACATGGGACATATAGAAATACAGAAGGGATTCAAAATTACATCATTATTTTTCAGAGTATGAATGGTCTTACAGCATAATTTAATTAAATAATTCATTATATCTTACTAGCTTAAGCTTCAGACTGCAATTCATCCTGTTACACAATTACTTAGACAAGCCACCACCTTTCCTGACTTTTCCAACTCTAGAATGGAATTGCCTCATCAGTTGCACAAAGCCCTAGGATTTACCTGCGCATTCAAATGTTAGTCAAATGACAAAATCAATAATTTTATGTTATTCTTGATTTCATGGCACATTCATAATTTAATTGCAGGTTGATGGTCGGGATTTTTACGTGTTTTCTTTTAAATGAAATTGGCTAAAGCACAGAGAGAGTAGAATGGGAACAGCTGCTTTAGAGCATTTCCAATTCTACACTCAAACTATAAATAAAACAAAAGTAGAAATTCAATAATAAATAAAAATTGTAAATAAATTTAGTAAGAAACAGAGTGAACTGAAAGTATCAAAACATTTATTGTTATTAAAATAATAGAAGCATATATTGATGAAACTATTATTTTAGGTACTGAAATTCTGTATAACAACTAAAAGGTATTTCAACTCCATAATATGTATTCTATGACACTCGTTCTTATTTTTTCATGTATTGGACATATTCTTTTGGGGAAGGAAGGAACTCTAATAGCAGAAGAGAAAAAACCAAAATCATCCTCCCTTTCACCACAGGGAATCTCATGTTAATGGAGTATCAAAGTTGAAATCCACCTATTGGACCTGAAGAAATAAGTTTCCTGTAAAGATATGCCAGAAGTAAACTTATCTCCAGAGACGGTGAGAGGGAACAGTAATCATCATGGCGTTTCTGAAAGATCATGTTAAAGTAGGGAAAAATATACACAATAGAGAAGATCTTGGATTGTCTGTCAGTCACTGCCCAGCACTAGTTCATCTCTCTCTCTGCTGTTCACTTGGCTTCAATTACCTGAATTTATTCCTTTTCATCTACCCTGTGGTCTTTCTGGCATCTTACGCCTCCTTCTCTGCTGAGGGAAAACGTGATGCAAACATCTGTTCCACTTCATGACTGCAAGCTAAAAATGGCCACCTCAGATTTTCCTGGCCCTCACAGGACTTCCTTTCTCAGCTTTTTTTTCCCTGGCCTAATAGATCAGGGCTGAATTTCTGTGCCTGCAAGCCAGCTGGGGGCATGTGTTAAGATTTGTCTTTAAGGTACCTGAAATTCAGGTTATTTCCTTTCTATGAAAGGAAGCTAAAGAGAACTGCTCTTTGCAGAAAATGATCTCTCAGTGCTGTTCTGAAGGGAACTGGTGAAAACAATAAGTTAGTTTGCTTAACAAAATGATTTTTAACTTAGTTTCAAACATTTTTAAGTGAGTTTTCAGCTCAGGGGGTCTAGTTTGCTAATGGATAATTTCTGTCTAATCCTGTTTAAAATAAATAAATAAATAAATAAATAAATAAATAAATAAATAGAACTGCTGTGAAAAAAAGGTCTATAAATGGCATGGATTTGAAGAACATTCCCTTTTGATTATTCTGTCTCCCCTGACATTCCAAAAATGTGAGCATGCTTAGGGAAACAGAAGGGAGGTATTTACCTCATAGAGCTGTGTCTTACATCTCCCTCAACCTGCCAATTTGTCATCCTTCTTTTAATTATCAGCTTGCATAGTTCATGACATCTGGTACCTTCATGTCCCGAGGGCCATGAAACCCCTTGAGTCAGAAACAGAAATGGACATGGATAATCTTCGTCATGAATTATGCATAGACTACATACCGTGACTCACCTATTTAAAAAAATATCATGAAAAATGTGTGACTCAAAGAATGTATTTTCACAAAAAGAGCATTTAGTTTATTAAAGTCTGGAGGGCTCATTGTTTTCATAGACTCCCTCTCACTGCCACTTTGCCTTTGTTGTATTACTGCTTTATTCTTTTCAAACACTTTCCTATCATCCTACCAAGTCAAGAAGATAAAGCTGGTTTCTCTGAACTAATATTAGTACAGTCCTGGGGAACTGGCTGACAAGAGATACTCTGACAGAAACAGTCTCTGAAATCCACAATGTGCCAGAACTTGCACTCTGTACATGGTAACCATGGGAATGGGAAAGCATGAACACCCGCTGTCCCCTAAATCTGTTCTAAAAAAGTTGTTTTAGTGTTTCATAACCCAACTCTGGAGACCAAGACCAGAGTAAAACTATTTCATCAAACAGTCCAGATGATCTATGAGCACAAAAAATAATAATAACAAAAAAAAAAGTTCATCTATGCAACAAGGGCTAGGGGAATGTAATCCTGCATTTTCCTTATTTATTGGCAACACCTCATCCTGAGTCAGCAAAACTACCTGCAGCAGTAAATGCTTTCCACAAAAATAACAAAGATTTGTCCAGAATAATTAAATGAGCTTCTCAAAGTATACATACAAAACATTGAAATTGTGTGATACAGCTTTTAGAAACATGTAAAATAGAACTGTTGTAATTTCTCTGAAAATTGCAAACAACAGGTAGAAAATCCCAGTGCAATTGTAATCGGTTCTGTGTAAAGTTTTTGTGCACCCAGAGAGGCAGCAGTCACGACCAATACCTCTTTGTCCTGTAGGTGTTATTCAAATTCTTATGTCAATGACTATTTAGGTTCTAGATATCCTAAGATTTTCTAAGCATTACCTGTAATGTGAGTGAATCAAAGCAACCTTTCACAATGACAGCTTAGAGATCATAGCAGAAAAACAATAAAAGCAGCAGATGTGTATTATTTTTTATATAACTGAACTCAGCAGTGGACTTATTGATAAAACAGGAAAATAATACCAAAATATGTTTGGGAGCAAACAGAATCTTCTAAAGACAGAATTATGCCATGAGTTCTTGACCTACATTTCACTTTAAAAGAGAAAAAAAGCAAAATTAAAAAAAAAAAATGCGAATGAAGCAACAGAAATAATCTCTTACCATTGGACTATATGAAGAATGTGAAGGTGCAATCTGTGCTATTGATACCATGGTTTAGATCAAAAAGAAAAAGAACCAGCAAGGATTTACAAAACTGTAGCATGGACTTCTTTCCTTATAGTCTTGTACAACTTTTCTTCAAACATATGCTTAGTGCTGAACATCAGAAAACTATCAAAAGCAGAATGCACACATTGCATGAAAGGAAAATGGAAAACAGTTCTAGGGACATAGCTGCGTTTTTAAAGATGAAGACACAGTTAGAGTTGAGAGAGTTTGTTTTGGGTTAAATTGGTCTTAAATAAATGAGAGAATTAGATTAAATTATAAAATCATTTAACTAAAGTAAAATTTAATTACAATATTTACCTGTGAAACATTAAATTGATCTTTATACAAATTTTAGAGTATGAAAGCGGGCCTACTTTGGGGAAGATTAGTATGTATCTACTACCATGGAGTATGAGAGATTAAAAAACAAAACAACCAAAAACAAAAACAAAAACAAACAAAAAAATCAACAACAAACAGATGAAGAAATACATCCAGATGGGTGTTTCTATGGAACTACAATAATCAAAAGCTAAAGTAGACAGTCATTTTGTTTGTTACAGCTAAACGGATATACCATCAGAAATATAGGGAAAGTTTGTGATCTCAAACACAAACCATAGCTAATTATAGTGTATGTTTTCCATCTAGTTAGCTCTTTGTAAGTCAGTAATCTGTATTTGTTTTCAGAAGAAAAAGTGAGGGTTTTGAACAGTGATGTTGAACCTCTTTAGAATCAGTTGAAAGCATATTGGTTCTTCCGAAGAGGATTTTAAGTGCTTAGATGAGCAACAATAAAAACTTTTCTGTCTTGTATTTGTTGTACCATAGCATACAAATTGTTAATAACTCATTTAGCAAAGCATGCATACATGATGAAGAAGCTGGGACACCATTTCTTGTTTAGATATTCTGATATCAAAAAGGAGAGAATGGAAAGACATGATCCCTAACCTCACCTCAAAATCTGCAACCTCCATAACATAACTGGGAATATACCTTCAGCAGCAGACAGGGCAAAACAATCTTCGTCCCTGTACCACTGTATCCTTAATATCCCACCCTTATTACATCTAAATATAGTAAGTGTGGCAACATGTATCAGACTTAAATTATAAATATGCAAATCCCATTTATTCTTCAGTTATAATTTGTAGCTTGGTAACAGGGATGGACTGATTAGCACACCCAGGGTGTGCACTTAAGTCATTCAGTCCTCAGAGGTTGTGGGAACTGCACAGATGAAATAAGGGACAGGTTTGAGATCATTTGGAAACAAGGTGATTGATTGAACCTTCAGTATCAAGTATTTGACTGATTGTTACAGGATCCCTCCAGACAGGAGTTTTCTATGGTTCTTGAAATTCCCCAAGGCAGCTCTTTCTCTGTCTCATCTGATTTGTATGCTGGTATGCTTAAACATGTAGACTGACATCCTGGATGAAGTGTCCAAAGCCTCCCCTGTGTGGTTCTTGCTGCAGAAATGGTCACACTATACATGAAGATATTTGTAAGTAGTCAAGAGAAACTGTTCCTGCAGAAATGGCAACATGGTTCAGTTCTTGTATGTGGTTAAGATAATAGCAAGTCTCATCCAATTCAGCTAAAGATGCTGCTGCTAGAAGGGGTCTTACAGTGGAGACTCCTGTCACTACTGAACAGCAATGGATTGTCCTGTTTCCCCATGAAACATTATTCCAAGATCCCAATTATTTTATATATATATATATATATAGTTGTTGTGACAGTCCATGCATCATAACACAGTTAATTAGTTTAGCTGACCACCAGATTTGCATCTATGTGGCTAGTACTGATCTTCATAAGTTCCAGAAACCCACTTAGCAAATCCTTTAGAACATTCACAAGGTGCCTTTAGCAAGACTAGGTTATCATTCTCATTGTTTTCTTTCTAAAATGTATATTTATTACAAAGAAAAATGAGGAAGAGCTGCAAACAAAATGAGATGATGAAAGCTTACATTCCAAGGGAAATCTTTTGTCTTTATTCTGCAAAAGACAAGTCACAAAAGTCTAATCACAATAATCTGTTCTAGTTTTACATGTAGAAAAATAGTGTTAGAAACACAACTTTACCTCACTGAAAATGTGCACAACATTTTTTTTTTTTTTTTTAATTCAGGTACCACCTTTGGCAAAATATGACTGTGATTTTTATGCACAGTTTTAAAATGACAGGAATTAAAATATCTTGTAGAGCAAGTGAATAAAGGATTGTTGTTTTCTGTTCTTGATGTGATGGTTCCTAAAGTAGTTTTTTTTAATCATCACAAAAATACATTACAGAAACAATATATGTTGACAAATGGATTTTTTTTTTTAAGCTTCATAAGATGAATCCACCTGTGAGATGAAAACAGAGACTAAATGCAAACAAAAGCTTTCATTGTTTCCTGAGAACGCGGAAAGTGGTATAAATCTATCATAGAATTATAAAATGGTTTGTGTTGGAAAGAACCTTAAAGATCATCTAGTTCCAACCCATGCCGTGGACAGGGACACCTTCCAATAAATCAGTTTGCAAAAAGCCCCATCCAGCCTGGCCTTGAATACTCCCAGGGATGGGGCATCCACAACTTATCTGGGCAGCTGTCACATCCCACCCAGAGGTATAGGTGAGGGAAGAGGTGAATCAGACATGTAGGTCCCAGTGGTCGGAAAAGAGTATACAGAATACTTAAGGTCCATAAACAAAAGGCTATTATTTTGCAGCTTGGTCCAACTGATAAAAAACTTGGTGGCAGAAGAATTTAGGTTATTTTAGGTTCAACTGGTAAATCGTTGTCCATCCAGACACTGAGGCATTGACCACTACTCTCTGGATGTGACCATCCATCCAGTTCCTCATCTACTGAACAATCCACCCATCAATTCCATACGTCTCAAATTTAGAAGGATATTGTGGGGCATTGTGTCAAAGCCTTTACAGAAGTCCAGGCAGATGACATCCATAGCCTGCCCTTTGTCCACTGATGTAGGATGTCATCAAGTTCAGCCTCCTGTTCACACCAGACCCATCTCTGAGTTCAGGCCTGGTTACTCAGGACTTTGTCCAGTCAGGTCTTGAAAACGTCCAAGGACAGACACTGCACAATCTTTCTAGTCAGCCTGTCTCACTGTTGGGTTGTCTATGTCGTGAAAAAGTTGTTCCTTATATGCAGTCAAACCTCCCTTATTCAAACTTTTTCAAGTTGCCTCTCAGCCTTTCATTGCACACAGCTGTGAAGAGCCTGGCTCCATCCCCTTGATAATGTCCCCTTAGACACTGTTGGGCACTTGTTAGGCAACCACTCCTCCAGGCTGAAGCAACCCATGTCCCTCAAGCAGAGGGACAAAATCACTGTCTGTATCAGCTAGCCATGCTTCTTTTCAAGACAAAACTGCTGGCGACTTTTGCTGACTGACATTCAGCTCAGTGTCCACCAAACCCAGAACCTTTCCTGCAGGGCCACTCCCAGTCTGTCCTTCAAGCTGGATGCAGTGAGAATTAGACAACAGATCCAAAAGGTGTCAGACAGACTTGATGGTACTCAGTTCTGCCAAGAGCTATGCCATTCCAAAAGCGGCAAAAAAATTGGGTTATTTTTTCCTTCAGGTGAACAGTTTTAGTGACTATCTGAAAAAACTTGTACATGATTTTGCACTTTATTTTAAGTTTTTCCTCTGCCATGGGAATAAGTTCTTTCACTCAGAATAAAACATCCAAGGAAATTCAATGGGACAAATATTTGGGATTCAGTGAAAGATACAGTGCAGACCCATCAGTCAAGATATTGTTACACAGATCTGGGTCAGTCAGCTTGAGAAGAGACAAGTCATTCTTTACTTCAGTCATCCCAAGAGCTCAAAATGAAAATGGAAAAATGATGACAAATTGAATGACAGTTGTCAACACTTCAGTTATTGCTTATGATATGAGCTCAGTGTTACGCATTGTTGGATGAATAAAGCATCAATATTTCTGAGACTTGTTGGTCAGTGTCTGTAAATAACCTGTGCTACAGGTATGTGGATTTCTGGTCTGTAAAACAAAGTACTGTATCAAACAATACGTCACAGACAAACACAGAATAAACCACTGTTTTATTTGCAGAATTGAGAAGAGTAAAAAATGAAAGCAACCGTTTATAAAAAAAACACACTGTTCACCTTAGAGATATTTAAGAGATAACAATGATCTGAAGAACACATGCTGGTTAATTCTATAAAAGAAAAAAAAAAAGCCTATTTATTTATTTTAAAAATTAGAAACTAAATTATATGCTTACAGAACTAGCAATACTACTCAGCATGGTCATGATGATTATGAAAATATCTTCTCAAGAAACCTTACAGCTTCTTAATGCCATACGAGAAGTAACAATATCACTTTTAAGCAGACACTTCCTCAGTGGCTTCCAAGAAGGTGAAAAAATTCTAGCTACAGTTTTTAGGGCTATTTATTGTTCTTTGACTTAAAATTGTCAATATATTATATTAAATTAACTCTGATAATGTCATCAAGGTCATTGAAGTAGACATACTTTGTAAGAAATCAACTTAACATGAGTTGTTTCTTAAAGAATGTCAAGCAATAAAGGCAGGGGAATTTTAAAGATAAAGTAAAATTAAAAATAGCAGACAGACACAGTAGAAAGTGGGGGAAAGAGTGAAGAAATTTGAAAGGATATAAGATCAAGAAGACAGAAAAGAAAATTTTCCTGAATGGACTCTGTGGATCAAGTCTTGCAGAGAAAAATAAGAAGAAATTGTTTAAAATGTCTTCTTTCTAGGTCAAAACAAAGAAATAATCTAACCTGACAAAGAAAGTTTATAATATAAAAATGGCAGTCTACTCAAGGCAATAAAAACAGCTCCATTATCCTTTTGAGACATCTGTTCTTAAACAGGAAGGTTTTAGAGATATATTTTCACCTTTGAGCTCACAGGTTATCTTTCATAAAATTAACTATATATTGCTATCCAGAGAATGTAAAATACTTCAAACAGATTAAAGTTTATTAAATACAGGATTTCAGTGCAGATGTGGTAGTCAGACTCAGCTTTTAGCCCTAATTGTGTAGGTACTAAATCACCTATCAGCTGAGTAACATGGTTTCTATTGCAGTTAGACAAAAGAAAACATGTAAAGATAACACCAGCAAGAAACATTACCATGACATGTTATTTATTACAATAGTAATACAGTCTCTCTTGCCTGAGATTCAATGTCCAACATTAACATGATTTATCCCATGTATCTCTATAGTACTTCACTTTGGAACAGTCACACTCATTAACAGATTTCAAAGCCAAAGAATCATAATTTAAGAAGAACAATACTTGGTCTAAGATGCTCTGTTAGTATTTAAAAGTAGAAAATGCAGTTTCTAATAAAAATATTGTGGGGTCTTTCTTAAAAATATATCCCAAAAGCTTTTGCTTTCTGTCAACCAGATGTTGTCAGTGCATTTGCTTAAGCAATTCAAAGTTCCTTCAGAAGACCAAAAAACTAAAAAAATAAACTATTACCTAAAGGTGACAGTACAACACAGGTGGAAAAAACAAAACAAAACAAAACAAAAAACAAACAAACAAACAAACATCAAACTCCTACTTCAGTTTAAAACACAAGGATACAAAAAGAAAAATCTTTTTTTTTTTTTTTTCTTGCTCCCTTTTGTTTTCCCAGGATAGCTAAGACTCAGTGGTTAAATACAGTAGGCTTCTGGTTACCTCTTGAATTGCCAAGTATTCTCACTTCTACAGGCACAATTCCAACACAATTTTTAATGCTGGAAAGAGACCCTTAATTTCATGTCAGTTGTAATAAGGAAATGGCTTAATAATATAAGTCTAGCAGCTGGTCAAACAGTGCCACTGGTAAAAAAAAAAAAAAAAAAAAAAAGTAATCTTCTAAGATCTCAGTTTATCTTCTTTTAATTGTTGAAAATCAGCTCCTTTGAATAAGTTGAAGATAATTTATCAATAAATTTATCACAAAACAGTAAATATAAAGGAGAAAAAAATCTGCATTGAACTTGTCAAAAATATATATACAATTGCATAACAAAACTTACCAAGTGAAGAAAATTTTAGGAAAAAAAAAAGTAATTTAAATGTATTATTTTTAAATGCAATTTAAAAATGCCAAGAGTCAAAATTCATGAAAATTTTGGAAATAAAAGTGCATCAAACTAAACTTTCTTCTTTCCTAAGGCATCTCATATAGTCAGTGAGGTGACTTGCTTGTAATATTTTGTTAATATTCTGCTTTCAAACTATCTGCAGATAAATTTAGAGATCTAATTAATTGTCTTTAAAGGGCTGAATAACTTTGACTATTTTTTTCTCAATGTGAAGAACTAAAGGCAACTTTACTTGAGAATTCCTTCTAATTCTATATTCAGTCTGCACAATTAATCACTAGACAAATGACTATACAAAGTAAAAAGGAACTACTAATTTCTATTATGGTCTGTGTTATTTTGTTTGAATGCATGCTTATTCATTTAACAACAGACTGTTACATTCACAAGTAATCTAGAAAAAGAATCATAAGTTTTCTATAAACCAAGATGTTAAATACTAGGCACTTTAAAAAAAAAAAAGTCGAAATGCAAAATTAGGTGGCTAGATCCTAATGAATTGAAGTACAGGCAGGCATCTAGTTATCTTTCAATACATGGGTTTAATATTACTTACTCAAAGCCACAAAGGAAGTTTGTGGCAAAGCAGGAAATTAAGCTGAGGCCAAGTGTAGCATCACAATGGCTTTTATATAACTTATACTCTGTATATGAAGTGACCCTTATTCACAGGAACCTGCAGACACCACATCTGATAAACAAATCTGCTATTTCAGAACTACACTCTTTGGCTCCACCACATACAAACCCACACATGGCAAGTTGTGGAAGCCAGGAAGTCACTTACAGACTTCTTGTGGCTTATTTTATGCCATTGGTCTAGTTTGACACTAATTCATTCTTATAGTTTATTGAAGTAAGTTTTTAATCACTCACACACCAATATTGGTCTCCTGCTGTGAAGGCTCTTGATGCATCATGCTTCTGTGCACTTCTATGTCTGGGCTGCAGCGACAGTATTAATTGCCCACTAAAGTTTCAGTGAAGACTGATATTCATGCTGAGCAGAGTTGGCTGTTGGGCAAATTGTGTTAATCAAAGGATATTAACCCTAGTGACTGGGATCCTGAGTCAGATACAACTCTGAGGTAAATCTGTCTAGACCTTTCCCTAATTCTGCTTTCCTTTAAGAAGACTTTTGTTGTTGTTGTTGGTTTTTAAGTAAGAGAAAGTAAAATGCAAAAACAAAATTGGAAAAATTAAGAAAAAAAAACAAAAAAAACCAAAAAGTTGAATATAACAAGTCTGCCAGAATAGAAATAGAGAAGGTTTATACCTCCTCCCCCTGCCCATCAGATCCGTTAGGGCAGATCAGCATTTCCAGGCTTGGTTTTACATATCTCTCTTACCTCCTGATCTGAACTAAACTGTGTTATATCCCCTGTTGTCCCACAGACAGCACTTCTCATCAGCTCTGAGGCTGGCTGCTCCCTCCTTCACACTGCTGTCTGCCAGTCCCTCTTCTCGAACTGCAGGTTCACAGCTCCATGCTGTCAATTTCCTCCTTGCCACATCTCAAAGGTTCTTCATCCTGCTCAAAAGCTTACCAGAGAAGGACAAGTCTTCTCCCTTCACCAAAAGATACATCTCACCCAGTCACTCCTCCCTTTAAAAGAGCAGTGAATGAAGTTAAAAAAAAAAAAAAAGAAGAAGAAAATAAACCCCCAAATGTCACCCAGAATGAGTATATTTTAGAGACTTCAGTATCATCCATTCATTCTTAACAGGAAAGGTATATAACTTGCCAGCAGTAATGAAAAACAGCCCTGCAATTTCTAGTGTTACATGAGTGGCAAGTACCAGAATTAGTTTGGCAGTAGTGGTGAGTGTTTGCCTGGCATAGCAGTTTTAGGCAATTTAACTCCCATTATCAAGTTGCTCCTGTATACTCTGGAATATCTAGGTTTCTCTGGAGTAGCTCTCCACACTTCAAAAATCATTTTTTTTCCTGATTCAGTTATCAATTATTTGACACAGTATTTTGAAAAGTAACATCTCCTTCATCCTAGAAACTAAAAATAGAGTTTATTTATTATTTTAAATTGCAATTTTCCTGTAGGGAAAACAAGAAAAAATGAACTTTATTGGAGGTAGTATAGTTGTGGGGTTTTTGTGTTTGGCTATTTGGTATTTTTTATCAATAGCTTTTCACTGACTCAGCTTTTATTCTTCAAACCATACCAAACATTCAAGTAATATGTGCTGTACTATTAATTCCATTCCAAGCCACAATTATTGAAAATAGTAGCTTATGTTGAAGCGGAGTTAAACAACTCACTTGCCATATGATGTATTTTCTTCCCTATTGCAAATCATAGCTGAGAGGTAGATAAAAGATACAATGAATTTGACTTGCATGCAGTTAAGATGCTTCCTGTTTAAATAAGTTAATTGTTCCTGAAAGCATACAGTATTTCACCATATTTCATCTGCTTAATAGATCATCAATTATTGTCCTCTATTCAAGGCCTCTAAACTGTTGTCACAAATATCCTTAAACATGAGGGTTTTTTAGACAGGAACATATAAGAATACAGCACTAAAGTAAAAGCAGACACTGATTCAATAGCAGATAATGATCTTAGAGTTGTTTATGTAATGCTAAAAGAACAGCTGTTTTTACTTATTTTCAATACCATGTTTATTTAAGCTCCTTCTATACATTGAGTTGTATTATTCTGAATAAAGTATGGTAATCCTCACAATGCTGTATAAAGAATGGCTGGTCTGTATCTCTCCTATCTCACTAATATTATTTGTCTTAAGATGTGTTGAACTTTTAAGATTCTGAGCAATTAGCCTACAGAGCTTAAGCTACTTTTCCAGACCAATCCACGAGGATTACTGTTGTCCAGTAGTCATTCCACTGGACAATTGATTTAGTCAGCATTTTTAAAGGTTTCCTCAAAAAAAATCTTGAATAGGTGCATAATTTGTGACTTCCTTTGCCTGTGTGGCTTCTTTTGCTTCCATTCCATCTTCTTCATGTACACATCTGCTATTTTAAGTACTTCCTAAAATAGTTTGGATTAATGTGCTTTCCTTCTTCCTTCCTGATACAGTCCAAAGCTTCACTTGACACCCCAAGACATCCTTGTGTCGTATGCTCTTGGCAGTCATGCACGTGGCTTCTTAGCAAGTTCCTGGCAAATTACTCCCCTTGAAGCTTGGCAATTGGCTCCTCAGGCCTCCTCAGGTCTTCCCACATGCCAGTCAGGTATGAAGATACAGGAATTTCAGAATTTGCGTGATTTGATTTCATAGCTCCTAGGAAGTAATAAACCTCTTAAGAGATGGAAACAATTGCAAATTAAAAAAAAATGTTTGAAAATAGGCTTAATTGTACCATAAGTGAAATTCTGACTCACTGTGGAGCTCTTTGCATTGACCCCAGTGAGGCATATTCAGGGAGATATTCTGATCTATGATCAATCACATATCAGTAAATATTCTGGGCCCTCCTTTGATCTGTCACTTTAGAACAGAAATATTGTTTTAGACTTTAGGTACATATTATTAAGCTTGCGAATTCTCAATTTAATATTATTCATAACTGAAATTTTCAAGGTGCTGTAGTTTGATCTTAATGCTAAGGCCTTCTAGCCTTGGGTCTTCAGTAGTTTTTACTATAGTCTTCTAATTTTAATGTTGAGGTCATTAATGAAAATGTTTCAAAATATCTCTATTGAAACATTTTATTTGTGGTAATACTAAAGAATTATTTCCTTACTTTATTCGCTCCTTTTGGTGTAGTCAACTCTTATCTGGCCCTTGGCCAGGCTCTTATTCAATCTACATTTCTAGTACCAAATTTTTTTACTGAAACTGAGATAGAGGAGGTTTGCTACAATAATTTTCTAAAATAATCCAGTATTTTCATTGCTGAATTATCTGTGGTCTCATTTTGAAAACCGTTTTGTAGATCCATGATATTTTGGCTCCTGTTTTGTTTTGTTTTGTTTTAATCAATTTCTGATTAATTATTTAAACTTTTTTATATTCAGCAAAATTCATGAAGTTTTTTTTTTTGTTGTTTTGTTTTGTTTGGGTTTGTTTTGTTTTGTTTTTAAATTTGAGCCTGAAATCATCACTTTATTATATGATAATTTACTAAGATCTTAAACATTGACATTATCCTATCTGGCCCATCATAAATAAATAAATAAATATAGATAGATAAATAATGAAGACACCTGGCAATAGAAAAACTTTGGGAGGATATGTGGTTAAGAAGTATAAATAAGTTACAGAAGGGAGGAAGAGAGAGGAGTGAATAGTTTGCTGACATTCAACTAAACTTTAATAATTCTCTTTCCAAAGAGGTAATTGCTATTTACTGAAGTTCTAGGTCATGATCCCACCTTGCACTCAACTTAGAAGAAGTACCTGAACAATACAGCACACCATGAGACCTGGACTGTGAATGAATACATCTTCAGGCTTCCTAAAGTGCAGTGAATCATTAAAAATACATCAAAGCTTATAAAAGTTGACATATTGTAGCTGTTTTCCTCACCCCACCTTCTTTAATTTGAGACATTTTCAAAGGAAAGCCACTATTCATTTAATATCTGAACCTGTAAAATCCTTTTCCTTCACTTAATACCAGAGGAGTGAAGTTTCTTAGTATGGCTTATTGAAAAGCCATAGAGGCCACATAACTCATTGCACGCAATACTTCAGTGGGAAGAAAAAAACAAAGGCTATGACTGAGTAAACATTAAAAAGCTCAAATCAGAATGGCAAGAAGAATGGTTCAAAGCATTAAATTCAATGTTAAATAAAAAATAAAAAGTACTGACACTTAATATTCCAGATACACATCTAACACAGTGTTAGCAGAGGAACAATTTGGGATTTTGTCTATTTGGTTCCTTAGTTTTTGTTTCTTTGTTTTCCTTTTTCCACAGATAGAGTGCAGACTTCTTACTTCTAAACCTGTATTTCTTAGCTGCTGTTATGCATGGTTAATAATACTTCATATTTTCCCTAGGTAGTATCATGAGACTTTTTAAAAACTTGCAGTGCTACAAAAGGGTAAATATCTAACATTAACTCTACCTCATTCTGGTTTCCACTAAACATTCTTTAATAGGTAAAGAAGATTTAAGAAGCATGGGGATGTGGTTCTGCCACCTGAGGAAAAGAAGACTAAATACCTTTGAAAGCTAACTCAAGCCTTCTGTATGCCAGTATGGAATAAAAGTACCAGTTATTTAGGAGAAGGATGCCCCTCGAACTTTGATAGCAGTTCCAGCATGAACCTAGTTGACAACATATGTCAAAGAAAACTTTTTTTTTTTTAATTTGTGAGAGAAAGTATTAGCTTTCAAAAATGTTATTTGAAAAAAGCCTAACAAGGCTTTAAAACAGGCTCTATTTTCAGGTGCCAACAGTAGGTCTTCAACAGCTTGTGACAATGCTACCTTTAGATGTACTTTAAGAATATTAGAAGAATATTTTTTTCTTAATTTAAACTTTTTTTTTTTTGACAGCAAATAAGCAAGGAAAATCTGCCTCTATAGATTTTTTTAAAGTGAAATCCTAAATAATCACATTAATGTTTAAATGGAAAAGTGCTGGGCAATATTAAATTTATGTGGAACTGTCTGCTCAACCCATAACACTGTTGTGTCTGAGAAATAAATCTGGAAGAAAAACAATAAATTAGGTTTTGTAATCTCAGCATCTTTGAAATATGTTATTACTGTGTGATTTTGACTTTGGCGAAGGTTCAGTCTCAAGCGGAGATAAGTCTCTCCATTAGCTGATATTTTAATTGCTTTAATAAATTAAGTTATCACTGAGTCAAAGTTGCAGAGAGGAATGCTGCTACTTAGATAGCAAGGACAAAATCTCACGGAGCGAAGTGAAACCCATCTGCTCTGCTCAGTGTGCATTCAGTGTAGAAAACAGTGAACTGGAGCTATGTATTTCCATGTTTCTCACTGTGCAGGAAAGCTTCAGGTGTCTAAGCATTCTCCAAGTCTTCATGACTACAACCAAAATCTTCAAATCTACATGCTATCGAATGAGTTGATTGCCATGATTACCTTTGATCTGCACTCACAACTTTTACAATAGGGAGGACTGATTCATGAAGCACTCCATGGCTATGTAAGACAGTTTAATAAAACACAATAAGCTCAACTGGAAGAGAAGGAGCAGGTGTCCAGCTCTGTCATGAGACAGACACACCTGACTTCTTCCTTTGACATCTAGTAGATACAATGGCAACAACCAGCACTACCAGGGCTGAGAAACTTTTATATGAAGGAAGTGACTCTAATAACACATTTCAGGAAGAACAGAAGCAGCAGGCATGGGAAGTGCAGAGCTGTAACAAGTACTGAATGGCAAATTTGCTCTATGTGATCCTAATAGAACTGAGGCCACAGCATATGCAATGATATCAGACTCTGGTAGCCCCAGTACAGTTTCATTACATACACTAGATCATGGTCACAATATGCATGGTTAGAACTAAGATCTGTCTTTTTTAAAACTCATGCCAACAGAGCTCCAAGTAGCACTTTCTAGCAAAACACTGATATACTGCGTGGATTCCATCCAGTAGTAGACAGAAATAAATACACACGCTAGGTAGAAGATTAGGATTCCGGCTTTCCCTAAACCTATCACCTGAAATTGCCAGTGAGAAAATTAAAGACTTGACAGGAAAAGATGCAATTAAGCATACTCACATGTATTTGCACTTACCCTGAATGAATAATAGGATACAGCAATAGTGTCAATCACTTCAGATAAAATGATGGAATGGATGACAGAATAATAACATACTTCTTAAAAATACATTAAATCTATGTCTCAGTGTTTTGAAAAACAAAGCAAAACATCACCACCAAAACCACTCCTTTCTGAATTTTAAAACTGAAGTAAGGGTGAAAAAAAAAAAAACCAAACAATTAGAGGAAAGTTTTTCAGGGAAACACAGTATACTATGTGAATTTTATGCACAATACTCAACCCCTGCCAAGAATTTTTAAAATAAATGGAGTTTAATATAAATGATGCAGAAATTTTCTCCATTCCCATTAAGGAAAGAATTTTGTCATAGCTAGTATTAATTTCATGTTATTTTAATAGAGAACTTATCCAATTAATCGTCAATGACTGTAAGTGTAATAGTCCAATTATTGTTAACAGAAAGGTTACCAAATTATGTGCATTTTTTATTACTTTTATATTAATTTAATTCAAAAGCAGTCATTCTATATTATTTTTTACATTACGCGTAGCTCTCTACACTGCTTTCTTAAGAAGTCGAGTGTCATTCCTAAACTCACTGAATTAATGTAACAGCAAAACAACTAGAAATGCCTAATTCAATATTTCAGTCACCTTTAACATCAGTGAGTGCAAACAATGTATTTTGGATTTTAAATATGCTAATGTAGCTGATAATTCAATTCATTTTACACCTGTAATTTAAGTTTCTCTGTGCAAAACATAGCAGTTTCTTGAAAACAAGATGAATTATTCAGAGTTCACAATGAACCCAAAACCACAAATCAAACTCTCAGTATGATGGCTAAGAAGCTTGCTGTAGGTGTTAATTAATGGCTGCATTAATTGTTAATTAGCAAGTGTTAAAATGGTAGCAGAAATGAATGCTAAATACATTGAAACTTTCCTTGGGTATCCACTTTATAAGAGTGACTGGCATATCTAGACAAACTGGTATTTTTCATTTGGCCTTTTCTTCAGACTCAGAATACAGCCATGGCCACTGGTCTTATCTGGCTTGATCTGGGCAGGTTTTCACTTACTCCTCTGCTGGGAATAGAGAAGTATGAGGCAATCAGTTTCAATACTTCAGTTCTTGTGATCAGACCACTTAAGGACTCACAAGAGGAAGCAAAGTTATTGCACCGGATTAGGAACATGTGAGGGAAGCAATTCATCCATCCATGATGTCAAAGTTTTCCTGGGTTTCTGCCTTGGGTCTGAGTCTGAGAATGGGTGAGGCAGCAGGATCAGGACTCAGGGAGGGAATTCCCTCGTATTAAGGATTCATTACAGATTATTGAGTTGCCTGAGAAAAGGGTCCAGGCCACACAGTGAAACAAACTACACTTTATTATTAGAATACCACTGTGTGTGCTGGACAATTCGCAACAAACTTCAGTTAGAACAAAAAAACCCTTAATGACAGCATGATGCCTTTACCAATAGTAAATACATAGTTGACTACCATCCAAACAAAATTTACAATTTAAAGAGATGGGGGTACTTGAAGAACCATCCCATACAATATATGCAATTATGATTTTTTAAAAAGTGATGACAAGTTATGGAAACAAGAAAGTTCAATAACAAACTTGTTGTTCAGTCAAATACTAAATTGTACATTTCCAGTAACAAGACTAGCATTTATTTCACAGCAATTTAATTCTCAGAAATACTAAGGATGAACACATTTTACTTTAGAAATAATCACCAACCTTTATTTATGTTTCAGACTTTGAGATTCTAAAGTGAATCATAAATATTTCATGCAAGTATTCTTTTATGGTACCCATCTGGAAGAAGAGTATTTTCTCCTTCGTTGATTAAAACTTTATTGACCTTACTGTCTGTCAGGTTCTTCTAAGGGGATTTTTACCAAGCAAATTTTTAATATTGTGCTTGCCAAAATGCATCAACAGATTCTGTAAAGGGTAATCGTAAAACCATGGGGAACATTTAATATTACAGCTAAGACCATGGCATTTACATTTTAACTTTTGCTTACTTTCAGATTTTCTGCAGTTACAATGGGAAAATGAAATGCAGACAACACAAACACCCTTGCATAAAACAGTGAAATGGCATAGGCTTGATAATTTAGGGATGTCATAGACTTATTGACAATATTTCCAAAGTGAATTTCTTTACTCAATAACTAAAAGTTTATGACAAAAATCTACTTTTTTTTTTTTTTTTTTTTTTGACAGACAAACCACAGATTTTGGAAAGAGTCATCAGAAAAAATCTTCGTAAAACCTAAGCTCTGAGCTCTGCTAGAGCTTCATAGAAGGAGCCTATGGGCCTTTCCTCAGTAGGAAGCACAAAGGACTGACCACTAGGTTGCTCTCCAGGCAAGACGGAGCAGAGGTTCACGCCTGGCAAGAGACTGCAGCTTCTCTCTAAGTTCTGAAATGCTACTAAAGAGAGGGCAGCAAAGAAGGTTGCAGGTGAAGGCAAGGTTGTATACAACAGGGCACGAGAGAAGACTTTGTCTTAGAGAAAAAAAAAGGATTTTAAGGACCTTGGGCATTAAGTCTAGAGGTGAAAAACACATTTTCAAAAAATGTTATTGAATTATATGGATTGTGTATATGTTAATAACATTTGATAAAATAAGTATATGTGCCTTAAGTGAAAAGTCTTGTTCCTAGCAGAAAGTACTCTTCAGATGTTGTCCTCTGTCTTGGAACAATTCAACAGATGTTTGCCCTCTATCACTGGTTCTTCCAGTATTCTTTACTCATATTCGATAAACCATTTTTCAGAGAGAAATGAAAGTATTCTGTTGACCAAATGGCTGATTCATACACTTTCGTTTTCTTTCCCATCCCATGTAAAGCCACAGGGTCCTTTCAGGCTTCATCTCTTCATAATGTATAAACTGATTTTAACCTATTTATAATATTCTTTATCCAATTAACCTAAAAATAGTTATCTTCAAAGCAAGGGTGACCTGGAAAGACCTGACATTGTTCAACATACCACAGCTATTTGGGATCACAGAATCACAGAATTTTAGGGATTGGAAGGGACCTCAAAAGATCATCTAGTCCAATCCCCTCGCTGGAGTAGGAACACCTAGATGAGGTTACACAGGAATGTGTCCAGGTGGGTTTTGAATGTCTCCAGAGAAGAAAACTCCACAGCCTCTCCGGCCAGCCTGTTCCAGTGTTCTGTCACCCTCACTGTGAAGAAGTTTCTTCTCATGTTTAGGTGGAACCTCCTGTGTTCCAGTTTGTACCCATTGCCCCTTGTCCTATCACTGGTTGTCACCAAGAAGAGCCCAGCTCCATCCTCTTTACACTCACCCTTTACATATTTATAAACATTAATGAGGTCACCCCTCAGTCTCCTCTTCTTCAAGCCAAGGGAACCCAGCTCCCTCAGACTTTCACAGTATCATAGTATCACAGTATGTTTGGGATTGGAAGGGACCTGGGAAGATCATCCAGTCCAATCCCCCTGCTGGAGCAGGAACGCCTAGGTGAGGTCGCACAGGAACATGTCCAGATGGGTTTTGAATGTCTCCAGAGAAGGAGACTCCACAACCTCCCTGGGCAGCCTATTCCAGTGTTCTGTCACCCTTACTGAGAAGAAGTTTTTTCTCAAATTTAAGTGGAACCTCTTGTGTTCCAGCTTGATCCCATTACCCCTTGTCCTATCATTGTTTGCCACCGAGAAGAGCCTGGCTCCATCCTCGTGGCACTCACCCTTTATATATTTATAAACATTAATAAGGTCACCCCTCAGTCTCCTCTTGTCCAAACTAAAGAGACCCAGCTCCCTCAGCCTTTCTTCATAAGGGAGGTGCTCCACTCCCTTAATAATCTTGGTTGCCCTACGCTGGACCATCTCCAGCAGTTCCCTGTTCTTCTTGAACTGAGGGGCACATAACTGGACACAATATTCCAGATGTGGTCTCATCAGGGCAGAGTAGAGGGGAAGGAGGACCTCTCTTGATCTACTAACCACCCCCCTTCTAATACACCCCAGGATGCCATTGGCTTTCTTGGCCACAAGGACACAGTGCTGGCTCACAGTCATCCTGCTGTCCACTAGGACTCCCAGGTCTCTTTCCCCTACACTGCTCTCTAATATGTAATTTCCCAACTTATACTGGAACCTGGGGTTGTTCTTGCCCAGATGCAAGACTCTACACTTTCCCTTGTTATATTTCATTATTTTTTTCCCTGCCCAACTCTCCAGCCTGTCCAGGTCTCGCTGGATGGCAGCACAGCCTTCTGGTATGTTAGCCATTCCTCCCAGTTTTGTGTCATCAGCAAACTTGCTGACAGTGCACTCTATTCCCTCATCCAAGTCATTGATTAATATATGTTAGTTTTGTAGATGGATAAGTTCCACTAAATTTAAGTTAAACTAAAGGGGAAAACAAGAAGTCTTTGCTGAACTGTCTTTTCTAGTTAAGTTGCAAAGAGCTCTTATTCCCACCACCATCATCAATTTTACCAACTTCTAGAATACCTTTTTTTCTTCAAAGGCTCATTCATCTTCCCTTATACCTCTATCAGTGATCTTTTTCTACTAAGTGCCATAGAAACACAATACCTGAAAAACTTCCAGCCACAAGACAAGAGTTATCACTAGACTGATAGGGAAACTCAGCTGCACAATGGTACAATATTACCCAGCATGACAGGGGATTGTGACGTTTCCATGAAGTCACACCAAAGATTATAATATTGCTGCGACAATCCAGAAGTAGTTCTAATTTAACTCAGCATAAGTCACTTATTTTTTTAGGTAGTGTCTGCATTGTAGTGATAACAGTACACTACCCGGGTATTTTAAACACAGTTTGGGCAAAAATCTGTACTCTTTCTTGCAGGCATAGAAGCAATTGTACTTTCCTGAACTAACAGAAAGGAATAAAAGTAAACACCTGACCCACTACATGTCATTTAGAGAATTTTTTTTTTTTAAAAAGATAAAATTATTTGGTACTCCACAAGATAGAACTTCCTCTTCCAGACTGCACTCTCCATGCTGTATTTACTTACAACTGTTATTAATACATCAATAGTCAGCAGGAGGTTCTTCCTTTTTCCTCCAGTCACTCTGCCTGAGGGACTTGACCAGTGGTGAGCTACAGTGAACTAGAGGAGACAATGTGGCAGAGACTGTAGTAAAAAACAGGATATACTTTAGTTTAGTTAGTTTAACAAGTGCTTCTGTCTTATAGCAAGTAAAAAATGCATCACCTGAGGTTTCCATTCAAAAAAATCGCTTGCTTATGTAGAGTTTATTACCACATCTGTTCAGAATAACAGGTCAGAGATATGCAAATAACTAAAATAAATCAATAAAATAATCTACTCTGCATCCGTGATTTTTGATCTAAATATGATGCTGACCTCTAGAGTTATAAAATTTGTTAGTAGATGGCAAAGATCCAACAGTAGAAAAAAATTTTATTTGTAGGAACCACCCACAAACAAATTTATGATGATAAGCAACCACAACAAAAATATTTCTATATAGAGATGTGCTGCAACAGCTGGTTTAGATGACCTGTTTTATTTAGGAGCTTCAGTGATTACCTCTGCTCTTACACTATGTTTATACCACTCTTCTTTTTTTTACTTAAGACCACTCCACTACCATGATGACACAGCATTCACTAGCACACCTGCAGCATGCTTGGATATAGCTGAAGCTGGAGTCCTGCCTTTCAATTATACTGTAGATTCCTACATCTGAGAGATTAGATTTGAGCCGAGAGATTACAATCCTTATATCACAGATTTAAGTAACCTTCACAGGCCCTGTGCTGATTCATCCATAATCACCCTCTGAATCTTTCTCAGTATCTGCAAGGAAATGGTGGTGCCAGCAAGATTTAGTAGACGAAAGACAAAACTCCGCATTATATTACATATTTTTCTCTGGTTGCTGTAAACTGTTGGAAGCTTTTCCTGCTCTTCATAAACTCCCTCAAACAATCTCATACCATTAACTGAGCTTTACAGTAGCTCAAGTTTAGTGGACTTCAAATTAATATACATGTAACTATTTGTAACATGATAAAACATTTTTTCTACTTTGCACTTTGTCAGCATCCCTTCTGACTCTGTTAATGTAATTCAAACACACAAACTGTTATTTCTCATTAGGGTTTTATTCGAGCTATACTGAAGAGGCTTCATTTCAGTTGCTATTTGTTTTTTTTATTAACAGAACTGTCTAAGAGCATGAACACTGGAAAAAGGATCTGTGTTTGCCTGGTATGCTACAGATTTGGGGAATTCGTTCTTCAAATGCAGACAGACAGGAAAACAAGGAAACAGTGACACAATGCTGCCAGCATAAAATAAAATAGCAACATAAGCACCACTGTTACTCTGTTACATTTTTAATATTTTTTGGTTGGTTGGGGGTTTTTTAATCATTTGAGTTGTTTGGTTTTGTTTTCTGTGTTTCGTTGGTTGGTTTGGTTTGAGTTTGTTTTGTTTTGTTTTTTTTTTTGGTTACAGGGTTTATTTAAAGGACGGTACTGGAAGAGATAATATGCTATAGTAGTGATATTTTTAGGGATTTCTTGCCACATGCAAAATAGGTGAGCTTGAAATACAAAATTTAAGTATCCAAGACCCACCACAGCTGTGGATGCTAAGAGAGCTGGCTGATGTTGTTGTGAACCTGCTCTCCATAATCTCTGAGAAGTTGTAGAGACTGGGGGACATCCCAGAAGACTGGAAGAAGGATAATGTCACCCCCCTCTACAAGAAGGTCTTAAATGTGCATCCAGAAAATTATAGGTCCATCAGTCTTACTTCAGTCCCTGGGAAAGTTATGGAACAAATCCTCCTGGGGGCTGTCACAAGTCAAATGAAGCATATGATTGGGAAAAGCCAGCACGGATTCACCAAAGGTTTATCATGCTTGACAAACCTGATTGCCTTCTATAACAAAGTAACCTGCTTGGCTGGTGTGGCGCAAGCAGTGGATATTGGGTGTGTATATTTCTCCAAGGGTTTCAATATGGTTTCCCATGGTCTTCTTCTAGGGGAACTGATGCATTATGGTTTGGACTTCTGCGGTGGGTGGGAAACTGGCTGACAGGTTACACCCAGAGGGTGGTGGTAAATGGCTCCTGTTCAAACTGGCAACCTGTCGTGAGTGGGGTCCCCCAGGGATCAATATTTGACCCAACACTGTTTAATATTTCCATATGTGATTTGGAAATGGAATCCAGTGTACCCTAATGAAGTTTGCTGATGACACCAAAATGAGGGGGGAAGTGGACACTTCAGAAGGGAGAGCCACTCCACATGAAGACTTTAGTAAGCTAGAAGAGTGGGCTAACAAGAACTTTATTAAGTTCAACAAAGACAAATGCAAGGTCTTTCACCTGAAAAGGGATAATCCAGGAGTGTAGTACGCATGCTGGGATCTACCTTACTGGGAAGCAGCTTTTTGGAAAGGGATCTGGGGGTCCTGGTAGACAACAAGCTCAGTATCAGTGAAGACTGTGCTACTGTTGCAAAGAAATCAGAGTGCTGGGCTGTATCAACAAAGCCATCACCAGCAGAGATGGAGAAGTCATTATCCCACTCAGTGCCTGTCAGGCCAGACCTTCAATACTGTATTCAGTTTTGGTCCCTGCTATGCAAAAAATGATGTGGGCAGGCTGGAGAACGTCCAGAGAAGGGCCACAGAGATGACCAAAGGACTGGGAAACCTGCCATATGAGGAAAGTCTCAGAGAACTGGGTTTGTTCAGCCTTGAGAAAAGAAGGCTTAGAGGACACGTGATCACCATGTTCCAGTATATAAAGGGTGGTTACAAAAAAAAGCTGGAGACTCCCTTGCAAGGAATCACATGGAAAATACAAGAGGTAATGGGTACAAGTTACTCCTGGAGAGATTCCTTTTGGACACAAAAAGGAAATTTTTCATTACGAGAACAATCAGCCATTGGAATAATCTTTCCAGGGAAGTGGTGGATTCCAACATTGGATACTTTTAAGATTCAGTTGGACAGGGTGCTGGGCCATCTTGTCTAGACTGTTTTTTTTCCAAGAAAGGTTGGACCAGATGATCTTTGAGGTGCCTTCCAACCTGGTATTCTATGATTCTATGATGTTTTGTTTAATTTTTGACCAATTGTCTCTCTCCTCCTGTGCACCTCAGTTAAGAGCCAAGCATGTTTCCTATTAATCACCCTTTGCTCTTCAGGGCCCCAAGCAGACTCACTCCCCATGCAGTCAGCTAGTCCCCCTCTGTATTACTGTAGGGGGTTCCTTTTCAAGTGCAGGCCTTTGTCTTAGTCCTTGATGATATTCATGAAGTTCCTGTTGATCCATTACACTAGCCAGTCTAGAGCCGTCTGAACAGCAGATCTGACTTTGACCGTTATCAGTTACATGCCATAGTTTTCTGTAACTCAAACTTGACAGGGATGCCTTACTTCTCTTCCTCCACAACACTCAAAGATATTCAACAGGATAGGCCCCAGGATAGACTCTCTGAGAAACTCCACTTCTAAATGGCGTTCAGTTACAATATGGCCATTAACTACTACATTTTGAACCCAATGGTGCAGCCAGTTTTTCACCTCTCTCGTAGTCCACTGATCTACAATGTAGCACTTCAACATCCCAACAAAGAGACAAGGAATGCTACAGAAGACGGTGTTGAAAACCTTTCTAAAGTCAAGGTAGATGTCAATTGCTACTCTCTCCTCATCCACAAATCTAGTCATTTTATTGTACAAGGCAGTTAGGTTGGTCAGGTGTAATTTGCCCTTGATTAATCCCTTTTGGCTGTTCCCATTGACCTTCTACCTTCTCCTTCTGTGTCCAGAAATGGTTTTCAAGATGACTCACCTTGTGACCTTACTAGCAACTCAATAGAGGTTCACTGGCCTGTCTTGATCTCTAAAACTGGGATGGAGAGTTGGAAATGACTCAGAAGGATGTCAGTAGTCCAGATGAATGGGCTGACAGGAACCTCATGAAGCTCACCAAAGAGAAATACAAAGTTCTGGATCTTCAATGGGATAGGCAGAGTAGAGAAGAAGGAGCAAGAATCTTCTTAAAGATGCGTAGCAGAATTAAAACCAAGAATAACTGCAAGCAACCTTATCTAACTTCAAAATTAGCCTTGTGATGAGAAGGAAATTGGACCAGATCTCCAATATCTGTGCCACCCTTAATTATTTCATGATTTTATGACAGATAAATAAGAGCAACGAGAATTTGACTGAAACAAATCAAGGAAGGGGGAAATAAATTTATTTCCCTAGCAGCATTATGAATGACACATGCAAGGTAAGAGCAGAAGGGAAAGTGTTTCATGCTGAAATATCAAAAATAATGAAACCCCTCTCTTAAGAAAGGACACAATGAACGGTGAATATATTAAGTTGGAAGATATAACTTTATGCAGTTGGTAAGTAGGTGCATCTAATAGGAAAACCTTTGTGTCATTTATAGAGGTTATTTATTACAGAATCCTCTTTCTCACAAGAGATGAAGCAGCAGTACACTATCAAGCATGACAGCAATTTGACTTTGATTCCCCTCTGTCACAAGCATATCTTGAAGCAGAGGAGACAAGATCAATATAGGATGCATGCTCCTACCATTCATCTGATGGCTCAACAAGCACTACCTCTCCACTTATTTCCACATTTCTCTCACTCCCAGTATGTGCTTGTGTTACACAGATATCTGGTCCAGATGAGAGGTTTTTTCTGGGATCAGGTTGCAAGATGATTAAAAAAAAAAAAAAGCAAAGCACACACACACACACAAAAAACCCCAAACAATCAAACCCACCACAAACAAACAAAAACCTCCACAAAACAACAACCCCAGAACAAAAAAAGCAAAAAAAACCTCCAGACACTGGACTGTCAATACAACACTATCATCTGAGATCTTGAGAGTAAAAATATCATTATCTGAATGCATACATTAGTAATTGAAATTTGTAAGTTATTCAACTCATTTATCTTTCCTATTTTAAAGAATGCATAACACAATTAAAATGTTAGTAAAAACAGGTAGGAATTATAATGTTGCTTTGTGACATATGTTTGACTTCTGATTGTTGTATGAAAGTATATACAAAAGAAGTATGAAGTATGAATCCTCGATGATGAAAGATCTAGGTTTCTCACTTAGATGGTTTATAACAAATATTGCTCCATTTCTTACAAGGTGAGCCTTATCTACTCAATGTAACACTAGAACAATTCTCACCTGTCCTGTGTCCGCTGAAGCAATATTCCCTATGAACTTATCTAAACATCATGGAGACAGGCCAGCACCAGGGGCAAAGGGGAAACCTTCTGGAAAAATTAATAAGGTGATATTGAAAAAAAGGAAACTTTAGAATCTCCTAGGGAAAACCTATTTTTATTCTGTAGCAAACTGCAAATAAAATGCTTGCAGAAAAATAATGGGGAACATTCTCAAGTGTAAGAGCATACCTTTTCTCTCTTTTCAAACATAGCTGGACAGAAAATTCTGTCTAAAGACAGACTTAAAAAGAAAAGTGGCTTTGGCTCCAAGAAGGGAAAGAGTTCTTTAAAATTACATTGCAACAATAGTTTTAATCCTATGGAAGAAGGTTTTTAGTTTTATTAGTTTTAATGACATGTTTTTTAAGAGTCAGGAGACTGATGAAGAAGACTTTAATTAATATCTTGTTTTGAAGCAATGGACCCCCATCTGCCTAGTGTGTTGTAGTTTAAATTTATCTATTTAGTAGTATTATAAATATTTCTTAGACTAGTTCACAATATATATTCATTAACTATGATTTAATTTAAAATATTTAAGCTTAGATATGGCTGAAGATTTAAGTGTTAAAATATTGGAAACTGACAAAATGTATTTGGAAAACAAACTTCAACAAAATTCAATACTTCATATACCTTGATAGAAAGCCTCAGATACTGTAGCCATATTCTCTGCTGATTACCTGACACAAATCTTAATTTCAGCATTTTGAAATAAATACATTCTGCTGGGATATGATTGATTTGCTGTTGTTTTAAAAGAAGCATTGTAAATCTTATGTGAAATTTCATTAATATTCTAAAATTTTATGTTTTAATTTCAATTATATTTGTTAAATTTACACTTGTAATCCCTAGTATGGAATGACATATTTTAATAATAAATATACTTTGGGAGAATATTTTGATTAGTTGTTAGTTTGCATATGTATTACTGAAAATAAAAAAAAAAAAGCTAATGACAGTATGGAAGCCTCTAGGTTTCTTTGAAAATATTTTATAGAAACATCTGCCAACAGAGTACTTGTGCACATTGGCCAAGGGGATAAATTGTGCCTTTCAACATGTTGTTGCATATTTCTATGTCTCTAGTTATGTTTACATGGATGCTTAACACACTTTAACTCCAGAAAAATACCTGGATATGCTTTACCTCTCCACAATCACTCGAGCCAAGACCTTCTAAGGCCATTGGGAACTCTGTTGGCATGTCAGCTCCTGAGTGTGAAGATTTTCTAGCCACACTGTTTCAATCCTCAAAGAGTCATGTATGAAACTGTTCCACTATTGATGTGGGCAGGCTTACTATGTGGCAAACTATCACTCCAGTTATAAGTTTAGCCTGGATGAAAACTGACAACATAGTTAAAAGCTGTGACATCAGTGCATGTAGACAGAGCTCCTCTATTTTCCCAAAAGCTCTTTCTGTATCACATGGAAATAACATGAAGAGTGGGATTACGATACCTGAAACATGTACATCTAGCACAACTTCAGGGGACCATGGGCAGCACATACAATACGGTATGTGTTACCATAGACCCAAGTCCTGAAGAGACAGCTGGAGGCCATCCAGAGTGCAAGAGGATGTCTCAAGTGACTCTGGTTACACATGTAAACAGCTTCTCTTTTGTTATGAAAGAGTTTGAAAAGAAATTTAGGACCCTTCCATTTTTAAGTAGATATCTAAATGAAAAATTTTGTTTAAGATAAAATTGATACTGGGTTGTGAAATGACCTGCAGCAATGATTGTACAGATTCAGTGACTCCTAAGTCTTTCTGAAAATCATGTACTCCTTACTTCTCTCAGTTGATTCAGCTCTTTACTCCTGGAGGCCAGTTTCTTCATCTTTGGACTCTGAATGGGAACTTTGCAACTTCTTTCTTCTTTGAAACTGTCATGTAGTCCTAAACTGAAAAGAAATTAATTCCTCTTCCTAGCTTTAGCATATGATATGACAGCTGCAAAGAATAAATAAGCACAGCAAAATCACCTGTTACTGTGGGTTCCTGAGCTTAGAAAGGTCTGAATATCTCTAGTTAGATCTTTGCCACTTGCAGATATATTTTTCATAGCACTACTCTACATCAAATGTTCACTAAACTGTTACAATAAAATATATCAGTTTCTTATGCAACAAGAATTTCATATTTATCTTTGGTATTTACATAACTACTATGAAGTAATCCTACATGTTTGTATGCCATTACTTTGTCTTGGTTAGAAGCTAAATGAAAAAAAAAAAAAGAAAAAAGAGAAACGGGGAAGGAAGGAAAGGGAAAGGAAAGGAAAGGGGAAGGAAAGGGGAAGGAAAGGCTGGTGTGGTACTTAACAGGAGAAGTTTTACACATGAAAGCACAGCTACGATTTTTACTGTGGATTCACAATCAATTGTATTCTTGAACGTCATAAAAGTATTTTACCCTTTTTGAGCTCAGTGGTTAGTTTCTGTTAGAAGGCTGAGTTACTTCCGGCTGAATTCAACTCTGAAAACAGGTTTAATCAGTGGTTACACTGTATTGTGTTGTAAGATACAGATTTGGGTGATTAAGCCTTAACACAAGTACAGCTGTACTGGGTCAGACAAGGTTCACTCATCAAGGTATCCTGTCTCTGAGAGCACATAACTCAGTGTGAGCAGGCAAAAAAAAAAAGAAAAAGGGCAGACATCCTGTAACACTTTACCCCCTGCATTTCCTCTGAGATAACAGTATGCAACTTGAAGACTTTGGTTATATTTTGTGTTTATCAGCATTTAATTCATATTTTTTCCATAGATTTCAGTAACTGATTTATAACTAATTTAAACTTTTATCATACATATCATTCCACAGCAATAACTTCCACAATTTAACAACAACTTATGTGGAAAAAACCCAAAACATCTCTTTCTTACTCTTTGACTTAAATCTGTTTAAAATTTCATTTGCTTCTGCCTTGTTCCTGTATCATGAGAAAGAATGAATAACCATTCTTCTATTCAGTCGCTGCCATGGTGCTCATTATCCATTTCTTATTCAGTCCAAAGCATCCAAATCTGTTTCACTTTTTCTTATGCGGAAATCATTTCACACTATTTATCATACTTGTTGCCCTTTTCTGTACCTTTTCCATTTCTAATATTTTATTATTATAAACAGAACTGCAAATAGTATTCAAGACGTGAGGACAACATGGATTTATACAGCAGCATAATGATATTTTCTGCTTTCCTCTCAATTATTTTCTCAGTTCTCAAAACTCTATTTACTTTTCTGGCCACCACTAAACATTGAGCTGGTGATTTCAGGGCATGATTACATAATGACTCCAAGATTTCTTTCCTGAATAGTAATAACTAATTTAAAGATCTTCACTGTATATGTAGAGATATATTGTTTTTCCAACCAGCATCACTTTGCATTTGTCAAAAGTGAATCTCACTTGCCCTTTTATCACCCATCAGTCAGTTTCACAAAATGCACCCTGTGTTCTTCATTCAAATTCCTTACTTAATATTCTGAATAAATTTAGCATTATCAGCACACCTTGTCATCTCACTCCCCATTTCCCTTTCCAGATCAATTGTAAACAGTGTGGCCCAGCACAAACCCCTGTGGAAACCTCCCAGTCACTTTCAGTCATTGTGAAAACAGTCTAAAAATGGTCCTCTTGATCCAGTTGGCTACCATTGAAAGATGCTCCCTTCTATCAAATAACAGCTGTGTTTATTTTCTTATGCTTGCATACTTTAGGAACTATATGAAGTTGGTTGACTCCCTGATGTCTTGCATGCCTGCTCCTCTCCGGTCACAGCAACCATGCCACTTGGCTTCTGGGATCCAAAATGAATAAGCCAACTTGCTTCTTCTGAAAAATGAAATTGGTTTTAGTAACCAGAAAGGTCTGCTATCAGCTCTATACCCTACAGACAACATGGACTCACACTGCACCTGATTTCAATCAAGACCTTCAGCAGTGCAGCAAATGCTGGTTTGCACATTGCCTTATCCACTGCCCTGTGCATGTGAGCATACCACTGGCTGCCATTTGGGCAGTCAGCACACCACTCTAACTTTAGGTCATAGTAGATGACAGCTTTCATTTCCTTGCATAAGTACCTCAAAGACTGAAAAGATCTTTCACCAAAATAGATAAACAGATATCAGCTTGGTGCTGAAAGCTACTAATGTAGGACTGAACAGTTTGTTAGTATCTGCATACACAGAGGTGTGCAACACAAGCCAGTCTGCCAGTGTTGCTTGTCAGAAATTTCCAAACTGTACTGAGCTCCACCATAAAAGTGAGCATCTGTTTTTTTCAAAAGCTTCAGGTTCTCAGCCAGGGCCTATGCATGAAGTTTATGGAAACTAAGAGCCAAGGCTCATCAGAGAAGCGAGGTGGGGGTATAAGGAAGGGACTTAGTTCTGCAGGCATCATTCACATCTGTTCTGCCACTGTCTAGAGGTGTCAAATGTACCATCTTGTGGAACTGCCTCTCCAGCACAGAAGAGGAAGTTTAGATTGGCCTAGTATCTTCTTTTATTGCATTTGTTTGGTGTTAGTGAAAGATGAACAGGGGTAAACACAGCCTGCCTGAGCTTAGGAGATACACAGAGCAGTCAGTGTTTGGCATACAGATAAGCACTAGAAGAATTATGGTACTATATTAAAATGTATATTACAATTTCTTTAGCAGTACAAAAACAGCAGCCTTCCCTCCAATACCAATATTAGTTATGTAAAGCATACTCCTTCAGTGATTTCACTTCCAGATCCAGGGTGATAAGTAAATGTGATCAAGCACAATAAATGGTGGTGTACTTCTTCATCCCACTTCCAATTATTCTTGATTTAGTTTCATTGACAGAAGGTAAAGGCCTGTTAGATGTAACAGCTCATCATCAATGTCAGTGCTGAGAAGAGAATGAAGATAATCTCATTCTTAGTCTGTGTTATAATGCTGTAGTAAAGTCAGTCATTGATTACCATGGCAAATTTTTAGCTTGGTATGCCCCCTGCTCTACATCTCACTGACAGTTTGTATTGTCAGATGAGTGTCCCTGGTTTTCCTCTAGACTCTTCCGTTCATTTCACACTTCAGGCTACTTGCATAGGAAATTGAACATGTCCTGACAGTAGAAATATACTAAATCAGGGGAGAGAATTAACTTCCTTGCAGGTATCAAACTATCTGTGTGAAACCTTTAATGGTTTTGTTTCCCCATTTAGGAAAAAAGTAAGCAAGAGCATAGGTACCGTTCAAAGGACAGCCTGTACTAGGAACTGTGGTGTTATGCTTACTCAGGTAACATGAGAAACTTCATGGGATATCAGGAAGGTGGGGTAGAATTCAAGTTTCTAATTGGGGTTTTCTACATACAGAATACAAAGAATTTAAGTGACCCTCAGGGCAGGTAATTGATTTCCGAAACAATGCAGTACAGATCTCCTCACAACTGAAACTACTTCAGCCTATAGGCAGAAGTACTAGCTGCTGCCACTCCCTTTCTGTGTGTTTTAGACATATCTTCTTTCTTTCCAGTGCTGCTTTTACAGAGGCCTTTTGTATATTGTTTTGATTACTGAATTTTTGAAATCTAGGAGCTGTGTTAGAGTGCTAAGCATGAGAATATATTCCAAATAAATTGGTGGCGCAGAAGACTACGTATAGGTTGTCAACACTGTCTAATAAATCCATGTAAGTATCTTGGATTTCCTCAACAAGGATATTTTCAGTTTAAATGACCATTGATCGGAAACTTTTGTTTACAAGCTAGATCTTTGCCTCATACACGTGTGCCCACACGCATATACCCCCACAGCTAGCAACATGAAGAAACATTTGTAATTAGAACAAAGCATTTCAAGCTCCCCTCTCTCCTCAAAAGGCAGTTATATAAAAGCAGGCATTCCATTAGCACATCTGTGTGAGGCAGCCTTTGCACCTAGGAAATACTGCATACTGCACGCGAAAAAAAGCATAATACATGTACTAAAAATACATAACCTTTACTTTTCCCCCACAATCAATGCACAGCTCAGTTTGAGCTTGAAAACTTACTTCAGAAACAAAAAATGGGAATAAACTGAGCATTTTACCATCAGGACTCTTTTGATATGCATACAGTTCCCTCTGAACAAAATATAGGGGTAGGCTCTACACCTGGAAAAAAAAAAAAAAAAACAACAAAAACACACAACAGTTTCAGTATACTTTCAAGTGAAAGTACGCAAAGGATAAACTTAATTATCAAAGTATCCAGTACCCTGCATTTAAATGAATGTTCATATATTAGGACTAATAACTAGCTCACCTGGTAAGTTGCAGTGCCAAAACCCTGCTCAGATGAGGATGGCCTCACTAAGCTACTTGCTGCTGGCCTCAGACACTTTGACACTGATTCAGACTATCAGAAATAAATGTCCCTGCCAGTCTAGGAAGCTAAGGAAGCCAGAGAAGCAAGAGGAGCTGCATATGCAGCAATTGGGTTCTGTCAGAAGCAGGAGGAAATCAACATGAAAACAGCCCAGTGCAACTCAGGCTATTTTTTTTCAGCTTTGTAGGGAAATCTCTGTAGAAAACAAGCAAGTGAAACAATCCTGTATTTATTTATTTATTTTTACCAGGAGGAATGCATTGAGAACATAAGGTAGATATGCAGAAGGTTTTCTCTCTTTTATCAAACATCTCATTTAAATTCTGAAGCACAGCAGACCTTCATTAAAATTCAGTTGTTGCCAGGAGTTTCAGTGACAGAACTGTGACAGCTGAATAGAGGGACACTCTTAGTGAGGTGGTCCAAACTACATTGAAGATTCTTGCTCTTAGAAACACACGGTTTGATCAGATTTTTTTTTTCTCTCTCTCCCATTACACTGAATGTTGTGGAAGTATATTTGTGATGAGACTGGACAGCCTTTCAAGCTAGGGCTCCCCACATATGCAGATCACTCAGGAACAAAAGCCATAATAAGCACAAAAAAGATCCACAGGTCTAATCAAATAGCATGAAAGACATAGACAATAGTACTGTGGGCACATGGCTGGTAAAAAACATGGTAAGAAAGAATAGGAAAAGAAAGAATACAAACGAGTGTATATAGCAGTATGACGCCTGACAGAGCCCTTCCATCTTATTACTTTTACTCCATAGCCTTTACCCGTCTTTCTGTCTCTCTGGTTTCTATCTCTGTTCTCCCAGGAGTCAGACTCCCTCTACCAATTAGGCTTGTTAGATTATCCTGCAAGGCTCTGCCATTGCCCAATTAAACTAGTTGTCTGATTGCAGACAGTAATGCAGGTGACTTTTCCTGTCTGAAGTCTCAACAAAGACTGCAGAATGATCTCACTGTATGTAGCAGAGACAGTGCTAACTGCTTAGGTACTAAGCATGGTACTGGCTTGGAACACAATCTTTTGAGAAGTAATTGCTTAATGTATATAAGACTGCTTCTATCCGGGGTTATTTATTCCTACCCTTAGTCTCATCTTAAAAAGTAAACCACTATTTCTTGATACCACCAACACCTGTTATACAAGCAAAATAATAAATAAATAAATAAATCAACCTTAGTTGCTACCATCCCTTGCAATGCAAATGACCACACCAGACCTTGATTTGTGTACTGCTAATAATCTGTGCATTATTCTAATCAAATTATGTATTAAATACTAAAAAATAAATTTCATTCAAAATACAGTTTAGAATGTATTTACTTCTAAATAGATACAAGTCATCCTAAACAACAAGCTTCCTGCAACTGAACTAAAAAATCAGGGCTAAGAAAAAGTACCTTAAAACTGGCATAGTACTTTCTAAAAAAAATCAATGTCCAAAGCTCTGCAAAGTGCATACAGTGGACATATATTTTGTCATCCCTGTCAAAATAAAGGTATACCAAAACTGCTGGAGATAATAATTAAAATTTAATGATGAAAATTTCAACACCACGGGTTTCCAATAAAGCTAAAGGTTTTTTAACAGAAATTATTTGAAAAGGCATACTATGAATGACAGCTTTGAGAATCTCTGTTCTGAAACATTTTGCACCTTTGTCATTTTTTCCTGTTCAGTGCAAAATTCATAACATCAAAGAGAATAAACATATGAGACATGATTAGACAAAATGACTGTGCTTAAACTGCAGAAATAGATGTGTTTTGAATTCTAATTTCTCTTACTTCTTAAGCAGAATTTTTCATATTTTCTGAAAGTGGAAAAGTTTGAGTTACTTTTAAGTAAATAAAACTCATCAGCCTTACAATATTCATATTTAGACCTGCTTCTAGACTTTGACAAAATTTCTTTTTATTGCCTTTTTTTCTGTAATTTCATGAAGATCAAATCTATTGGAGAATAAGAAAACAATTGAAAATGTAACTAAGACCTAGGGAAAGTGTTTCTAATTTAGAATTATGTGGCAAAAAATATTTTAAATGCAGTCAAGCTCTTATCCAACTATTACTAAAATCTTGAAAGGTGAGAACCTTAAAGAACATTTAAAGTAATTTCTATGTGTTACTTCAGTAAGTATTACCAGTGCCAACTTAATGTTTTGTTTGTTTTACTTGAAGGGAATTTCATCAAAAATCTAGAAAAAATGTAAAACACGTCAATGTTGCTAGCCCTGATTCCAAACCCACAGATCCAGTTTTTCTCATAATAAAAGCCAATCTGCAAAACGTTACTCCAAATTTGGAGCTGATCTTTGCCAAAACTCCAAAGTTATGATATGACAGGATGTTCTGATTACCATCTCCCTAGTACCAACCTAATGACAGAATATCTTTATGACAAAAAAATATTTGGCAGTCAGACTGGTAGTTTGATATACAATGAGATGTTATTGCCATGCATATTGCTTAATTTCCATCACTGAATAAAGACTGGAAGGAACATAATAGTATTTATCCCAAACTCAGAGCTAGTATTTGAAGTGGGGGACTTTAATTCATTTTCCATCATTAATGTAGATGACCTGTGCCTCACAGAAAGAGCCATAAGTAGCTGTTTATCTTTTTGAATATAAACATTTTAAGTTTCTGGGGTTTAGGTCTTTCCTATTTTGTAGTCTCACAGAGCCAAGTGGGTACCATGTGCTCTCACTGAGAACCCTCTGTATGTTAACACAAGATTAGTTTAACAGTTCCTAAAAGATGTTTGGGGTTTCTAAATGATAACGTTTCACTGTATAGCAAAAGTTTATAAATAGTCCCCAACATCCTGGTAGTTCATGTTACCTATTTTATGATATTTATTTTAAAGCTTTTCTTTCAGATATTCTGACATCCTTTTCCTTAGAACATGTCGTATCTTTTTCATCAGGGAACACTTTTATGACAAGTATCCAACTACTAGTACCAAGAAACATGACAGCATTAAACAAAAACTGTTCCAATACTAATCTCTGGCTACCCTATAGTGCAATATGTTCTCTTTTCCTGTCACCTATTACTCTCTCTCCTGGAGCCAACTCCTTATCCATATTTCATTATCACAGTCTAATAATTACACATTCTGCCACCAGAAAGCAAGGTAATAAGGAGGATCCCGGGAAATAACAACTAGTCAGCCTCACCTCAGTTCCTGGTAAAATCATGGAACAGATCATCCTGGAAGTTATGCCAAATCATATTCAAGACAGGGATGTGACTTCACCAACATGGTTTCACCAAGGGCAAATAGTGCCAGATTAATCTAGTGGCCTTCTATGATGGAGTGACTGCAGCACTGGACAAAGAAAGACTTACAGGTGCCATCACACCTGGACTTCCTGGCCTCTGATATGGTCACCCACAACATTCTTGCCACTAAACTTGAGAGATACAGATTTGATGGATAAGGAATTAGATGGCTGTGTCCAAAGGCTTAAATTTAACAGCTCAATGTCCAAACGGAAACCAGAAATGAGTGGTGTCCCTGTTTTGGGACCATTACTGTTAACATCCTAATCAGTGACATAGACAGTGGGATCGAGTGCACCCTTGGCAAGTTTGTGGATGACACCAAGCTGAGTGGTGCAGTTGACATGTCTGGGGGCAGGAATGACATTCGCAGGGGCCTTGAAAGACTTGAGAAGTGGGCCCATGTGAACCTCATGAAGTTCAACAAGCACAACTACAAGGTCATGGACCTGGACCTGGGTATTTTTACAGACTGGGGGATGAACGGATTGAGAGCAGCCCTGTGGAGAACGACTTGAGGATGCTGAGGGACAAAAAAATAGACATGAGAGAGCAATGTGCACCCACAGCCCAGAAATCGAATTGTATCCTGGGCTGTATAGAAAGAAGTGTGACCAACAGGTTGAGGAAGGTGATTTTCCCCCTCTATTTTACATTTGTGAGATCCCACCTGAAGTACTGTGTTCAGTTCTGGGATCCCAATAAAAGAAATACAGGGAACTGTTTGAATGGTCCCAGACGAGGGTCATGAAAATAATCAGAGGGTCTGAGACAGGTTGCTCAGCCTGGAGAAGAGAAGGATCCAGAGACACCTTATTTCAGCCATCCACCACATAAAAGGGGTTTATAAGAAAGATGGAGAGAGACTTTTTATCAAGACCTATAGTGACAGACCAAGAGGCAATGGTTTTAAACTGAAAGAAGGTAGATTTAGATTAAAGGAAGAAATTCTTCACTGTGAGGATAGTGAAACACTGGAAAAAGTTGCTTAGGGAAGCTGTGGATGCCCCACCACTAGAGTGTTCAAAGAGGCTGGATGGTGACTTGAGCAATTTGAACTACAGAACGGTGTACCTGCCCATAGCAGGGAGGGTTGGACTAAGTGACTTTTGAAGGTCCTTTCCAACCCAAACCATTCTATGGTTTTATGATTCTGTGATCTGGCCACACTGTTTTCCATCATCCAAGAGACATTAGACAAGTTTCCGCTTTCCCTCAAAGCATCAAGCCACTACACTAGATATCTTTCAGCAGTTTCCCTCATGACCTTTTCCTTATTCAAGCTGTTTAAGAGACATGAGCGATTTGTGCCATCAAAATAAAATAGAAAAAATTATTACCATTCTTCAACTCTGAAAACTTATTTTGAAGGATCAAAGGGATGGGTTCTGGTTTTTGCTTTTTAAATTGTTCCTGCATTTTATATTTGTAATTTAATGTTAAAAAAAAAAAAAAATGAAAGCTGTATTAAATAACAAACATCTCTCATAAATAAGAAAAACTAAAACTACCCAGAGAATGGCATTCTTAATTTCTGCTTTCTTTCTGCCCTTTCTTAATTTTGTTTTCCTTTCTACAAAATTAAAAAAAAAAACAAAAACAAAAACAAATGCAAAGGATGCTCAATGCTGCAATCAATAAGGTCTTCAACTTTCTAGATAAGTGTTATGATCAATGTGTTAGTAACTGACAGTACAGTTGGATGACTTCTTTGACTGTGTTTGGAAAGAAAAAAAGTCACCCCTTCTTAATTACCATGAACCACTAAGCTCAGGAGAGAACCTTAGCATCTGCCTTCATGTGTCTGAAGGCTGCTGCCCATAGTCCAGACTTGGGTGACCAAGCTCTGAAGCAGAGTGGGAAATCACACTTAATATTTTTTTGGGAGTTGTTGTTGTTGTTGTTTTTTGTTTTGGTTTGGTTTAATTTGTGTATCACCAATATAATTCATATAATAGGGGAAGAAGTAGGGAAGAAATATAGTATATCCATATACTATGGGAATTGTAATTCTTTTACAATATGCCTGGAAATTTCTATATGGCTTCTCATCTGTAATAAGTAGTGAAGTCATGACTGAGTCCTTTGAGGACAAGAAGAAATGAAGATAAAAAACACGAAGAAATAGTTCCGATTATCTTCTTTGAGTTTTGGAGTGTTTTTTTTTTGTTATTGTGTTAGGTTTGGGTTTGTTTGTTTGTTTGTTTTTCTGCCAAAGGCCTTCAGAATTGTTTAGATTTTAAGGATTTTCTTTGAATGTCTACTCTTTACTATGTATTTATTTTTTACCCAGTGTCCAGTTAGAAGTGTTTTTCTACCACCTGCACACATATCCTAGGAACAGCGCATTGCCAAAATCACTAAAGCATCTCTGTCAACATAGTGATGAGTAGAAATCATAATATATTCCTGAGGAGTAATTATTAATGCTTTCAGAATATAGCAAATCTTTATCCAGTCAACAAATCAACAGTATAATAACGTTGTTTGTAAAAGAGTAACCTAATATTAAGTGAAACAAATATGCTTTTATCATCGAGGATTATTTAGTCATAGTCTCTATCTGCATTGGTAGTAGCATTATTGTCATGTTACCTTTTAAATTAATTTATTTCTGTTCTTTATACTGTGTTACTAGTAGGCTGTACTACATATGCAGCTGTGAGGCAGCACTGAAATGCCTGTTACCACAGGCTGGCTGGAATGACTGAAACAAACCAATGTGCTTAGTAGCCTAATGCAAAAAGTATATTAAAGGTATGCCTAATGATTTGGGCAGGCTTTTTAGCCTAACACTCCCCCAAACCATTCTTCTTTTAGCCATCTGTTCACATAAGCATATGGAAACTTTATGTTAGGCTTCCAGGCTTGGCACTTTTTATGTAATTGGACATGTCAAGGATAATGCCTGTTGAAACGAAGCCTGTATATAAAAGATGAGGTTTATGGGCATAAGTCCATATTACACATCTCTGCTCGAGACCTCAATTAATGTTGAATAAACAGCTATAATAGAAATTCAAATTAGAGCAAACAACTTCTGTTCCCATTGCTCTAAAACAATCTGATCATTTGGGCTTTTGGCCATACTGTCAGCTCCTGTACACTGTTTAGGCTGCAACTCCAGCTCGAGCATGAGTGCAGGAGAATTGCGCAGCCTCTCTGTTAGCTTCTGTTGATGCCATCTACTCTACTGTAAGGGTAGCTTACAATGTGACAGTGTTTGATTCTAGTCCCTTGACATTTGATATACTATGTGATTACCTCAACATTCTGGTGAATGTCAGGAGCTTTGAGGACCTTCTTGATGCTGTTTACAATATTTCAGAAGAAGCAAATATTACAACTGACCAAATATTAGCATGACTTCTGTCCACCAACGTCCTCATGTCAGGTTGTTTCTGCCCCAAACATTCCCATACAGTTTCATTATCTTCCCACAAATAGAAGGCCTGGTTCCAAAAAATCCTGAGCATCTTCAGTTTCTCAAGTTCAGTTTCAGTCACATTCAGAAAATACTAAACTCTAGGATACCTGGGTTCAGCTAATCAGAGCAATTGTCTATTCATAACAACATATAAATTGACAGATACCATAAATTTGATTAGAAGATCCTCATCTGACAGCACTGTTCAACAGATATGCTGACAATGTATGAAAGATTTTACAGACACATTTATTCAAAATACAGCATCCAGTAAACAAATAAAATAGACTATTCAGCTGTACTGAAGTTTATGTAAGAGGCATAAGTAATGGGTTGTGTGCTTGGAAATTAAATTGATGTCTACACTGTTTTCAAGAGCCAGTTCAAAAGAGTAGAGGGTATACATGAATATTAGCATGAAAAGTCCAATTGTGTTCATTTTGAAGACTTACTTCTCCAGTTTGAGATACTGTATTAATTAATTGTTAGAGCAGCAGAAAGGTGTTTGCCTAAAATATCAGATGCAGAAGTAAACACAGCCTAGCCTTTTAGCCCACCTCACTGAGTTTCATGTTATACCCACCATAAAAATGAAACAGCCATTATAGCTACACTAACATCCTCTGTGGTCAATGAGTTCCTTTGAAAGCCTTTTATTAAAATGAATGTAATATCGTGACTCTGCTTTTGGCCCACATAGTAGAAATTCTGTTGTAAAACAAAAGAAGACATGACAATTTACTTTTGTTATGTGTTAGGAAATCTATGGATATTTCGCTCCGTGACTGCTTAGTTTTCACACTTTTACAACTGGAATTAAAGGTCTCCATACCTGCTGTTCTAATATCCAGCTAATAGTTTTCATTTAATTTTTTTTTTCTCTTATATCATGTCAGTATCTCAGCAGCCTGAAAATATAACCTCTCTTGAATAAGAAGGTTCAACTAAAATACAGTGGGATTTTAAGGTTTCTATTAAAATATAAGAAACAATAACAACAGTCTTGTTAATGTCTAACTATAGCTCTAAACTATAGCTTCCTCAACTGTGTCTAATAAGCCTTACCTATTTTAATAAAAAGAGACTGAATTACCTAAAATAAGGGACACTAACCCATCTACCTTTGGTTCAATAAAAGGAATTTCAGTACAAACCTTCCAAGCAAAAAGGAATAAATGTTGTTTTTCTAGCTTTTTTGTTATTACTATTAGTTCATTTCACCTGCAGAATGTCTATAAAGTAATATTCTTTAATACTGTTATAGGATTTTTTTATACTACTATAGGATTTCTTTTGCATTCTTCAACCTAGTAGCCTGAATCTGACTTTCTCACTCATGAGAATATGTAGATCTACTACTTATCCCAGTGAGCTGTTTTTTGGGAATACCATGACTTACACAGTAAATAATATTCAACATCTGCAACAGTGTGAGAAAATGGGATCAAGAATAAATAAATAAATAAATAAATAAATAAATTAATTAATTAATTAATTAATTATATATATATATAAAACATCACAATCATGTAAAGATGTTTAATTTTCTTAAAAAGTTAAAATCTAGCTCGATCCTGGAATTATTAAACTTTTTATTAGAGGCAGAACCTTCTGGAGTAAATAGTTACATACATGAACTGCTCTACTGTTTTAACATTTGTAAGATTCAGCCAGAGCAAGGTATGCTAGGGTATGGTTCACTACCAATGCAAATGTTTTTTGGCATGCCAGTGGTAGAACATAGTGAGAAAACAAAAGGGATTTACCCATAGATCTAACATTTTAGGTATGATTCGTCTCTGTAGGATGAATGCACATAGCAGGTCTTCTCCTGTATTCTCTGTTCTTGTTAGAAGGAGAAAGACACCGTCACTAATTGTTCTGCTACACAGAATGAGAAGCAAAACTTTCCAGTTTCTTTTTTTTTTTTTTTTTTTTAATTATTCTGTGGATTAAGATATGTAGTTACATTTAGTCTATTGGTGTTTAGCTTTACTTTCCCCTTATGCTTATATTAACTAATGGGCTGTTTTTAAAAGGATTTGTGTGACATCTTTCTTAAGAAAGACTTTATCATCTGTGTTTTGATTTAAAGGCCGTTTTAATTATCTGGAAGTTTGGGTATTTTTTTTTTTTTTTTCCTAATGATAGTTAATAATTCCAAATAATATTTTACTCCTGCCTGTTTGTCTGAGACTTTCTTCATGGTCAGGCTACTGGAGAGTTCATTGTGTGCAACACAGTAGAACTAAACTATCCATTTTCATTCTGTCTTATTACCCTGCTTGTCCAAAACAGTAGAAAAGATGCCTCCCATGACTTGTTTTTCTGTCTACAGAAGAAAACTAGGGAAACATGAAGCCGTACTTACAACAAGATAAATTTTGTAATTTTCCTGAACCAGGGACACAGATCACAATTTTGGAGAAGAAAGTAACTGTTTGTCCTTCTGATGGTTAGGATTTTTTTCTCCCCTGCAACAGGTAATTGAGGTGCAAGGACCAGCGTCTAAGAGGATAGTGCCCTGTGAATCCTGATATGAACAACACAATACTTTGGCAAGCAGGACCCAATCTGTATAGCTGAGAAGATTAGAAACACATGAGGATAGTCACCTGACAGCTAAGTCACTTCAAGTATGTTGAACCTAGTACAGTGGCATGGTGAAATATATAATATAATAGATTTCTGATATGGGAGACAATAAAGGAATGAGATCCTGTAGAAAATGCAATAATAATATTACTGGTTTTCTCTAGTATTGATCTCTTCCTGGGGTCTTCTCTGTAGACTTCTTGGAAATATTGAAGACATTGAACATTTTATTGTGGTTGAGCACCGATTAGGATATTACTTTTGCAAATGACTTAGCTATTAATGAAGTGCAGGTGAGAATAGAGCTATGCAAATAGGTTTGCCTGAAGCCTTTTTTTCCGATATAATCATCAGAAGGGAAAAGGTGATAAAATATCTTGGCACAGATCATCACTAATATTTACACAAGGGGCTGGTCTTGCAAAACCACATCTATCTAAACCAATAGGAGGGGTGGAAAATAAGAATAACAGCAGTATTAGTATTATTATTATTATCATCGTCATCATCAGTGGCGGCTAATAAAATATGAACAAGAAATAGAAAAAAGTTATCAAGCAGTACTTAAAAATTAACATAAGTGTAAAATTCCTTAAGGAAAATGAACAAACAAACAAACAACAACAACAACAACAACAAAAGAGGGAAGAAAAAGATTGTTCAAATCAGTGAGGCTGCACATACAAATACAAAATCTTATAGGTCAACTAGTAGTAGTTCTTTTGTTGGAGAGAAAGACCTCTGCCTGAAATTGCACTGTTGCTGCTTGCTTCAATTAGTTCCCCAAAATACTACCAGTGCCACAGCACATGGATTGAGACCGACAGGACAGTTATATCAGTATGAGAGAGGACTCACGGTTAAATGGACACTACTAAAATGAGCTCCTTTTTTTAAACTTGAGATATAGAGACTAATAGATAAGCAGTCAGCTCCAGTTTAACAAATGTGTCCAGCAGGAGAACTGTCAGGCTGTATGTCAGTTTGAAGAGTTTGCTCTGTTTCTACAAAAGTTAGTCTAGCATACTGGTCATAGAGCTGATCCAAAAAGCCTGATGAAGATGCGATTTCAGACTGGTTTTGCACTGAAGCTTTAGATTCTTTTTCCTGTTATAGTCATCTGCAATGCTAATGGAATACATTTAGTAGTCTGCCTCTTTTTGGTCACATATATCTACCTTGTGACTGTAACCAGAATAGATATAAAGCCCACAGCCTCTCAGAGCCCCTCAGAAGCTCTCACTGTTTAGCATAATTGGTATGAGCTACTAAGGACACAAAGTAGAAAGAACATTAAGCTACTGAAAGGTCAGAATTAAGGTGGAAAAATTTCAGGTGAAATTTTCAATCAAAAGATTTTTTTTGAAGAATTATGTAGACCTGGGTTAACATATTGCATTAATCTGTACATGGAGAATTGTTTCAGAGAAATGCCTACATGTGCCAACCTATTTCTTAGTTTTAATGAAACACTTTCAGGGCTTTCCATTTGGAAGGTTTTAAAAGAAGATGTGTTCCAACTGCAGTGAAAAAAGTGCAGAAAATAACTCAGAAATGAAATATTTAAGTCTACATCCAACTGTTTTTGTACCATTTCTTTCAGTTCATCTACCATATTAAGAAACTAACTATTTACACCAAACTATTCAGATGACTTCAAAATTTCCCTATAACTGCTAAAAAAATCACCTCATAGAAATGGACTTTTTCACATGAGAATGTTCAAATTCTTCCTCTCCTGTGAATTTGTTCAGATGTTTCCCCTATTTGTGAAGTCTAGATTTGGAGTACCCAGACTTAAAATCTCCCAGGACAATTTACTGAACCAGGAGGCAGTCCTTTCCTCCTGAGGATGGAAATTCTCCAGCAGAGTGACTGAAGACAAAAGCAGGGGTGCTGGAAAACCAAAACCAAACAAAACCCAACACCTGTTACCAGGATCGGACCACCTGTATCAAAATCAGATGATCCAGCTCACTGCTACTTCCAACCTGCATCTGAGGAACCCTTGGGAAAGAGAGCAGGCTGCCTGTGTTTTCTGAATCATGACAGCTGACTTCTGCCCATGTGGACTCTCAGATAAAGACAGATTTAAATATGTGAATGTATTCTTCCCAAATCCACCTCACACTTATTTCACTGCTGCAAATACAGACAACAGCACATGCAGGTGAACACGTCTGCTGACAGGACTGGGAAGGAGCAGCAAGCATACTTCTGCAAGACTCATACGACTTCTCTAACAAGAAGCTTGGTTATCATAGCTCTTCCAAGACAGAAATCTTCAAAAGTGTAAGTATGACTTATATCCATTTTAGTGGTACAAATACTATCTGTTAAGGAACAGATTCCTGCTCATAAATTTATAGAGAAAACTGCAGACGAATCATTGACTCCAATTTGTCCATGTAATGTAAGTATCCAGAAACAGGTGACTAATGAGTATATTCACAGAAAGCAGGACTTGTTTACAATGGTGGACAGAGCTAGCCAAACAAATTATTTGAGGCAGAGCTCTTTGACTGGATTCATGACCAGCTCTCCCTCACAGGCTTGTGTATCCTTCTCTGAAGGAAGCGAGCTGCACACTGCTAACAAGCTCATCAGCATTCCTGCCAACATTGCCACCTCCAGCCTCACCAATCCTTATTAACAGAGCTCTAGGGCAGGCTGGCACCTCAACTCCATCACGCATGGGGTCACTTCTCCATGCCACAGCACCATAATAAGGTCCCAAATTAGAACAACATCTTTTAAGCCTACTCTACAGCCTTTATTTAAATGCCTTTTAATGTAAATTTGCTGTTCATAAAAGTGAAGGAATGACTGTTCTGGCAGCCTCTGGGCATCATTTGGGAAGATGAAGTGTAGTCTTATCTGCATAACAGCAAGTGAACTATCTCTGGCTGTGGCCTTGTAACCCCAGCTCCAGTCTCTTCATCAGAATTAGTCCAGCAGTTTCAAATCCTGCAACTATTTTATGGACCTGGGCAAATGTCCATTAGGATCCAAACTGAGATTTCACTTGTGACCTAATTACAGTTTAGATTTACTGTGTGTTCTGTGAGCTGCCACTTGAGGTTATTTGCACTGCCTGGTGAGTCATAACAGTGCCAGTGTGAAGAACTGGGAAAAGATGAGGATGTTATGATGACTTAGCACCCAAGAAGTACAAGAAGGCTTCAGTCAAACTCCTGATCCATCAATCACTGATGCAGCCTGAAGCTCTTGAGAGAGTGCATGAGTGTATTGATGACTCAGTAGTTTAACAGCATGGTCTTTTCCCTGCCAAATGCTGAGTCAATTTTACACAAAATAAATCATCTCCCTTCTTTACCTTTCACTTCAGCTACCTTCCACTACTTTATTTCATAGCAATTAGGAATCAGACTGGAGGCATATCACCATCAGCAGCCACTGATGAGGGGAAAAAGAAAGAAAAAGAAGACAGGCAAGATAGAGACAGAGAGAGGGAGAGAGAACCAATACATTTATGCAGAAGGCAATGTATTTTTTAGCCATGCTTTATTTCTGTACATCACTCACTCAGCCACAGACTTGCTATTATCACACTCAGACCTAGTGCTATTTCATGGTTTATTACCATGAAGTAATAACACTAAAATTGGCAAGGAGGAAGCAAAGCAGTTCACTTATCTGAGACCTGTTTAATGTTACACTGGACTTCCAAAAATGTATAATACAGAAGCTGTACCCACGTGAGAGAATTTGCCAATTTAGGTGCATTTGTGAGAAGCCTCATGAAGACACACTTGTAGCAGCTCCTGACAGATTTTGTGACTTACAAGGCAGGAGTGTCGCACTTGGCAGGCCAAAAATGATGTTGGCAGTATTAAGAACTAATTGGAAGTCTTCCCAATAATGAAGGACCAGTATATCATATAAAATGTCAGAAGCTGATGCAAAAATTAAAATCTGCCTAGATAGATCCAAAAGACAAGGACTACTAAAATCAGCTCATGGATCAGAGTACTCCTTTAACAGTGAAAACAGCTGAAAGCCAAACAACTGAGCAATGCCAAAGGTATCCTGCTGGTGAACATTGAGTCACAACACAACAACCAAATCATCACTTTTCTTGTATGGATCAATGCACTGGAGAAACACTAACCAACATAGAAGTTATTGTTAATTAGATAATCATAATTGCAAGTAAGAAAAATTAACATATTTAATTTAGATTCTATATACTTTTAAATGTTAATTAATGTCTAAAAACCTACATTAATTAAATATTAAATAATTAATTAAATATAAAAGTATAAACTAATGGTGAAATAAAAACATTTTGAAAAAATTAAAACCAGCAACGAACAGGTTAGGTTATTAAACAACAAATTAAACAAAGATCTTACAAAGGAAGAGCAGGTATAAATATTAGCCTAGAAAGGTGTGGCCAATGCCATGTTCAAACACTTGGGGCCCTTGGGGCTTCAGAAGACCCTCACTGGTCTCACATGAGGCAGTGCTGAGGGGCTTAAAGGTTACACAGCAGATGAGTCAGGCCATGGGGCTGCCCTCAGTAGGCAGTGGAGATACATCCTTAGGGGCTGGGAGTCTCCATGTCTCATCTCCACTTTCCACAAAAATGGGCACCTTCTATGCTAGCGATTAAATCTTGAATTCTGTTCTGCATAATCAGTCTCATCATACTGAAGAAGATTCAGCTGTCGCTTAATTGAAAGAGCTATCAAATGATAGATGGTAAGGAATGAAAGACAAGGGCAAGAAGGGTGAAGTACTTACTAGCATTTAATCAACATGTAAATGCTAGCTTCCAGCATTCTTTAATGCCACTTTGGTTTAATTTTTTATTTTTATTTTTTTTTTTAAATTGGGACTTCTCATTATACCAATACTACCTAGAACATGCACCTTTGTCTGTGCCTATTAAGTCAACATCTAAACTGTCTCAGTCTCAAGTACATCAGCAGTATACCTAAAGGTGTGCATATAAACACATCTTTTTCAGACCTTGCCCCTGGCCAGTGTAACAGACAATTTAGCAGCTCCCAATTTTTCATTCAAAACCACCACTTTAACTTGCCTTGAAAAGGTAGATGAAGCTAAAAAATAATGTGCACTTTCTTCTGTAAACCATGTTCTGGGGCAAGAAAGAAAGGCTAAATTCTACTGCTCAAGAGGCAATGTTGTAAACAATGTAGTCAACTAAAAAAATAATTAAAAAAAAAAGACTCAGCAAGAGAAATTAAATGGTCTAATACTATGAATAACAAAATAATTTCTTCAGTAGTCCTGGTATTATTATTTTTGTTACTAATAGTAGCAGTAGAAAATTCCACTATTTTTATGCTTGTTCTCTGACTCAGAATTATTAAATTATGAAATACTGCAGCTTTTAATATTGAAAACCCATGCACACATTATGACATTGTCGGGTAAGGCTGGAAAATTTGACAACTGACTTGGACATTCTGCCTCATATCCAGGAATGCACTTTAAGAATTCAGATGCACAACATTACTGCTCAAACGCTCAAAATATTTTCAGAAAAACAAATTAAATCCATGCAACAATGGAAATAAATGTCCCCACATGCCTTTGAGAATGTCTTGACCCGTTACTAATGAATGTGTTCTAGGTCTGAAAAACTTTTCCTTCTCAGGTTGATGATTCCTTACATGCATATGGCTAGAGCCAAAGCCTTTTGTTCATACAGGGTCTTTCCTAGCAATGTTCCTTGGACTGCATTCTGCAGACAGGAAAGCATCAGATCACTGAGCAGAGTTTTCAGTCTATGACCACTTTGCAGAAGAGTCTTCTCTTTCCACTCTCCGGTACAGGGAGCTCCACCTGCCACAACAGCTGTTGCGACCACTCAGCAGTCTCAGTAGGCCATCCAATACTTGTTTTTATTGTCAGTGGACTTCTCCTGGGCCTATACAGATGACTTCAAAATTTTGGTGGCATTTGAATCAATTACAGAGAATGCCAAAGGTTGATAATTATGTCCTGGAACAAAAGTGGAAAGAAAATGCTATTAAAATAAAGAAATTACAAGTAAATTGCAAAGCAATAGTAATGCAAGGCTGAGCTATTTGTGATTTTATGTTATGTGTTCCTTTGCTGTGATAATTTTACTGAAACAGCTAAACTGTCTCTAACTTGGCCTGGTATTACTACGGCATTTGTCACTGCTGAAATTCAAAAACACTCAGTAAATTTAGAGCTGTTCTCTTCACAACATTTTAATAAACATGATACATTATTAATTACACATGAATTGGAACATTCTTTAGAAAGTGCTGATTTTATGTCTTGTGGACATTGGAAAATACCTTTTTCATCCTGTTGGACTTTATTTGCCATCCCAACTTTCACTTCAAGTTTATATTTTACATGTCAAATGTTTCACATGTATTTGACTATTCACACCACACTTAAAGCAAACAAGCAACAGAGACCCAAAACCTTTTATGCCATTCTAGCACAGAGTAATGAAAGAAACGTCAATGCATGGAGAGGCCAGAAAGAAGAAATAAATCTGTAATATCTCAGTTCTTCCTCTCATTCTGTCTTTCATCCAAAAGATATTGTCCTCCTAACTTACTCTTTTTCTGTCACAAGAAAATCTGACCACTTTCTGATCTTTCTTCTCTGATCACAGGGATATTCATTCTCTTATTCCCCTTGTGCACTCAGAGCCCTTCAAGAAATGTCGACTGATTTACTTTTCTGACATTCCAGTCCTTTGATCCACCTTACAAATAAATACCAACTCAGAACTTGTAGCAGGAAGAGTGAGAAAAAGAGAAGAAACATGCTTTTTCATTTTTCTTTTTTCTTCTGAAGGTACAGCATTGAGGTATGGATGGGAATGCTGCTCTTCGATAACTGCAAAGGAATACAATTTCCTTCATAAGCAATATGTATGTCTTTGTGAACTAAGTTTGTGGAGGATGGGTGCTTCTTGAAATCACTACTTTTTTTTTTTTCCTATATTCTATATTCTATTAAACACACATTAGTTGAATGCTTCAAAAAGATGCTGACTGTATGAACTTGTCACCATAAGAAGCTGGATGGAAACCACGATGACAAGAAAGAGAATGACAACAGTTATACTCTTAACAGGTGGATGGGTGACAATAACACAACACAGCAAGTCTTCTTTTGCGAAATGGTATAAACAGTAATTTGGCTCAATATCAGCATGGTATAACCCTCTCTATGTAGAAAAGGATCTGAAGGCAGACTGAAACTCTCCCTCTCTTTGGTGTTTTACAGATAAATTCATAATTTAGGATACACTGATGACGGACACTTTAGTATTTTACACTGCACTGCAAAGAAACTAAATGTTGAGTACAGTGTTGAAAAAGTTACTGGAATATTAATGAGGGTTTCAACAAAGATGTTTAAGAAGGGTTTAGAAATAAGAATTCTAGTAAGCTAACAGTTGTCTTCTAATGCACATCAAGAAAAAAAAAAAAAAAGAGAGATGAAAATAGAGACATTTTATGCCCTGAAAAAAAGAAATATTTTGCAAATATTTGTACCTCTTTCCAGTTCTTGAATTGAAAAGTATTTTTCTCATGCAAACTCATAAAATAAATGGTTGTTAGAAATAAAAGCTAAGAATTTTTAATAGTTACAATAGAAGTTTTATTTGAAACATTGTTAAGAATGAAGCAAATGATTTTTTTATTATTTTTATTTTTATTTTTTATTTAATTGGAGCTCAATAAAGCTGCTTGAAAGATTCTTCTAAGGCTGGACATGCAAGCTGGATATAGAAGGAAGTGTTAGAGGGACTATTGCCCATAACAGAGGCCCATTTGTGTATGTCATTTAGGACAGTCTTTTGCCTGTCTGGAAATGTAAATTCAAGATCACCGTGGTACACAGAGATCAGAGTAGACTAGAATAGGAATTCAAACCTTAAAACAAAACACATAGTAATAAACAAGCTTTCTTGAGTGAAAATCAAGCCCTATGCTCAAGTGGTATCACCTAGAGTCATTTGCCCCACACCACATTCAGACAGCTTTTAAATATCTCCAGGGTGGAAGACTCCACAAACCTCACAGTAATAAAATGTTCAGTTGAAGCCTCCTGTGTTTCAGTGTATGCCCATTTCCTCTCATCCTGTCACTTGGCACCACTGAAAAAGGCCTGGTTCTGTCTTCTTTACACCCTCTCTTCAGGTATCTATATACATTGAGGAGATCCCTCTTGAGCCCTTTCTTCTCCAGACTAAATAGTCCCATCTCTCTCATGCTTTTCTCATAAGAGACTTGCTTCAGTCCCTTCGTCCACTTTGTGACCTTTAATTGAACTCTCTACAGCATATCCATTTGTCTCTTGTACTGAGGAGCCCAGAACTGAACACAGCACTCCAGATGTGGCCTCATCAGTGCTGAGTAAAGGATCATCTCCCTCAGTCTGCTGGCAATACTCCTTCTAATACAGCCCAGGATACCATTGCAATTCTTTGCCACAAGTGCACATTGATAGCTCATGTTCAACTTGGTGACCACCAGGACGCCCAGGTCCTTTTCTGCAAAGCTGCTTTCCAGCTGAGTGGTCTCCAGGACATATCGGTGCACTGGGGTTTTTCCTCTCCAGGTGAAGGACTTTGTACTTCCTTTTGTTGATCTTCATAAGGTTTCTGTGAGCCCATTTCTCCAACCTGTTGAGGCCCCTCTGTATGGCAGCATGACCTCTGGTGTAACAGCCACTCCTCCTGGTTTCATGTCATCAGCACAAGTGGTTCATATGAACAATGAAGTTTCAAAGTCAAAGTTCACTAACACATGGACTACATGGAGGGCAGCCTAGAAGCTTATGGGACTGAATGAAGACTTCTGGACAGCAAAAGCCCTGAAAAGACTTTTCACACAACTCTTTTAATGAGGGCAGGGCACAGAGAAGACATAGAGAATTCTGTGTTATACCCAAGGATATATACCTTATAATCATGTTGACAAAGAAGGAATGTAAAATGATTGTCCTGAAACATTTGTTAAAGTTAATAAACAAAAACAAAACAAAACAAATTCTGTCCTATGCTTATTTTCATGAAACATCACACTCTGATTTAGTAAAATCCAGCAGATTTAAAAAAAAGAAAAAAAAAAAAAAAGCAATGATAGAATTGAGTTTCCAAAAATAACATTTATCTGAAACTAAAGGTTTGTTTAACTGCCTTTATGCCAACAGTATGAGGAAGAAATAAAACTCAAGGGGAAAAAACAAAACAAAACAAAACAAAAACACAAACAACAAACTATGTAGGAAAATAGAGGCAAGGAAAAGGAGTTACCTTTTCTTTCAATATCAGTTAAAATAGGTATTTTCCTGTCAATTTATTAAAATTAATTTTTTTAAAAAGCCTAATTGGGAAAGGTTTTTTGGAGAAAAAAATTAAAAAGGTTCATCTTGGCACTCCCTTTTGATAGATTTTGTTCTGCCTGATGAATAAAACCATCAGAATTCCTTCTAATGCTTTCATGTAATTAAGGTTTTATGCAATGGTTAATTGTATATTGTAAAATATATGTGTGTTCACACTGCAGCAAATTTTGAACTATGTGTGCAGTTTATATGCAAGCTTGAGAAAAATAAGAAGAAAACAAAAGGCATGAATTAGCAGACAGTCACTAGCTTCAGAGAAAAAAATAAGATTTTAATACCAATTGCATATTTAAGCATAAGCATTATAAACAGGACAAGCACACTGACTGAGAATTCTTAGGTTAAAAAGTAAATAGTGATGTAGACTTTTTTATAGATTTTAAGTAATTTTAGGAAAAGGGGGAAAACAAAAACGCCAATGAAATTCCAGTTGATTAGAAGTATATGAGCTTTTGGCACTGACTTCAGTGAATAAGGATTTCATGTTTTCTATGCTTTGTGAAAAACATGAACAGAGTACTATCAAATAGAACAGGTAAATTAGTCATCTACAATCTCAATAACAAGGACTTTTCTAAATTACTTTGCTTTTTAAGTTATTAAACATATAGATTACCTAGCCTTAATTGGCAGCTCATAAAGATAATTCCAGATTGCTTTATGTGACATAACATGATACTGAAGGTTGTGCAATACTTTCATTGGGTAGGTATTGCTGCACTATTTGTCAAGGTTTCCTTGCCTTGCAAAGTCAACTAATTCATAAACTGTTAAATATTGTATGAGCATTTTTGTGTTTGAGATGAATAAGATATTGAAACCAAACAAAAGTGTGGTTGTTAATTGCAAAGCATCTCATTCTTGCATGTTTTCATTTCATTTTTGTAGCAAAGAGAATGTCTTAAAAGGATCATAGAAACATACTTGATTAATTTGTTTACAGTCAAGCAGTGAAGCATATACTAGGAGTTACACTTTGACTAGGTACACTGTAAAGGACACAGAGCAATCAGTCTGATATATTAATTGCTTATGAGTGGCTCAGATGAATAAAAATATTGTTGTTACCTATGTATACTCTTTTTATACACATACTCATGTACATATTTAAAGATATATATACATATTTGAGGAAAATTCAGTGCAAAATCTTTTCTGCCATCTCTTTACGTGTAAAGCGGTTTATACTACTTTTGGTTTTGTTTTTTATTTGTTTGGGGTTGTTTTTTTATTTTGTCATGAGACTAATATGTTTTACAGAAAAGTAAGTCTTCAGCTACTACTTGTGGTTCTCAAAGACTTGCTATGATGTCAGAGAAACACATATTAAGCTATAGTTTGGAAAAAGTAAGAAAAGCTTTGCGTATGCAAAACATGAGCATAAAAGGATTCCCTCCATAAGTCAGGAAAAACACCATGGAATCTATTCCTAAAATGAAGAAAAGTGTGGAATGTTTCCAAAGTAAAACAAGAATCCAAAAAAAAAGGATTAAACAGTAAGACAAGAAGAGAAACCAGAAAGAAGTACAACTATGTGGTAGACTCAAAGGCATCTCTGGAATTGTCAGCATCATTGCCCAGTGAGCTTATGTAGAAACTTGCCTCTGGCTTTGTCAGACACCACAGCTGGAAGAATATCTTGCCCTTTTTGAGCTTAATGTTGTTCAAGTGCCATCTGAAAGGCAGTGGAATAAATGGAATAGTATTCCTACATTTATCTATAATCTGAAGGTCCAGAGATTTGCTAAAGTGCAACATTTATTAGAAAAATGTTTCTGACATATGAAAAACAGATAGTTCCTATGCACTAGTATATTTATTGGAAAAACAGTGTTCTCAATATAGTAATTAATTCAGCCAGCAATAACACAAACTTTACTTTTACCTGTTTCTAAATAATTAGCCATAACCTCAAATATCTGCATGTGAGAGACCTCCAAATTTTGAAATGATAAGCTATCCTATAAAGTACAGCATATGATTCTCTAATGGATCACAAACTTTCTATCTTCTACTGTGAAGGGCAAGGATAGGAAAAATGTTGTAGCGTCTGGAGGATTTCCCATAACTACTGAATTTCAGTTATGTCTTTTTAATTCTCTATGCATATTTGTTACAACACTCTTGATGGTGCCCTTTTTTGTACCTTTAGAGGAATGGCACCTGAGGTCTACTTTGAATAAAACAATCAACAGTTCAGTGGAATTACCAACTCCATATTAAAACAATAGAATAACTGAGACTGAAGAAAGGATTCAAGTGAATCACAAATCAGGCAACTATATACCAGTGAGCCCTAGCTGCTTTTGTTGACTCAGAGTTGCCCTTAAAGCCAGTTGACGATTTAATTAAACACAAACAGAACTGTTTGAATAAGAGAATTTTCTTTGGGAGGCACTAGCTAAATTAGTGTTTTGAACTTCTTTTATATACAAATACATATATTGTATGCATATGTATACATACACATGTGAAAATAATTGTTTGTGAGAACAGATGACCATTATGAATGGAATGACTGCAAAGCATTCTGGATCATCTCAACAAACAAATTATTTTTTGCTTGCAGAAGCTTTTTTTTTTTTTTTTTTCTAATGGAAATTTAACCTATTTAAGGGAAAAAATGTTTTTGGTCCATTTTTTCAGCTAAAATTTTAGTCAAATATAATACAAAAGTTAGGGAATTTCTTGACAGCAAAGAAAAACACATTAATGTGTAAGCTGCATTCCAATGGTAATACTTGATGAGAAAAATAGCTCCAGTAAAAAGGGATCTACAGCTATCATCTAGTTCAACTGCCTGACCACTTCTGGGCTGAACAAAATTTAAAGCATGTTATTAAGGGCATTGTCCAAACGCTTCTTAACACTGACAGGCTTGGAGCATTGACCACCTCTCTAGGAAATCTGTTCCAGTGTTTGACCACTCTCTCAGTAAATAAATGCTTCCTAATGTTAAATCTGAACCTTCCTTGGTGCATCTTTGAGCCATTCCTACATGTCCTGTCACTGGGTAATATTAAACTACCTTAAAATAAATGTCAAGAGATCATAGTCCAATGAGTCTAATGAAGGAACACATAACTCACAGTGATCAAGAATCTACTGATTTTATGTGTGTTTTTTGTTAAATCTCTGTTTCAGTTTTTCTTAATTGGATACACATTACTAATTTTTAATCACTTGGACTGTGGAAGGGGTCAGGTTTTACAGCTCTCTCAGAGTACAAAAGAAACTTCTAATTAGAGAATTTTGTATTTTCAATCAGTTTGAAGCTGTACTACATAACCTAAGATTGAACAAAAAGTAGTACTGTTAAGTCTGTAATTCAGAGAAGGACAAATATTCGTGAGAGTCTCCACAACTGTAGTCACTAAATTTCATGTTGCTTTGCTATGCAACTCGGTTCACATAATTTTCCCCAAACCAAATCTAAATTAAGTTTGCTGCCCAGGCAGTTTACTCAATATTTTGTTGTAAACTGTCTGTGCAGTAACAGTAAAACTTTGGTCTAAAATTAAATCTTTTTGGAGTATTTTTAAAGGTTGGCTGTACTGTTTGTATTTTAGTAAGAACACTAAAAAAACTGCTGTGGGTCAGACTAGAGGTCCATTTAGCCCAGTACATCCTCTCTGAAAGTGGCCAAAAGCAAATGTCTTGAAGAAAAGAGCAACATGGGGCAGATATATAAGCAAAAGTATTTTTAATCCCTTTAAAGAAATAAATTTGTGTCAGTTAAAATAATTCACTGGAAAGAATCTCAGTTTGAAAGAAAGAAGCCAGAAAGAAGAAAAAGTGCCACAATCTTCTCTTCATGCCAGCCTACTTCTAAAGGACCTCTGAACTATCTAGTTTAATCTCTCACTAGGAAAAAGGGAATATGAAGTGATTCAAGCGGCCTGTTGGCTACCTCCAGCCATCAGTGTTCAAGAATAAGGCAGCAGGAGAAAGGACAGCTGCATATAAGGCTTGTATAGCAGCTGGCAAAGAGGGACGATCAGAATCCATCTGGCTCAGTCACATTTCTCCTGCATTAGCAAGTTTTCATTAAAACAATTGCTGCAAAAGAGTGTGGATCGCAGAAAAGACAAAGAAGTTACACATACGCATTTTCCGATCACCCTTCAGTAAGTAACTTAAAGTTACAATAAAGTTACTTAAAGTAACAATAAAGAAAAGATGGGGATCGAGGCCTTGGCTGTTTAAATAGCAGATAGATTTAGACATCGTTTCCTTAATAAATATGACTTTGGGATACACTAGAGAGCTAGACAGTGGTTTACATTTTCAGTCATTATGTCCCAAATTGTGGCCCTTGTTGCATCTGTGATGCTCTAGTGGCATCCAAGTTATAAGCTAGCCTTATATATTCAGTAATAATTCCCAATTAATTGCTTTCTAGGGGTAAAGAACATTGCCCTAGTTTAAAATAAGAGTCCAACAGACCTTGAATATGCATCTGAGTAGATACTAGGAAAAGGAAAAAGTGTTTTTCTGTAGCTTTGCACCTGAATAACAGAGGATGTCAATTACAACAATGTTAACAGCTGGTACTATGTGTGCCTATCTTTGTAACATAATTACAGTCTCAATGCTGAGAAATGACTGCATGACAATGAGTCTGGAGTTCAGGAAACAATGTTTTCACACTACAGTGTGTGTGTTTCCATGATATGTTTCATTTCAAGTGCATCCATAGCAGGATAAATACACCTTTATACTTACCAAGAAGCCAAATTAGAACCAAAAAGTCAATTTATAGTCAAAGGATGATCATTAAAGGAGAGTACTGAACAACTGTAGGAATGAAGCTGCCAATAACACCATGAGCTAATCAATTCAATGCAGAATTGAGACTGGTGAGTAAAGTTGGTTCAAAATCAAAAGAATAAATCTTCTTTGTGTTCTTCATCCGTTCCACAACACTGGAAAGAGCCTGTTCATTGTTGGAAAGACTGACATTCTGACATACCTGTCTGGATTTTCTTCATTGTTACAGAAAGGAGGTGTTGTAACAATATGAGTTCCGTTTAGAAGATGGAAAGAAAAATAACCCTTGTTTGTACAACCTCAGGACTATTTGTCTTGTTTCTAATAGACAGGACACTTTTTACAGTAAAGCCAAATTTCTAATAGGCTTCAGCTATGAAGACAAGTTCCCTACATTATTCTAGTTATTGAAGTAGGCAAAGTAAAAGATGCATTTTCAAGAAAAACATGCATTAAATAAAAATTAATTCAAGTCTGCAACCAATATAAATCTCAGCAATAATATGTGGATTTGACCTTTTGATATTTCACTTTATCAAAGCAATTTTTGTACATTTTTTTAGAACAGAACACTTTAAATGCACACAGAATGTCAGAAGCCATATATCTTTAGTTACTTGGTATTAAGACAGAATTAGTAGTAAGGTTCATATACTGTATAAAGTTAATATCCCAACAGACATTTTAACACAGCTGGTGTGTCTGTGATTCAATTGAAAGATATAATGATTGAAAGATAATAGTGTAAAATTAGTCTGCCTTGCCACAAAATTGATGGAAATTTAAAATTCAGTTTATTGTACATATGTCTCTTTCTCCGCATTGCAGCACTTCTAAAAACCAAGCAAACAATGACACAGGGATACAGGTGTTTTTAACAGAGACCTTGAAACAGCATCATAGAAGCTGGAAGACAAGGAAGGGGAGCAGAATGAATGCTTCCATAATCCCAGGGGAAATTGTTAGTTACCTTCTACACCATTTAGACACACAGAAGTCTGTGGGGCCAGATGGGATCCACGCAAGGGTTCTGAGGGAGCTAGCAGAGGTGCTCACCAAACCACTTCCAATAATTTATCAGCAGTCCTGTTCAACTTAGGAGGTCCTAGTTGATTGGAAGCTGGCAAATGCGATGCACATCTACAAGAAAGGCTGGAAGCAAATCCAGGGAACTGCAGACTTGTCAGTCTGACCTCAGTGCTGTAGAAGGTTAGGGAGCAGATCATCCTGAGTGCCATCACATGGCATGTGCAGGACAACCAAGCAACCAGGCCCAGTCAGTGTGGGTTTATGAAAGACAGGTTCTGCTTGACTAACCTGTTCTCCTATAACAAGGTGAACTACTTGGTGGATAAGACTGTGGATGTTGTCTACATAGATTTTAGTAAAGCCTTTGATGCTGTTTCTCACAGCATTCTCCTGGAGAAACTGGCTGCTCATGCCTTGGACAGGCATACTCTTTGCTGGGTAAAAAACTGGCTGGATGGCCAGGCACAAAGAGTTGTGGTGAATGGGGTCAAGTCCAGTTGGTGGTCAGTCAAGAGTGGTGTTACCCAGAGCTCAGTACTGTGGCCAGTTCTGCTTAAAATCTTTAGCAATAATCTGGACAGGATGTTAAGTTTGCAGATGATGACAAGTTGGGTGGGAGTATTGATCTGCTTGAGAGTAAGAAGGCTCTACAAAGGGATCTAGACTGGTTGAATCCGTGGGTTGAGGCCAATTGTATAAGGTTCAACAAGGCCAAGTGCCAGGTCTTGCACTTGGGTCACAACAACTCCATGCAATGCTATAGGCTTGGGGAAGAGTGGCTGGAAAGTTGCCCAGTAGAAAAGGACCTGGGATGTTGGTCAACAGCCAGCTGAACATGAGCCAGCAGTGTGACCACATAGTCAAGAAGGCCAATGGCATCCTGGTTTGTATTAGAAATACTGTGGCCAGCAGGACTAAGAAAGTGATTGCCCCCCTGTACTCAGCACTGGTGAGGCCATACCTCGAATACTGTGTACAGTTTTGGGCCCCTCACTACAAGAAAGACATTGAGGTGCTGGAGAATGTCAAAAGAAGGGCAATGAAACTAATGAAGGGTCTGGAGCACAAGTCTTATGAGGAGTGGCTAGGGGAACTGGGATTGTTTAGCCCAAAGAAAAGAAGGCTCAGGGGATACCTTATCACTCTCTACAACTATCTGACAGGAGGTGGTAGTGAGCTGGGTGTTGGTCTCTTCTCCCAAGTAACAAGTGATAGAACAAGAGGAAGTAGCCTCAAGTTGCACAAGGGGAGATATAGATGAGATATTAGGAAAAATTGCTTCACAGATAGGGTTGTCAGGCATTGGAACAGGCTGCCCAGGGAAGTGGTTGAGTCACCATCCCTGAAGGTATTTAAAAGATGTGTAGATGTGTGACTTAAGGACATGGTTTAGTGGGACTTGGCAGTATGAGGTTAATGGTTGGATTTGATGAACTTAAAGGTATTTTCCAGTATAAATTATTCTACGATTCTGTGAATTCAAATGAGAGTCTTTAATATCCCAGAATAAACCAATGTAATCCAAAGTACTCTTCCCTGTATGATCTTCAGACTGCAGTGCCATATTTAACTTCAGATGTTACTAAACAGTGAAACAAATATATTAGGTGCTAAAGAAAACACAATCATATCATTTAAGCATCCTGATTTTTAGTTCTTTCTTGTTGCCTAATTTACAGGTACTAAGGAAGCTCTCAGCTGAGAAATTGGTGTAGCATACATGGCCTTTTTGTAGCAAAGTTGGGAAATTTTATTTCTTAGATCTTTATGGCAGCCTACTAAACTGACACAATGCAAAGTCTACAGACTATGATAGTCTGAAAAGGGATTAATCAAAGCATTTTGTTAACTTGCATTTGCTCAACAGTGCCATAGCTAATATGCTCTTTTATGAATGTATTCATACTGTGTTAAATTAAAGCAATTTCAGAGTTTGATGTAACTTGAACAAATTCAAAATAAACAATAGAAATTGTCCAGATTTCTTAATGTTACACTTAACAGACCTTCAAACTGGCTCTTGCATTCAGGATTATTGATAAACTCCTCAACTGTATCCAACTAAAAGAATAGCAACGGTATGATTACAGATTATTTCCATCTCCTTTCTCCCACCCCTAAAAAGTTAATTATCATAGTATTACAGTAATGTTTGGAAGGGATCTCTGAAGGTAATTTAGTCCAAGCTCCAGATCAAAGCAGTATCACCAGTAATGGAGTAAGTCAGTCATGGTTTTGCCTGAGGAAGCCATGAAAACGTCCAGCAGTGTAAAGCTTGAAATCCACCATGACCCTCAGGTCTCTTCAGCAGGGTGGTTCCCAGTCCTTGAGAATGCACAGGGCTGCTTGTTCTATCTCAAGTACAAAACTTTGCACTTATTCTTGTTGACCTTCAAGAAGTTTCTGTCAACTAAATTCTGAAGTTGCTCAAGGGGTGAAAGCTGTACCATTCAGTATGTCAACAGCTTCTGTCCATGAATTTAGCAACGGCCATAGTAAGTGCAATCAACAATACCACGCTTTTAAGATTTTTACTTTTTCAATTAGAATTACCACAGAAACAACACTTCTCTATATTACTAAGTAAAAGTATAGATTTAAGTATCAGGAATACAAATAATGTTGTTAATTTAGTCTTCCTTTTGCTATATAAAACCCAAAGAAGATGTAGCCATTTGTAACAACTGACACCAATACTAGCACTATTTCTGATACTCATTTCTGTGATTTTTTTGGTAAAAAATAAAGGTGGATACCTAAAGGTTATTCACCAGTCAACATTGATTAATAATGTCTTCTTTCTTTAATAATATGTAATAAATAGATGCATTTTTTATCTGTGAGCAAACCTTTCTGTTCCATAAAAACAAACAAACAAACAAAACAAAACAAAACAAAAAAACAAACAAAAAAACCCACAACACATAGCAGATATATGAAGAAATGCACACATATTTTAGCACCAGAAGAAACTAAGGTATTTTTCAAAGTCTTTCTGCTGTAAGTGATAAAGTTTTTGTCTGATACAATGTTCGGTCATCTTAAACAATTCTATGTATTTTGGAGTACCTAAAGTTAGTCATAAAAGTCTAAACTGCATGGGAACAAGAACTATTTTTTTTCTTGTTGTCCTGAACAAATCTTGCTGGAAAAGAGCATATATAGTAGACATGAAGAGATCTAATCGTTAAGCAAGGAATCTGTTTTTTGACTTTGTTGGGAGGAGAACTGGCACTGTAAATCAAATAATTTCAGACCCTGTGGACACAACAACTTCGGAGGCTGATTGAGAAGCAAGATAATGTCCCCATGCTTCTCATTAATTGTATGGAAAAGTAAGAGGGTAAGGAAAAGTGATCAAATGGTCACAAAGGAACACTCAGGTTGTTACTCTTAAGGTGATGTACAAGGAGGAAAAACCAGCCCATCTGCAGCTTTGCCACCTGACAGACGCTGCTGTGCTAGCCTGGGGAAATGGAAAAAAAAAAAAAAAAAAAAAACAAAGCAAGGCAAAACAAAGCAAAGCAAAGCAAACCAACATCAGAAAAAAAAAAAAAAAAAAAAGGAAAAAGCAGTCTGGCACCTCAGTTTATTTGGAAATGGAATACTAGCATTCCCAAAATGATCGGTTTAGTATTTGAAAAGCTTAGCATTGTAATAATGATTATAATTAATACTTATAGGAGTAATTGTGTTTATATATTGTTTTCTTTAGTCCTTCAGGTATTTTACAGGAATGTTATATAAAAGCTAGATCTACTGCACATGACTCAAAAGAAAGAAGAGTTTCAATGAGATGCTGGTTCATCTTACAGAATATTTGCTTATTGTGAAAACTCTTCATGGTATCTTTAGCTGCTTTAAATTTTACAGAAAAGGAAAAAATACCAAGGCTGTTCCTTTTCTCTAACTCATTTCACTATTTAATAGGTCTCAGTAAGACATATCTCAAAGTAATGTACGCAAAAAATGTTGAAAAATCTAGTGCAGATAAAAGTCCATTCTATTGACAAATAATGAAAATCTTTTCAATGTTGCACAAAGCTTGATGTCTCCTGCCCCACCCCCCACCAGGTCCTAAGCTTATATTTTTCCCTCATTTGTCTGTCATTTATTTCTCTTAAGATTCTAGAGAACACTCTGGGCTTAGACTTTAATATTAGTAATCTTATTAATCTTTTAAACTTTCACAAGCCTTAAGTGCGAAAACAACATATGGCTTTGCAACAGAGCACCTCTGGAGATTTTATACTCCTCTAACAGCACATAAAATCTTATGTTGTGTTCATTCTTATTCAATGCTTGTCTGTCCATATTTTAACCCTGCAAGTATCAAGGTATCAGTCTAATTCCTTGTGTTTTATTTGGTACCATCTGCACCTTATGGATTTTATTAATGGAAAATTAAAATCTCCTTTCACAAGGACAGTGCATAGGTGTTACCACAGTAAGAGATCTATTCCTGCAATGAACAGCAAGATGTGTGACTCCTTCTTTGACGAAGACATTCACAAGTTTGCCATCAAATAAGCTGCAATTGATACATAACACTGAGTATTCAGTCAGGATTATGGTTCCTGATACCTAGGAAAAAAAATGAAATTACAGTCAGATATTCTACAGTCTAACTCACCCTTGCAATTTATTAAACAAGGAAGGACCCTTTGTTTATATCAGGTTATTAAATTGAATTAAATGCAGAATGTCATTTAAAAATTATATTGAGAACGTTAAGGATGCATAGTTAAGCATGCATGCCATCGAAAGCTAGTGTTTTATCAATTTTTAATAATAAATGGAAACTGTTTAGATGTATATTGCATACAAAAGACATTAAAAGAACATTAAGGTTGCAAAATCAAACATTTAAAAGTCAGGGAATGACAGAATTGATTAGTCCTCTTGTGCACAGGCATTATGATAGTTTTTCTCAACAACACACAGTCTGCATCGGAGCCATGAAAAACTATAAAAATCTAGTTTTTCTTGATTTTATCTTAAAGGCTGAGCTATAAATTACCATATTTTCTTTTTCTACAATCTTCTTACATGTACTCTCTTCCTCACAGTATCTGTGGTCCTGTAGAAAAAGTGGCTATGAACAAGTACAGATAAACACATTATTTTCTAGAAGAAAGTTACTGTAGCAGCCGGTAAAAATATGGGAAGTATAATATAGAAAGATAATGCAGAATAAGCCATAGCTGTATTCATGTGTCAGCTTGTGCCTTCATGAGAATCATGTCCTTGCCTCAAATCTTATTGAGCCTGTGGAAACCTTTGTGACTGACCAGTGCTTCTGTAATCTTGAAGAAATATGATAAATATTTGTCAAAAGCACAATGACAGACCATATCCATTCTTGGGAGAAGCCATTAGTCCTTATTAAATAAAGCAAAGAAGAAACACATATTCAATTTAACCCTGTTAATGAAATGTGGGGGGTTTTTCTTCCAAAAAGTTGATGCTGTCCTTAGTCTGTTAGGAATTTTCAATTTGCATCACAAGAGATAACGTCAAATATAGATGAGAATAATTATGTAAGGAGGGAGTCAGAGATGATCATTCATTGGCACAGGAGCAAATATAACTTAGAATCATAATAACAATTAAAATTATTTATTTCAGTCCTTTATACAAGACTCTTATGTTTTCTGTTTAGCTGCAAACTAAGAACAAAGCACAAAGGGTGCACACACAGTTGCCTATTCTGCTGTATGCTTTGTAAGTGTTATTGTTGCTGAGAAAAACTGAATCATATTTTTTTATAGGTCTACTCTCGGGCTTGATTTAATAACCAAGATCTTGGCTTCCTTGACCGTACTAAGTATGTTTGTCCCCCTTACAGGAGGGGATTATCAAGAAACTGCAAACCTCTGCTCTGCGTGGATTTCTAAGGAGCTAGCAATTAAAACAATTGCTTTCTCTTTATGTTAAGCAAATTGTCACCCATCTTGCCAATCATCACCCCTTTAAACACTCAGGGATATAAATACTCCAGTATTGCTCAAACACCATGGAACAGCCATCAAAAGATGTAACTCCAAATTAATGTATTAAAGCCAGTTTCAAGTAAAATAAAACTATTTTAAGGTATCACAAATTGCTTTATTAAAGTAATCATTCTTTTGGGAAAATTAATATAAAGTCTAAATTATTTATTTTATTCACTACATTGTGCAAAGAAATTAACAGAAGATTCAAAACATGGCCTAAGCAGAAATTAAGTGAAAATACTAGATTGCTTAATGGACATTTTTAGTGCTTCATTTTTTTTGATGGCATATATTGTTGTAAAATCAGCCATGTATGGTTTCATTTGCTCTGTATTTCATGTTCTACATCACAAATTTCATCAAAGATCAAAAGAATAGGTAAAACAACAAAAGGCTTGTACTTCTTTTCATAAATAACTGGATATCTAAACAAAGTCACAATTCATTTCATTCATAGTCATTTCAGACTTTAGCAGATGTGTGCTTTGAACAAATTTATTTGCCTTATGAATAAAGATTAGCACTCTTCTGTTCAACTCTGTTGGAAAGAACATTATTCTACAGTAAATGGACATGAAATTCAACTGTGAGTATATTTAAAATAAAATTGACCAGCTTCATTGGCTAGATTTTCAAAGCACCACATGGGAGGGATTCACATAAATACTGTTAATAAAAAGCTTTACAAATGTGCACCTTCATCTCTGTTTTTAAACTAGATTTAAAAGATGGAAAGAAAATTAAGTAAAACCTATCAATTAAAGCTTTAAAAGTTAAAAATATTCAACCACGTCTAGTTAGGCTATGAAGCTGTAATCTTGCTAGATAAGTTCTAAATATTGAAACGAGGAGGAAGGTACTCACAAGTCAGAAGACTGGCAACAATTTGGCTACATTTCTTAGCTACTTCTAATAATGGTTTTATAGGTAAATGAATAAGGAAGAATAATGGAATAATAGGATGTTACATTTTAGATATTGCTAGACCATATCTAACTTCGGCAAGGGTAGCTGTTGCTAACAATTTATCTCCCAGTTCTCCTTGTAATTTGAGCATTATCTTTGTTACACCTGGATGAAAAGCAGATACTGAAGAAAAAAACTATGTAAAACTCAATGGAATTAGATGAAAATATAAGCAAAACTACACATACCTAAACTCACACCTTTTTTTCAAACTGCAAGGACTTTTATCTTTATCCATATCCACTGGCTTCTCAGCTAAACAGCAAGTGAAAAAAATCTTCCGTCAACAGCAGACTGGAATGTCAAATACAGTTTTACTGGGTGCTGAATTGGCCAGGAATAAAACCCCAAACATTTATAACTTCAAGGCTGTATTGGACTTGTAAATAGGGTTAAGTTTCTTGGGGAAAAGCGGGGGGGGGGAAAGTTTCAAAGTGAAAGCGCACATAAATTATAGAAGGGGAAAACATAGGGGAAAATGATCTTGGTTTTCTGGACAATATCATCTCTCTATATTAATACTAGATTATAGTCAAGGAGTGGGGGTTTATCATCAAAGACCAGTATATATTGCTTCCAGGCACCTATAGGCTATTGCTTTTTCTGTAACACTTTTTTTCAAGGAATATTTAAAACTGTCAGCCGAGAAGAATAGGAACAAAGAGAGAAAAACTAAACTAAAAAAAACCACAAGCTCGATTAATTCGCATCTCATTATAATAGTGAATTTGAATAATTTCAAAATAAAATGTATTTTCCCCCCAAGATTTTTAAATAAATAATAATAGTGGTAGTAATAATATAATAAATTATTGCCATATGGCTCTCACTCCTGATTGGGGGAATAAATGAGAGAACCATACATGGTCATTTACTATGCTCAGAGGGTCTATAGTAATTTATGATGTTTTTAAATTATATTGTTGATGTGGAGAATGAGAGTAACTGATATTAGTTTTTTAATTAATGTGTATATTACCTGCTGGCTATTATTTTGTCTGACTTTCTGGAGTTAAATCAAAAAGACCTCTAGCACAACTAAATTGTGATTAACAATAACATACCATGTATGAAAATATCCTGTGCCCATAGAAAAGCAGTGAATTTACTTGTTTGATAATTATCAAGCTCATAAAAGGGTAGGTTGTTTTTGACAGTGTGGGGAGAGAGGAAGGGGAATCTGGGACCAAGGGGTGTGATTATAATAGCCATTGCCATTACTGCCACAGCAGGGCAACGAGTTTCTCCAAGAGTCATGTAGGTAAAGCACACAAAATTCCCAGTCAGTTAGCTGCTTTGTCTGAACACGGTATTAAAAGTTGTCTCAGATACTATGAAGAATCAAGATCAAATGATGCAGAACTTGCCTGTGGGCTTGTTTACCTTTTTTTCTATCTCTAAATGACTCCAAGTCAAGCTAAACTGTTCCTAGTACCGAAGCCTGTGTCTACAGAAATTATAGGTAACTCTACTCTGCACTGCAGTATCAAATATAGCTATTTCTGATAAAAGAGACTGAAGAAAAGTATTTTGTCTACTCCCGATCACAACTCAGTCTGTTTAGAAGAGCCAAGTTTAACACACCATTCCAGGAAAATATGAGGTTTATGGAAGACTGGTGTGAAAAAAAATTCATTGTTTTAATCTTTCTCTCTGCTTACTATCTGAGGCAAATGAATGTGTTTTGCTTGGCAGAAAAAAAAAAAAAAAAAAAAAAAGGAAAAAAAAAGGAAGAAAAAAGCAAAAAAAAAAAAGCTGTTCTAACTTGCATTGTTTTCTAGACACAGACTTAACAGAAGTTTTTTACAAGAGACTACAGACCAAGAAGGCTTGTTTCAGCAGCTCTGTGTGCCCATGGTCACTTCATATGTACCTGCCATTCCTATACCCATCATGTGTTATCTTTCAACTGTCTAGCTCAGGTTACTTAAATCCACACTTTACGTACATATATTGTTGTGTGATGTTAAAACTTCTATTCCCTCCTGACTTTCTCAGGTAGACTTTTTGCTAAAGACCTGTTTATTTGATCAGAGCAAAGGTCTGCTGGAGCTCAGTCCTCTGACTGATTCAAGTACCTGTACACAGTAACAGTCACTCAAATAAGTGCTCCAATGCCTTGTAGGTATTTCTGTGGTTGTCCTGGATAAGGATGGTGGAATCATGTAAGATATGATGAACTGTTGCCCTGTCCCTCTTCTACACTAGCCCTTAAAAAAGAGAATTGCCCTCATGTTATGGAAAACTTTTAACTGCCTGTTGATATCTTCAGATATAATAGCTGGCATCTAGAATACAAGTTTTCTGGGATGTGCTGAGACTGTCACCAGAACATGGCTGTTCCTTAAAAGAGTCGGTGAGCATTTCCACACAAGGAATACCATCACTTGTTTTTACTGGGCTTAGTATATGGATGTTAGCAAACAGTTAGCAGATGTGAGAAGCATTAGCAAAATGACACAACCCCAGCAAACAGCCAGCCAAAAAAAGAAAGGGTCAACAGTCTGAACAAGCAGCCAGTTTCCCATTTGGGAATTGCACATGACCGACCACTCATTTAACTAGAAAGTTTGTGTGTTTTGACTACTACCGAAACTGGGCTGGGAACCGCACACAGCTCCTAGCTCATACTCTACGGCAGTACAGCTGGTATGTGTCCCCATTGCTGGAGAGTCCCTGGATCCAAGAATGCAAGACCAATAAGAAATGCTACATATGTCTTCATATGTGACACAATATGTCAGTTCTAAAACATTGATTGTTCTACACAGTCAAAGTAGCTGACCTACCTAGGGTTTCTCGTTTTCGTATTACTCAGTTAGTTACAGGACTGCTAGTTATGGCAAGGTGTATTTTTTTTGCTTAGTTAGTTTTATCTATTGTGTTATGAAAGAGGTGATTTATTTGCTCAGGCAACTACCCCTGCTTGCTCATCCGAGACCATGACATACCACTTTATTTTACTGAGTAAATTTCTTGCTGTTTTCTTATGCTGGTAAAATATTTTTGGTATAGCTATGATTTCTCATTTCCTTAAAATAGAGTGGACAGCAAAAAAGACTTAAACAAAACAAAGTTTTACTAAGCTCATAAATATAGATTGGGAAAAACCTGAGAACAGAAAACTAAGAACTTCCAACCACCCAGAGGAAGAAAATGAGCTTTTTATGTTATCTAACAATCTGGTAGATTTAATCTGGAAAAGAGAGAACTGTGAAATCAAAGTTTAAAATAAAATAAAAGAAAACTTTATTGATCTGTCTATATTTTGCCTCATGTCTTTGTTTCACAGTGATTGAGTGAGATAGAATATTTTGCCACCTGTCAGAGCTCTGGAAACTCAAGGCACTTGAAAATATGCTGGTAAAGTGCTGGAGGAAGAGCAGTGGCTAGTTCATAGAATCATAAGCATAGAATGGTGTAAGATAGAAGGGATAGAAGGAACATTTAAAGATCCAAGTCCAACCCTCTCCTATGGGCCTGATGGATAATTTGGAAAAGGATTCAAAAGAGTTTTGCAGGAAAGGCATAAGCAGCTGACCTGACAAGGCCCATCCTTGAAGGGAGGCAGCCACTGCTGCAGGGTTGTCCATGGAGCTTGCTGTGATTTTGAAGCCGCCCATGGCCAGAGAAGATCAATGCCTTGATCTGGGCAGGAATTGCAGAAATCCTTCTGACCTTTTCTTGCATTCCAAATCCTCTTGACATCTGTGCTTCTCTGCCCATATTCTTCAACCTCCAGCAGCTTCCTGAATTCTGAAACAGAGTTCATGGTCTTGAGATCTAAGGAGGGTGATCATCAAGGGCCTGAGTTTGTTTGGTATTCTTTCAAGAAATGTAATAAATTGATTTATTCTTCTGGAGTTTGAAACCTTTACAATTTTTGAGACACTAACACATCTAATTTTCCTGACTGGCTGGTTGGAAGTGACAGGTGCAAGAAGAAAAGGACTCATGAACACAGTGTAGGTATATCTTTAATCTCTCATCTCTACTCTTAAACAAAGAGAAAAATTGCTAACCTACAGCACATTCGTAATGCTGAGGAGTTGTACTTTCTATCGTTTTTACTAGTATGTGTATCTACTGAACTATTAATACAGATTGTATCTTTTTATGTCTTTTGCTTGAGATGTGGGATATATGTACACTATGGGAAATTTTTTACAAAGACAGTATTCCTGCTTCTAAAATGACGGGGGGGGGGGGGGGGAAAGTCCTAACAAAGCAAATAAACTTTAAATACAATTTCTGAAAATCTGTGCTGCTCCATTCATCTGTGATCTCTGATTGTTACTCTTGACTTCCTTTAGTGGTGCTTGTTGAACTATATTTCTGGATCATATTCTTGAAAACAATTTCTGTGAATTATTCAGGTGCTTGGTTTACCTTAATTAAAAGTAGGTTTTGTTTTATGACTCTCAGACCAGTCTTAGCCTAGATGAAGTTTGTCCTCTACTGTTCCTTTATGGTCAGTCAGGGTAAGCACTTTCAGAGGACAAATCATCATATTCTACAACAACATATTTGATTCATTCTCTGATAATGTTATTTTTTATCCATTCTTTTTGAATGAGGGAGACTAAGCAGCTGTTTTAGAGTAGATGCATAATTTCGAAATAGATGAAAGTAATCCCAAACTAACAGTCTCCAATATTTACAAAACTTTTAAGTCATTGTTTTAAATTTATAATTTAAATATATATATTTTAACAAAGGTTTTTCACCATAGTAGTTTTAGGTGGTATTAAAAATCATTTAAGTAGAACATAATCATAGCTAGAACTGCATAAATTAAAGTCTCAGCTCTTCACATGATATCAGAAAGGATTTAAAAGAAAGTCCTTATTTATTATATTTATTAAAAAAGCATTTGTCAAGCACAGGTGCAAGACTGACCAGAATATGCCTTCAAACCTGAAAATATGTTGAAAATATCAAAGATTAAAACCCTACTTTTTCTTAAATTTTAAGTCTACTCATACCTCCCATACTACCACTTAATACTCAGACACCTTTTCTACAGCGTCTATTTGCATCTACTTAAAAAGGTCACTTAAAGAAAACGAAATTCACTAAGATTTTCATGAAGGTTGGAAGTCATTATTTGCTAGATGTGAGTCCCAAAAATTACTTATGAAGAACTGAAACAACAGAGAAAACATAAACAAACAAAAAATAATCCAGACAATTTCAAACAAAATTTCTGTATGAAACAAAGTAAAATGTGCCACAGTCCTTGTAAATCTCCATACTATCACTGACAATGCATGGAAATGGGATTGCCAGGCAACACACATGAAACTGGACTCCCACATTGTGGATTTTAAGGACTGATTACTTCAGACTGCACTCTGGATGCTTCAAGATACTGTTATGATTTACACACTTCAGACTTGGAATCATGGCTAAACTTCTGTTCTGACTGACAAGACATGAGAATATTATCTCCCATACTTACAACTAATATTGTTTTCATCAGGATGTGTGGATTTGCCCTCAATCCAGGCAGAATTTTCATTTCTGTGGATTGGGCTTCCATCAGCACATTATTTTCATAGCCTGATTTTTGCTAAATAGTGAGAAATTTGAGGCAGTGAACAGTTCAAATGCAAAGGCAAGTACATCTCCATGTTCTGATATGCACACTGCTCTCCCTAGTACCATCTCTTGTGTGAGACTGTGAGAAATGATTGATTAAAGCTTGGTAGAATTACCCATAAGAATGAAGCAGCATTGATATAGCATGGTATCCTATCAATTTTTTAAGGTTGTACAAGTGAAACAGCAAACCTCTTCTGAAAGCAGTGTGCTGTCTCTATACTATAATCCAAATTAAGTTTAAGCAGTGGTACCATTGTACACTGGTGATTTCTGAGCTTTCTTGTGGTTCATCCTTTCTGATTCCTCTTGCAAATGAACAAAAACAGTTGCTAAAATCATGAACTTAGTAGACATTTTTTTAACAGTGAAGAGCCTCCTTCTCTACTCAGAAATTTTGATGAACACAACTTGTTTCCTGTTATGATCCTCTCATGAGAGTTAGAAGTTCAGAAATGACAGCTGGAAGTATTCCCTGAACACAAAGAACCTTACAATAATTAAAAAAAAAAAAAAATCAAAGCCAGAAAATAAATTGTCTATTCTCTTCCCCAATAATTTCTCAGACTCTCGGACTACAACCTCATGCAAGGCAAACAATAATCACAGAATCACAGGAGCACAGCTTGAAGTGGGAAGGGACTTTTGGAGGGCATCTGGTCCAAGCCCCCTGGTCTAGCAGATACACCTAGAACAGGTTGTCCAGGACTATGTCCAGACAGCTTTTGAATATTTCCAAAAGGGAGAAACCACAACCTCTCTGGGAAACCCTTTCCAGTGCTTGGTTGCCCTCACAGTTAAAAATGATTTCCTGTTGTTCAGGCAGAAGCCTCTGTGTTTGAGTTTATGCCCATTGCCTCCTGTCCCATTCCTGGACACTGCTGAAAAGAGTTTGGCTCCATCCCTTAGCACCCTCCCTTCAGGTATCTGTGCACATTGATAACATCCCCCTTTGCCTTCTGCAAGATGAAGACTCCCAGTTCTCTCAGCATTTCCTCATGGGACAGAAGCCCTTAACAGTCTCTGTGGTCCTTCATTGGACTCTCTCTGGTATTTCCATGTCTTTCTTGTACTGGGAAGCCCAGAGCTGGACCCAGCACTCCAGATGTGGGCAACTATACTGAAACACACTTGAAACTCTGGTATGAAGCTACCAATGTTAATTTTCAGATTAAAAAACCTATCCCCCTCCCCACATATTATCAATTTTTCCATCAAACAGCTGGTGATAGTCCAGGAGATGCCCTATTGGCCATGTGATATCAGCCAGGGAAGTCTGAAACCATTGACCACTAAGAAAATGGGTCTTCTGTCCTTTTAAGAAGAACTTAATGCCACCTTAATGACATTACCTGGACTAGAGGTGAAATCTTGACCAGCCTGCATTTTACTTTTTCTTTTTTTTCCTATGTAAAACCAAACATAGATTTCAAAGCAGAAAATGTCATAGACCATCTGCTTATTGTACTTGCTCTTGTAGTGGTTCATAAAGGGATTCCTCAGACATCTGAAGCAAAATAAAACTTGTGAATGAGATGAGAAATAGAAAAGGAAATGAGACAAAATTGTCAATGTCAATTAAGGTTGTCATCAGGTAAAAAAACAAACAACAACAAAAAAACCCTAAACCAATCAGCAAACAAACAAACAAACAAAAAAACACAACACAAAAAACAACCATCCCAGGCAGAAATTAGGTAACCAATATTGTCCATGTATGATAAACTTTTATGAAAACAGAAAGGATTCTTGGAAGCATATGCAATTAACAGCAGAACTTCTCACTAAACAGATGAAACCTTAAATTGGTCAATCTTTTTACTGAATAATTAGAAATTTTTTTCAAAACCAAGTAAAACTTGACTAAAATAAGATATAATATTTTACAGTGTCTCAATGTATACAAACTGATTGTCACTTTTTGATGGTTTTGGTATGCAGATGTTAAATCACACTATTGACAGCTGTAAGGTAGGCTTTACTATTAAATACATTATACAGATAAATACACACAGATTTATATGTGCATACAAAATCACCTGTAAAAATCTAGATGCCACTTCTGCAACTTGCTCTTGTAAGTGTATGTGGGAGCATGTCATAAAAGAGGACAAGAAGCATTCTGCACATTTTAGCTTTTATTTGATTTAAAAAAAAAACACAAAACAAAACAAAAACAAACAAACAAAAACTGTAATAATATAATTATTAAAAATATGTAAATAATGAGATGACCACCGAAAAGGGATGATTTTCAATTAATATCCAAGAACGTCCTATGAAAGGAAAGTTGAGGTTTTAACATGGTGTGTGTCCAGATTGTTATTTAACATGATGCCATAAACCTTCCTGTAGAATGCAGTGGCAAGGGTGGATGTGTCTTCATTGAGCATGAACATAAACAACAAGAAACTACAAATGACAAAGAATTCAGCAAACCATCACAACAGGCAGCAGTAAGCCTGATCTCATGTCAAATTTCAGCTGATGATCCCTAGGATCTGCTTGAAGAACACAGGTAAAGTTTTCAAAATATGGCTGCCTAATTAAAAGCAACTACAACACTTAAGGTTAGATTTTTGAACCTACAAATTGGCACCACAGTGGGTAGCTTTTTGACATTCAGCTCCTGAAAGAGAAAATCAAAACCCAGAATGAAAGTACAGAAAAGGATGATGCAATGCTTTTGTGGTGGAAGAAGGAAGCTCTTACCCCATATCTACTCCCTCCTCATCACAGCTTGTATACAAGTTGTATCCTTTCTCTAAGGTCCCCTGAAATAGGCTCCAGGCTGGCACTTAAAAGTGCTTATTAAACCCAACCCCGGGGTCTGCTCTTGGTGAAAAGGGTCAAAGTACAAGTGTTTACAGTCTCTTGAAGTCTAGCTCTCCACTCTGAGTCTCTGGTGCTCCTGGTGCTGCATACTCACATGGATGTGGTGATAAACACAGGTGAACTACCTTGCCTTTCAGAGAAAAACAATAGCCACAGAAGCCTGTCAACAAGTCCTAACACTTTGGGGGCTTTATTTTATGAATCTGGGTCTGGAAAACTTAATGCAGTTTTTTGTTTTGTTTTTTTTGTGACTGCTTGTTTAGGAGATTACATACAATTACAGACAAAGAAGGTGTTTTGGAGTAGACTAGGTTAAAAATTTGCAGCCTCTCTCTCCTCCACAGTATCTGCTATTACTGCACTGAAAAGCTGCTGGTATTCTTCTTTTGGAGAGTTATTCAGGAGTGGGAGGCTAGATGGAGTTAAGGGGGAGAAAACAAAGAAATGTTCAATGTCACCAGAAAAGTTCAAATCTGTGTCTGTAAGAAAAAAAATGTTTCTGAACGCACAGAAATACATGAAAAGCAGCAGTGCTGAAAAAGTCCTAAGGTAATAGTGAATCACAAGTCAACTATGATATTCCAAACACCATGCCAGCAAGAAGAAAAGCATAAATAATAACTTTGATATGATTTTAGGTGCAAACAGAGGTGCATCCATCATAGATCAGGAATGTATTAAGACATACCTAAATGGTAGAGTTGTGGCTAGCACCATAATGCTGAGCTCTGGCCATCTTAGAGTTTACAACACGGGAACAATTCAGAAAGCAAAAATACAGACTAAGATGCTGAACAATGTGACCTTTAAGGAAGGAACCAAAGAAAGATATAAATTTTATATCTCCTGGCTAATATATGTCAATGAGGGAAGTCTCTGAAAACTGTGAGTATAAAGCAGCAAGAAAAATGACTTAAAGTGATCCAAGGTGACGGAAACACAATAAAAGGCAGACTACGAGGCAACATGTAATTTCCTAGCCTTGAAACATATTCAGATATACAGCCTTCTAAAGCAGTAGAAGAAAAGTCATCACACTAGTAGCTTCACTGTACATTCTCTTGTTGCAATAAAATAGAAAATGACTGCCTCAGAAGAAAAATGAATTCTATTATTCAGCAAAACACATATGGGCTATGGACAGGACACCTTAAACCTCTAAAAATGGTCTGGAGAAAATAGTAAAAATAAGTAGCAAGGAATAGTATTTCATTGGCAAGGAAAATGATAAGGTGGTCTAATGGAATTACCACACTTAAAGCCAGCTATGTTTATAGTACAGAAATTCTTACGTAATAATGTCTTTCACGGAAACAGGCTAAGATATTATAGACACAGATTTATGACTTCCAAAAACTGAGCAGTAAAGCCGTTTGACAGAAGAGCTTTTTTTTTAATCTTACTTGAAGACATACAGTGTCTATTGAGAATACTCATCAAGTCACCATAGTGTCAACAATAAATATCTAAAGATCACATTGAAAAGCTATTTGTGCTCTTCACGGATGGGAGGTGGGGGAAGCAGCCTGGGAAAAAACTATTCATCCTTTTAAATCAATCCAACCAAATCTAACCTGCCTAAGAGAGTGTAGTACAACCCAAGCAGTAAGAATACAAGGGGACAAACAGAAGGTTAACCACTGTGGAGGTACTACAACAAAGTGACAACATCAGTCATGTTCCATACATGGCATGCATACAAACACAGCCTAAAATGATAAAGATGTGTGATGAAAGACATAAATAAGACAGAACAAACAAAAATACAGCTTTTCTAAAGGTATTTTGTTTTAGCAGTGGCCACTTGTTCTCCCTCTCTCAAAGCAAAATTACCCTAGTTTAACTTTTTATTTTGGGGTATTTATCTCACATTTGCATCCAGTGAAGTTTCAGAATGAAATAAAACCTATACCAAACTGCCCCACAGATACTTGGAGAACTGTTTTCTCATTTAACAACAATGGGAAACAGTAGCAAATACCCCATAGGTCCCTGGCCATAAGGGCCCCTGAGGCAAGAACTGCTGCTGTTTTTAAATGCAGATGAGCTGCACTGGATTATTGACTCATTTTAAGGACAAATAAGAAGTTAACAGAACTGGGTTCATGAAAGGAACTTGAAATAAATTAAGATTATACAACTTTGCTCCCCCAAAAAAAGATGTGATAACAGGCTTTCTTGGATTTAACAGATACATAGCTAACTGCTGCTAAAGGATTTTAATAACATGAAGCAGATTTGAATAGAACAGGCTGAAAAATTCCTTCTATGCAGGGAAATACTTTGTGCAACATGACCAATACAGTATGACATGTTAAAACACACAGCTGCATAGAAGCAGAAAAAACATTTCAGGACAGAGAATAACATGAAGTAGATTTTAAAGAGAAAGTTTGTGCTCCACATTGTTTCCAAGGCTAAACCAAAACTTTGGCACATGTCTAGTTTTACTGGCTGCATTGACCTTGTGGCAAATACAGAAAAGCAGATTCCATTAGAACTTTCTCAAAGGTATTCACATGTAAAATTAGTGCTGTGTGTTATTTCTTCATCTGATACCTTCTTTCTTCCTCCTTTGTAAACTTACATTTGAGCAAAAACATTGGAGAATGAGGCCCAGAAACTGTACAGGGAGATGAAGTGTTATAAATAGCAAATCAAACAAACCAAACAGCTTGTTTCCAAAAGGAAGTAGTACCGAAAAATAATTTGTGCATGCCTCCTTCACAATCCAGAGTGTAATTTGGGGTAAATGTAATGTAATTTGAACTAAAACATCTTTCTCTGCCATGAATGACAAACTAAGGATTACATGAACTTGACTGTTCCATATTTAACATGAGCATACATGGATAGAAATGAAGTGCATTTACACATATAAAATTTGAAAGCAGTATAGCTCCTTAAAAATTTGTGCTTAGCCCCTTCACTCACTGTTTTAATCAGATTGACCTACAAAACATAATCAGACAGTTTCCATTAGGAAACACTTAAGATCTTATCCATTTTGTCTAGAACTTAAACTAAGTTCTTCCAGTCACATTAACCTAATTACTAACAGATGAAAAAAGACTTGTCTAATGCAATTCCTGTCAAAACCATTCCAGATCAGAAATCTAATGAGCTCTGAGGAAACAACCATGACATCCTAAATGCTGACCTTAAAAAAAAAGTTGCTTAATTTGACCTTATTGATGTTATTATAATCTTTGTACAAATTCAATGTTTTCCATATTTAATAATTTTGTTAAGGACAACCTTTTATTTTAAACATAGTAGAAAAATATTATTTTCAGCAATGCTGTCTAATATCTTTGCTTCAGTTTGATGTTATAGGTCCTGGACTTGTGTGCATCTGCACTTGCATTGATTAATATTCCTGTCCATTTTGACTCTGAAGTAACCTTAGTACTGTATTTAAACTAAATTCCTATTTAATAAGCAAATAATTCCTATTTTATAGACAAAATGAAACATGTAACCTAACAAGAGGGCATTTGATTTCTGACATGGGCATCTAGAACTATGGCAATAGTAACAGTTTTTCAGAGCCTTTTCCTATGCTTACCCATTAACATGGGCTTCAAATTAGAGGGGAAAAAAAAGAAGTTTTTTTTTTAAATCAAGCAGTAGTTCTACCTATAACAACAAACTCTACAACATACACTTAAAGGCCCACTATTCATAATATAAGCAAACATACAGGTACTATAGAAGAGTGAATACAACCAGAAGTTTCTATTTATTGCCACTAAAGCATACAGCAAATGACAGTGCTTATGACTCTTTTATTTCTTTCTTTAAAAAAAAAAAATAAACAAGAAAAACAACAAAAGACTAGAATGCAGGCAGTCCAAACCAAGCATTTAGATTTGGAATGTAAGAAGAAATGTTTTCCAGGCAATTATGAGGCTGAGGAACTCTGTATAAAATTTGAACTCATATATGTGAAGTATAATATTTGATTACGTCACAGAAAATCCAGACCCATCCCTACTGCGAAGTCTGTTGATGTAATTTTTCTACACTGTACAGAATTTACAATTACTTACACTTTACTTAATTTACAATCAGGTATTCCTTTTACACTGACAATAGTGCCAAACTTATGTTCATCAAACTTGTACATAAAATCAAAAAAGTAAAGCTTTCATGCCTCTGCTCTTGTCCCAATGACACTTTATGATTGATTTCTGTTTGAGATTCTTTTACCTAATAATAAATTTTTTAAAAATGTAGAAATAAATATTATCTCCACTGTAGAAATATTATCTCCACTGCTTTGTGATTTAAGACAGAGCATACTTAAATACATATCTGAATAGAAATACTTGAACTATAATATATGTATATTTATATGTATTTATATTTATATTTATGTATATATATTTATATGTATATTTATTTTTATAATTTTATATTTTATATGTTTATATTTTTACTTTTATATTTATTCATTTTTATTTAGTATTATATATTTATACTTTATATTTATTTATATTTATATGTTGCTAGCTCTCAAATAACAATATTTTCATGAAATACAGAGCAAAATTCCCTGCTTTATTTCAGCATCCAAAATAAGTTAACCCTGTCAAAATCAATAAAATTCATTTGGATTTACTGCAGTAGAGTAGGATTTCCTTTTCTTAAATTTAGCAAATTGATGTATTTCTAGAAAACTTCAGAGCACAGCTTTCTAGCCTTTGTCAGGAGGACATGAAGACTAATTTTGTACCTAGCAACATTATTTGCAAAATTTTCTGTTGCAATCCAGATCTTTGAGATTCACCAGTCTTATGCAAGTTTTCAGTATAAAATAATCAGAAATTACTGATAATCATAACATAAATTTTTGTCTACTGCAAAAATATCAGTGAGATTGTAGTGGGAAAAGATGAAATGGGATTTACCTTTTCCCCGGCTCATGAAATACCGTGAAATTGTGTTTCAAAAGTTCAAGCTTTAACGGCTGATTGTGCTTATCATATTGGACACGTGTATGTTACTGATGGTATTACCTTGCTATGATTTCTTCTATAGCTTTCCCAGGCATTAAATCTTTGACAATTATTTTTTTTTCTATAAAATATTTTTCATTGGCTCTTAATTTTTAATTTACTTAAAATTAAGCTGATCCCAGATTTTTGTATGTGGGTTTTGGTAGTATTAAATGATAGGTATAGAGGCGTAGAATTTTTTTTTTATCAATATAATTCCTGTCATGTTTCAAAGTACATCTTAAAATATTTAAGTTATTGAAGAACAGAAAAAAAGACTTAACAATGAAAAAACACTGTTTCATTATATAACCAAGTTACTCTACAACCAGGTCTAGTAGGACAGACTTTACCTTTCTGTTTAGCTTTAAACCCACTTTTGAATCTTGTGGACTTTTGGCTCTGGTTTTGACTAGTCAAGACTGGCTGTAACTTATGACAGGTTGTAACACTTATATAACATTAAGAACTTAAAAGAACATGGAAAGAAAAAAGTAATCAGACATTAGTATTTCAGGGTGCATCTTTTTTTTTCCAGAACTAAGTCTCAAAAAGGAAGGAAACCACAGAAACACAAAAAGTTGAGAGAAAGCAGACAAAGATAATCAAAAGCCTACAACAGCTTTTGCATAAGGATCAACTAAGGAAATTCTGGCTTAGCAAGTCCTTGAATCAAAAATTATCGTCTGAGAGAGAGCTGGAGAAACTGTTATCAGATTACTCCTCCCATGTCCATTCTTTCCAATGAATCTACTTTCAGAATGTGTCAGATGTGGAATACTGAACTGAATGAACCTTTTCCATCACCCAATATTCCTACATTCTTCAGACCAATGGGTGTAACTCAGAAAGAAGATGTGTAGAAGCAAGAAAACAGATAATGCTTCTCAACTGTCCCCTTAACTTATCCATAGGTTAGATAGATGCTTCCATTTGCAGGAAAAGTCATTCTTTATTGCTTCCAGTTCTGAGTATGTGTGCGTATGTGCACATATATTGTGCATGTATATATATGTATGTATACATGTATATATACATATGTATATGTACATGTATATATACATATGTATACATATCATAGCTGGTTTTGACTGGAGTTGCATCACACAAACTTATTCTGGACCAAATGATTTTTATTAATAAAAAAGAATGATACTGTAATGTATTTTAATTTCCTGTCATTCAAAATGATTAATCTATTTTAATGACACCTACCTGGATGAATTAAATGTCAATTAGATTTTGATTAAAAAGAGATGACTAGAGGAGGTGCCATTGAAGAAGAGAGCACAAAATAGCCAGCAACACTTCCTAGAGAACTATTGAAAAAAAAAAAACCACAACACAGAGGGCAGCACTGCTTCGTGACATTTTCAGAGCCTTCGTGATTGTAGCATCCTTTATCATATACACTCTGAAGAATTATGTCTTTTATGTGTGAATCACTTCTGTTCTCTTGCAAGGACATTCTCTAGCATGTTCTACATTACAAGTTCCTGAAATCCTTGGAAATGTTAAGTCAGAGTGTATCTTTAAAGTTGCTCTATGTAAGGACTATGAGATCGTTCCCAGTAAGTTAAAAATAAATATGATAACTAGAAGTTCTGAAAATAACACATAGCTGAAATAGAAGGTTACGAAAGTGCAAGGAATGAATGCTGGGCAGCAAAACATGCATGCCTTCCCTACAGTGGAGTGTGAATATGTGACGCAGTCCTGACCTTGACATAAAGATGGAAAATAAACTGCTGATGAACCCTAAGTCTAGTCAAGTTTTCATATAAACAAGCCTATACATAAACATGGAAAAAATGATCAAGGTTTGTGAGAAAGCATATATAAAAAAAGTTACATTACAATTAACCAAAGTACAAAGACCTAAATATTTCAGAGATGTTGCAGATAAGCAGCTGTGACAACCTTGAAGCGCTCCTCTCATCCTTAGCAGAACAAAGGGCCATGTTATGTCTTAAACGTCTGGGTTTTGTTACTTTGGGAGGATAAGATAGATGACACCTCGTTTTATCTTTCCCAAGGTTTTATAGGCATGGAGGCGGACACACCTTGTCTGTGAAAGGCCTCATGGCCTGATTGGGATGATAGAGATGAACCATCTGTCGGACAACCACCTATCAGAAGAAACCATGAACCAACAGCTACCCCTGACTGGCAAAACAACTCACTTCTGGTCAGTGTTGTGAACTTTCCCATAGTTTGAAGACCCCATACCCATTTCCAGAAGAGTCTTCCGAATTAGCATGAAGAGCGAGCTGAGGGAGGAGATGAACCGCCTTCTCCTATCTCGCATGTAAATTAACTGGGTTATAAAATGACCTCACGCATGATATGGGTCAGTGGCATGTAAATCTTCAACACATCCCCCGACTCCAGAGTTCGTCATGGGACCAATGTACCTGTGGAGTGGTGATATTTCACTCTCTCTCTCTTTCTGATATTTTAGTTTTCCTTCTCTCTCTCTCTCTCTTCCTTTTTCTTGAACCTATAAAAGTAATATAATTTTAAGTTTTGCTGCTAAAGTCTTGTTAAGTTTTGCATTACAGTTACAAATTGTTGCCAATCCACTGTTTTTAGAAGTGCTTTTGCCATCAATATATTGATAAGTTTTGTGTTATTATAACATACTTTTGCCAAGTCACTAATCACTGTAATTTGTATTCCACCATGTGCTTTTAGTAAATTCATAATTGGACCCCCGGAGTGATTGTCTGTCATTCACTTCGCTTTACCATGCAGAAATACCCAGAGTTAACTCACACCTGATCTCATCTGTTGAGTCAGGGCCCATGTCGTGTTCACAGTTAACTCACCCCTTATCACATCTGTTTGGACGGGACAGCATCCAAAAACAATTTCTATTTTTGAGTGTTTACACTGAATCCTGAATAATTTTTTGCAGCAGCAGTTAATTGGACATCTTAGTTCCTGGGATGTGTGGCAGTTCCTGAGTTATTTTCAAATTGCTGCACATACACCTATGCTTAAATTCCACTGCTTTGAATTTATCTTTTTCAAGTTCTCTTTTAGAAATGTGAGTGACCTGGCAGCTCCTGCCTGCTTGATGTTACTAAGCTTTAATTCTGAATAGCCATTAAAATTCTGCTGGCTCTACAGTCCCTCACCTCACTGCCACAAGCTCACAGAGAATTATTGTGGAAAGATACTTTGTCTGAACAGCTAAAATACAGGAACAATCCATCTGGAGTTCAAGTCCCCATTTATATCAGCAAGTGTATTTTCATCCAGTGAGAGCAGAAAATGGAATCTACACATGCAAATAAAAGCACTTGAATTTAATTTTGCAAAATAACATAATATTTTGTATTCACATGACACCTAATAATAAAAACATTTTATATGCAATATTTAATCCTCAAACTACTTCTTCTAAAGGTATCATCTTCCACATTTGTTTTTTACAGATAGAGCCTTGGAAGAGGTTAAGCAATGATTTTTCAAAGAACTAAGTTTACATTTGGGCAGTACTTTTGAAAACTGACTTTTTCTGGCTTACTAATGGTCACAATGCAGGAAAGCTTTAGAAATGGAAGATCCTTCATTTAAATCCAAATCAGTCCAATAAAACATGTATCTATGATCGTCTTGAGTACATTTTAAGAACCAGTCAACAAAAATTACCCAGAATGGAAAGCCAGCTTCCTTTCCATAGGTTATTGGCAGCAATGGTTAAAGTGAAAAAGACAAAAAAAAAAAAAAAAGTATTTCTGTAGTGAAACCAAATGTTTGTGTACTAACAATGATTAGGTAAAATGCAAATATAGACTACATTCCAAATAGACAAACTGAAATCTTGAATAGACATTACATCTACCTCTCAAAAACAAAACAGTGCATCTGCCTCTGGTGTTGAACCACCAGAAGATAGAAAATGGAAAATTTAAGAAGAGGATTACTCCAGTTACCTCAGGCTAAAATATTTGGACACTAGTGAAAGGCTTAATGTCTGTTTAACTCTCAGGAATGCTAATTGGAACACACTGGAAATATACCTAACTGAAAGATCTGCCTGGGTCTTTACATTTAGGTGGGGTTTCCTCAGACACCAGGAGTGTCAGCAGACAGAGAAATTAGCATTTGGGAAACAATCAGCCCTTGATTCAAGAGCATCTATCAATGAGCACGTAATTGTCTTTGTGTCAATTTAGCCTAAAGCAACAGAGGAAGTATTAATTTATTAAATGAATTGTTAATTCTTTACCAGAGAATTGTAATAATATAAAAACACAACATCCAGTTTGGTCTGTAATCTTGAACTTCTAGACACTGCTGTTTATGATCTTTGGGAGAGGAGGTTAAAAACATTCTTCTAAGTCCTTAGAATTTAAAAGCACAAAGTAACTCACATGTATGTGCCTCCATGGTCTTCCATGGGACCCAGCGCTTCCAGGGCACACTGCAGAAGTTCTGATGCCTGTGCTTACAGGTGCCCAGAAAAGGAAAAACTTGTTGTCTAGACTTTACTTGTGACAAGTAAACAGAAGACCTGGGCAAGGAAAACGTAGTTTAGTTCTTGGGAAATTCAAATTTATACCCCAAATTAAAAAAGCCAAAATCTTAAAAATTAGTAAAAAAATATTTGTATTTTTTCATCACCTGGCCCTTGTGAGTCTCAGAATTTTATATGAAAACTTTTTCAATTTGAGTTAGTGATCTAGTGTTCACTGCAAATCAGAGACATTTTGCAACCTTGGAGGGTTTTTATTTGCACACAAATTTAGACAGTTTATTTACACTTATATTTTCTTCTCATAGGATATTAGTTAGAAATAGTTAATCAGGGAAAGCTGACTTAGCTGGTTTAGTTGGTCTGTAAAACATTTTGGTTTTGATCTTCATTTCAAGAAACAGAGTACTATAACTCAGAAAGAGTTCAAACAATAACACTAAGGACTTGCAATTGTTAAATTTTACTTTTAAATTTATTTCTACATCTAGTCAAAATGCTTCTTCCTTTCCAAATATTTTTATCTTTATAACCATTTTCAAAGGAAGAGAATGCTCTGTCTTTTCCATACTGCTCCAAAAGCAATGTGTCTGTATTCAGGACTGAAGTTTACACAAAGACAAAATTTTTTCACAAGGGAGAGAGAGGTGAGCATTATTCTACTTCATGAATTTACTCACTCTTCCAGAATATTTTGAAGGGTGACCTTGAGATAGTCCAACTGCAATCAGTGTTTGTTCAGTATACTGACTTGGATACCCAGGCTCCCCTGTTGTGAGTTATTTATTTCAGAACCATAGAGAGTTATTCACATACAGTGATAGGAAATATTTAGCACTGTGGTGTATACAATATGTTTTTACATATGTAGGATGCTACATAAAAAAGGTAATAGCCTCCTACTTTAAAATAATACTGTCTGAATGCAATCTATGGGAAAGTACACAACATCGGAAAGCTGTAGTAAGTACATTTACTACATGGTTAGAACATATTCAGTGTTACTGATCATGTCTCAGTTATGTGACCTCAAGTGATTTATTTGTAAGTACCACTTAAAGAATGACTGCTTATGCTCATCTATTCATTAATATTGGAAGCACAAGTGGCTACATGATATCGAAAGTGTAGAATGGACAACTGTAATTTCTAGGTGAATTTGATACAATGAATTAGCATACAAGGAATCTGCAGTAAGCTGCTTTTATGAAAAAATCAATAAACACTTGCAATAAAAATGGTAATAAGCATGTTAGTTCAGTAAATAATGAAAAAAAAGTAGATTATATGTTTTATTGGACTAATTAAGCAAAGCTTTATAAGATCAAGTGTTCTCATCAAATTTAAAGAAATTGCTTTTTGAAAGAGTCATGCAAACAATTTCAATTTTCTTTCTGAACTCACTAAACTAGTGGAAACTTACTGAACTGTAGTGCTTCTTCAGACTTTACATGGTCGTTTTTAATGGGATTTTCATTTGTTTAAGTAGTGAGTTACAATGTCCCAAAACAACAACAAAAAAAGTCCTCACCTAAAATCCTGTATGAATACAGATATTCAATATTGTGCTCAGTAGATGTACCCAAAAAGAAATATCACTTAAAAGAAAAAAAAATTCTAGCTTAAAGGAGATTTTCTCTGTTACATAGAAGTTTGATGCCTGCATCAGTTCCCAGCTATGACTTAAGATACACATTCAGCATGGACAAAATGCAAAAAGGAGAGAGAGTTTGACTGTTTTATTGAACGGACTTGGAAATATGTCTCTGCTTTCCCTTAAATATCTGCTTAACTTATTTTGCTGAATCAAGGTGATTACCCTTGGAAGCTGTCCTACCTGCTCCCAATTAATTTAACAGCAACTTTCAAGAGAACAAAGTATTCTGAGAAAATATTTACCTTGTGACCCTTCTATTTCATGTTTAGCTGTTAGTGACAATGTTCCTGTACATTCACAGTTTCAAATGATTCTTTTTTAATTAGACTTACTCAAAACCATCTGTGACTGATAGAAATAACCATAATTTCAATTTATTTTCATCATGAAGCCTGAACTTTCTGTATCTTGTCCAGAAGACTGATTGTTTGCAGCACAGCATGTTCTAATGCCTTCCAAAACCAAGTCTCTTCTGACATATAAGAAAACTAAAGGGTTAAAATGGACAACCTGTAAGATGCAGATGTCTTTGAAGAGGTGGAACTTCTACTCAGGTGTAAGTTCAGACTGCTGCTTTTTACTTGATGAGGGAATAACAATAAAAATAAAAATTTTCAGGTTTATATTTTCTCTAACTTTTAGTTTTATTTTATCAGCTGACTTTTATTTTTATGCTGGAGTAAGGACCCACATAATCCTTGCCTGAACAGGCTAAATAAAAGAAGTAAAGGAGAATGTACTGTTTTACATGAAGAAATAAAAACAAATCCCAAACCTTATTTCTCTTGCCTTATCACACACAATTCACATTCTCTCAAATTCCTTAGCTACTTTGTGCACCAGGCACATACTAGCTCCACATTTAATCCTCTATTTAACACAGCTGTAGGCAACAAGATGTGCTTTTTAAACTTTGATAAAGTTTACAAGTAATCATAGGCTAGTTTTTCCATTGACATGTGGCAGCTTTGCCACATAGCACCCAAGTGTAAATCAGTGCAGCTATTAATTCAACAGTCAAGCCAGTGAAAGAAGTAGCTGAGTGGATGCAAGTGGCTTTAAAGTTTCTCACAGCACTTCTTTTTGCTGCTATGAAAGAAACAGTCAAAAAAGAGGCATAGCTAGGAAATCTAGCTGTAAGGTTCATCTTCAACTGTATTTCTGGCTGCCATGGAGATTATCAGCCATATGGGAGAGTCCAGTTGCCATAAGAGGACAGTTCTGGGCAAAGAAACCACAGGGACAGAGAAATGGATACATTAGCTTCACACTAAATATGTACATCATGGCCTTCCAACAAAACCCAGGATCTGAACAAGAGAAAGAACTGCTGTACTAAATGTAATTGTATCTTGGTTGGAAATGTCAAGTATTGCTAACTTGAGCCTCTTAGGTAGTTCAGCCAAAAGAAAACAAAACCCACAATAATAACAGAAAACCATTATATTTGATTTTTATGAGAAAGTCATTTTCTGCTGCAGCAAACATTCAAGGAGGTATACAGACAATAAAGGAGAACATATTTCAGTGCAGTCTAGCCTGCAAGAAATGTAAATTAGATTTCTACAGTTTTGAGTCTCAAAATCACATCTTCAAAATCTGTAACATTCTTAATTTTGCACAGAGTGTTATTGTCTAATTGTCTACAATGTCCCCCTAAATTAATACCAAAATATCATCATACTCCTTTGTAATCAGCTATGCTTTCATTTTTATTAGCTTCATTCTGGGCCCAATCCATGGCCATTTAGTTTAATGAGAGTTGGAATCAGCTCATAATTTGCCAGCTGTAATTTTTTAAGTATTGCTTTTTCCAAAATATTCTGTTTTTCTTCTCTTAGGGAAATATATACTTTTAATCAACAATATGTTTTCTCTAAATCATGTACTAAGTGCCATTATATATCAGCAATTAGGAATCCAAATGGTTTAAAAAACTCTAGTTTTTTTTTTCCACAGATTTGTTTAAAAATAAGAAGAAAAACATCTCTCTACACAGACAGATTTTTGCATTGGATATTTAGTACAATAATGAGTTAGTTTTAAAGAAAGACATAGAAATCTAAGAATTTTTAATTGCTTCTTGGTAAAACACTGAAAACACAGATGCATATTCAGGCGTCACTAGCCATTCTAGGGTTGCAAAGTCTACAAATGCAGTTTAAAAATTTTTAAAGTATCTTTCTATTTTTCTCATGTATAATTTTTAAATCACATTTACCTTAGTATTCAAATTGTAGCTATATTTAGATGAAACTGATAATCACATTACTTAGACTGATATTCTACAACTGCCTGTTCTATTATATAATCTCTGTTAATCAGTACATTTCATGCTGTATTAATCAATCTGTACAATGAATTGGGTGGATTATGATTAGAAGATTGTGTGGGAGAATTTACTCTAACATGTATACATATTATATATATATGTATATATAATATAGCAGCTTATTAATATAACTGGAGTTTAGGTGCTGTTATTAGAACTTAATCACATCACCTGGTAAGATTCTTTTTTCCCCCTGCAGAATCCTTAAATCTTTCAGTGTTTTATATGTGTTCAAGGTAACTTACTTTTCTTCATGAAAGAGATTTAGTAACTTTTGCAGTCTTAAAGTGTTCAATTGTTTGCATGAATTTTCACCTTCTTTATCCATTTCATTTAGTAGATTCACAGATTCACATTTGAATAATCCTAGCAGTCAATGTACTAAATTACCTTACCAAATATTTTTAAGTTTTGACTTAGATTCAATCTCTCCAGTGTACTGAAGAAATCTTTATTAACACAACTGTAACAAATGAAAACAAAACAGGTTGGAAATGTAATATTACAGCAGTAAGACACTTGAGATAAGACTTGGAATATGTATTTCTCATATGGTCTGGAAACACACTATATGGTAAACTCACCATAACAGAGCTGATTACATTTTATAGCCTAAAAAAGAGATCCTTCTTCCCTTTCAGTTATTTGATAGAGGAGGTGCTGCAGGGGTAGCCTCTGTGAGAGGACACCAGAAGCTGCTCCTCTGTCTGCCAGAGCCAGTGCCAGCTATCTCCAAGACAGATCTGCTGGTGGCCAAAGCTGAGCTCATCGGCAATGTTGGGATTTAAGATATTAAAGATGTAAAACTGCTGCACAACAGCACCTGGTAGAGAGGAGTGAGCATATGTGAGAGAAACAGTCCTGCAGACACCAAGGTCAGTGAGGCCCATGGAGGTTCATGGTAGAGCAGATATCCACCTTCAGCCCATAGACGACCACACACCGAAGCAAGCAGTTGTACCCAAAGGACGCTGTAGATCCCACAGTGTGAGCCCATGCTGAAGCAGGCTTCTGCTAGGACTTGTGGCTCCATGGAAAGAGGAGCCCACACTGGAGAAGTTTTTTTGGCAGAATTTGTGAACTCATGGGGGACCCATGCTGGAGCAGTCTGTTTCTGAAGTTCTGCACCCCGTGGAATGGCCCCATGCTAGAGCAGTTCATGAAGAAATGCAGCCCGTGGGAAGGTTCCATGTTGGAAAATTTCATGAAAGACTGTTTCCCATGGGTGGGACTCCATATTGGAGCAGGGGAAGAATGTAAAGAGGAATTACTGTCAGAGATGTGTAATGAACTGACCGCAGCCCCCATTCTTCATCCCCCTGCACCACTTGGGAGAAGGAAATAGAAGACTTGGGACTTCCGGCTGTGAAGAAGGGAGGAATAGAGAGAGGGTGTTTTTACATTTGTTCTTATTTTTCATTATCCTACTCTGTTTGATTATCAATAAATTAAATACATTTCCTGAAGCGAGTCTCATTGGCAGTGATAGTAATTGGTAAATGATCTCCTTGTCCTTGTCTTGACCCATGAGCTTTTTGTAGTACTTTCTCCCCCTGTCTTGTTGAGGACAGGGAATGATAAAATGGCTTGGTGGGCAGCTGGTGGCCAGCCAAGGTCAACTCACCACATCCACTTTGTATTTTTTGTTTGTTTGTTTGTTTCTTTAGAACTGATCTGAAGAAATTTAAGAAAACACAATCGTGTTCTAAGACTACACAAGAATACTGTGAAGATCATTTCAGAGTAAGTATATATGTGTAGATATGTTCTGAAGTCTGTGTATGTGTGTTTGTATGCATATACTTCAGAATACATTTTAGAATACCTGAAGGTATGGCTTTCAGCTGATTCACATGCAGGAGAAATTAATCTTGCTCTTTTTTCAGCTGTGCAAGCAAGTGACTTTGGGTAGGAGAAAGGAAGACCGGTTTTCCTGAAGTACGTCCAGTCTGGGGAATATTCCTCTTTGCTTTTGAAACATATACAGCAGTTACTTTGCAATTGTTAGATGTTTTGTTTACTTGTTTGCTGTAATTTTATTTTAATTATTTACATTAATTAGTAAAGCAAGGAAGAACCTAGTTCGTTCAGACTTCTAACCCTTTCCAAGGGTTTTCAGGGGTTTATATTCTACAGTTCTCTCCAGATCAGCAACCTGGCAGAAGGAACCATAGCCATATAATAATGTGTGTTTCAGTTCAGAATATCCTCTGCATATATGCTCAAAGGTTAGTTTTAGTTTAGTACTAAACCAGGAAGACACAGGATAATTTCTGTTAGCTGGAATATTCTGCTAATCTGATATGGTAGTAAGTGGGAGTTTAGTAATTAGGGACAGTAAACTGGGTCATAAATTGGGATAGTTAACATCCAGAATTCAATGCAATATTCTTTTGCATTCTTTCCAGATGAGGAGAAGGAGATACCTTCACAGTTTGTATCCTGATAAATGCAAAGTCTAAAACATAGTGTGGCAGGAAGTAGAGGTGAATGTAAACATTTAATTTGCTGCTTGCTATACTACTATGTTTTTCAGAGTGATATTGACCTCATGTTATTTCCACTGTTTAGCTGATTTTTTTTATTACCATTCCTTAGGCCCACATTTCATCAAAAGGAATCTTATTTTGTTATTTTCTGTCAGTATCCTAACTGGTGGCCACAGTATTTCTCCACTGGGAGTAGCACAGCAAATTTCATCATAATGATGTTAATTCTGTTCTCATTCATCAGTGACAATGTCTGCACCGATCCTTAAAGCACTCGTAAAAAGCATTATCTATGTCAGTGAATGTGTAAATATTTTAGGCACTCTTACTAAAATTAAGATAGAAAATATGTTGTCTCCTGAGTTACCAGTTACCATTTATGTGGAAATGAGGCAAGATTATGCCAGAGCTGCCACTGCCTACAGGAAAGGAATTTAAGCTGGACAGTGTCCTGTTGTTGTACTGCTAGCACTTGAGCTTCCAGCACATGATAAAAACACTCCTCACAGACAGGATATCTCAACTTGATTCACATTTATTTTGCATACTGTACTTACAACGCTCTCTGCATCCAGGTGAACTGGGATTACCACCTATCACTGAGTACAAAGACAGACACACAACAACAGTTTCTTCCTTACTTAAACCTGTTACCTTTAGATGAGATTTGCACTTCCTTTGACTAACAAGTCATCATATATAGAACTAGGAAAGCTATCTGGCACATTGTAAGTCTGGGATCATTATGCATGACTGTTAGCCACATATGCTTAAAGATCTGAGGTTTTCCACAGTAATCTGAGTTCATTTGAACTTCTGAAGTGGTCTACAAATGTTATTCTCTTTACCCTGGAAAATTTGAGGCACAAACCACAGAAACTACTCATTTTCTGTAATGTGTGACCAAAATATTTAACCAATATACATTTTTCTGACAATTTTTACATCTCAAGAGTATTAACCCTCTCTCTCCTTTTTCTGTCTTGTTCCCTTATGCAAATTGCACCCATCTATATTGACATTGCAGTTATGAGTATTATCCCATGAACTTTCACTTATAATCCTCAGGTCATAGTCACAATCATTTAACAACAGTCTAGTTTATTACTGTTCTTGTACTTCAGGCATTTGTCTATAATCACTTTAAGAAAATTAGTATTAATATAATAAATTTCATATTCAGTTGTGTAACTTAATTTTATCGTATTTTGGACCTAGAAGATAAAAAATTATGATAAACAACACCTTTCTTCAAGTCACCTGCATTGTAAGCCTTGTAACAAACATTGCTATTCTGGATCTAGGAAGCTGACACTATGCCTAAATAAATAACTATGAGTTAAGTCAGAAGTCAGTCATGTTTCCTCAAAGAAGTCAGTCCAATTTTCAGTAAAACACAAATCAGGTACAGGTCTTGTTTCTTAGGTGGTATACATCTTCCTTTCTCTTTAAGACTGACCACAGCAATATGTCATCATGTTTTGTCTGGTATTTATCTGGTATTTATTTTCTTTAAAATTCTTGTTGGAATTTTTTTACCTGTACTTAGAAACCAGTATACAGGTTTTGAAGAGAGTAAACACCTCTTCCATCTATTTGCCATAAAGAGATTATGTCAACTGGAGATCTTAAAACAACAGTCTTGACATGCTGATTACATCTATGAAAGCCAATGAAAGAATATTTCTACAAGTTCAATCCAAACTACTGTCTAAGTGTAAATTAGGCTATATGGGACTTCAGAGTGCAAGTCAAGACTTATCTGTTTTCCTACTTGTGTACATGGGCTATGTTTCAAGAGTTTTATTAGAGATATGAAGACCCTTTCCTCTGGATGATTCTCTTCAGATACCAAACTAAGCTGATGCATGTGTAAACCTCACTGAAAAAGATAGACAGTAAAGGGGAAAAGAAGAAAGAAGAAAAAAACCTGCAAAATAAAAGTCAGCTCAACTAGAAGAAGAGAATTCAGTTTAGATCCATCACAGTCAGCCAGATATTCCTCACTGCATCCTTTTTACCTTCTATTGTAACTTGTTGCAGCGTGCAAACAGAAAAATGCTAGAGTTTCTCTGTATACTAGAAAAAGAGAGCACACAATCTAGGTGTCATCAGCAACAATTGAACAAGAGGTATGTCTATCCTTCATACTTTGCTTTCACCTTTACTTTCATTAAGTTTTGCTTTTTAACATTAAAAAAAAAGAATGCAAGTAATGATTTTGTATTGCTTGATACATGCATTATATATCCCCTAACCTGACATGAGCTACCTCACCGCAAAATACCACATTACATCAAGCATTCCAGTATATGTCTAACAGAGGTAACAGTGTTCAAAACAGTTTGATATGTCTAAAGTAATGTATTATGATGTATCAGATCATGTGAAATGTGTCCTCTAAAACTGTATCTTCATCTTTTTCATTGTTTTTCAATTAAAAAAAAAGTCCTTTACATGATTGATTTTGATAGCAAAAGGAAGATATGTTAAAGAAAAACAATGTTTCACCTGCTATGTGTTAAGGTTTTCTACTTTGAAAGTGGATCTGGGTTCTAACTTCTACATGAATTACAAGTAACACACCTTTTTGTAACTCTTTTCTCAGCTAATTTTACTGTAACATACTCCTCTTTATTTTGTCTGTTTATACTGTGAGCATTTTAGAGATTACCATAGTCTTATTCTGATTTAGATTAATTCCTTTTAATTTAAATATTTAAAGGAAACACTTAAATTCAGAGCTTGGTCACTTTAGGATTCCTCTGTAACCAAAAAGAAGGAAATATGTCCACATTTGAAGGCTAAAGCTAGATGCCATGTGCCTGCCAAAATGGGATCTTGTTCTAAATTTAAGAATACAAGACCACTATTTGAAACCGCTGTAATATAAGTTACTGTATATTTAGGACTTATTGGTGATAATACAACATACCTTCGTCAAGTAAAAGTTATAGTTAAAAATGCTTTTCTATCACAGAGGAATATGGGAATGTTTTCAATAAATCACTTTGTAATCCAGTATACAGGAAGGTAGCAAGGAAGGAAGGAAGGAAGGAAGGAGGGAATGAAATGAAAAATGCTTTCAAATAAGGAGTTAATTGAAAAGAAAAAAATTATTAATATAACAGTGGGGGCCTCTTCAGGACACTTCAAAATATTATGCTCAGTGCTGCTCATACAGTTTAATGTTGAAATTATTATATATAAGTCAACTTCAAACATCTCCTGTCTTAAAAGAAAATGAGTCATTAACAATGCCAACAGATTTCTACTGTCATATTCAACTAAATTAGGGTGCTAAGGAGAGAGCATACATATTTATGAGAACAGTTTAAACACAGGATACTATTAACTCCTGATAAAAAGAAAGAACATTTACAAAATTTTTATGAGGTATTGAATAGTTAAGTTCAAAATTGTGAAAATAGGCAGATAAACAAACAAAAAACCCCAAAACAACAACAACAGCAAAACTAAAACAAAATATCAACAACACCAAACAAAAACAACGACAAAAACCCAACAAAACAAAAAAAAAACAAACAAAAAAAAAACAAAAACACCAAAACCAAAACACATACAAAATACCTTTTCTTTCCTAAGCCAATTTATTACAACCTGCTTCCTTACCAAGCAGCTTAGACAAATAAAGCAATACACTAAGATTCAGAAGACATTCCCAGAAAAAAAATATACAACTGCTGTCCCTGTGGATATAGACTGTAAGTGCTAACATACTGGTTTTGGTTATTTTCTTTTTATTTTTCCTTTCAACACAGTTCAAAGATTTTCCAAAACACTGTGCTGAGACCACATTTATTGCTGATGCTTCTCTTACAGCTGGTATTTTTCATCACACCATAGGAGCTCTATCCTCTAAACTTGTATTAATATAAATAATCCCCTTCTTCTATGTACTACCTCAAAACATACACATACCTTACCCCAGAAAGTAACTACAAAATTGGTGCAATTAACTAGCAAAATTCAACAACCTAAGATTGTGGCAATACAGTTTTGAAGATCTTGAAAGGTCCGCATCCTTGTTCAAAAGTAGGATCTGTGATATCCTTCCAAAGTTCTGTCTACCATGCCCTGTCTGCTTCCCTCAGTCAAGGCACAACAACCTTCACATCACTCGATGTCAGAATTTCACTATTCTTGTAGCATTATGGACACAGAAAATGAACATGTTGTCTTTTCAGCAACCTTTTAGGTACCTTAATGTACCTTTAGGTACCTGAAGGCTTACTCCCCTTTCATCTTTTCCCCTAGGGCTTTCCTTTTTTGACCTAAGATACTCAGTGTTTCTTAACAGGACTCAATTTTTCAGCTACATATTTTTTCAGTGTTCTACTCTGGGCTAAGTCCAGCTGAACTACATCTCTCTCAAAGTGCAGTGACAAAACTTGGATACAATATTGCTCTGAAATCTTATGGGAGCAGAAGAGAGGATTACCACACCTGCCATGCAGAGTTGCCTCTGTGTTTTGCAACTAAATAATTGATTACATTCCTCATGATACTTTAATACTTTCTACAAAACTGACCAGTAACTCACAAGTCTATATTTGTGCACTTTTTTATGTCTTAGTAAGTGTTGACGTTATGGGATCTCATCTAACTATTTAAGATTAATTCCTCTGTTTTAAGACCATTTTGAGTACTTCCAGCATCACTCCAATTAATTTTACTGATTTAGTAAGCAGGTTTTCCACTCCATCATCCTGGCTGATAAAATACTGAGCAGAAGTAGAGGTAGGCCATATCCCTCTGATATCCCATCCAGTACCTCCTTCCTTTCTAGCTATGAACTAAACTGCTCGGAGTGAACTCTACACTGGTAAATGTGAATACTCTTATCAGAATTGTGCTCCCTAAAGACATACGAATTAGTTTCTTCTTACATATTTAGAAAGATATAATGGAAGAGAATACTGTTAAGCCATATCAAGATGGTATGAAATCTAATGTGTTCCTTATCTACAAAGTTTGTTACCTTTTTGCAGAAAGAACTTTCTATTGTTTGGTATCATTTTTTGACATGTCAGATACTGCTCCATGTCACATGTTACTCATGTTCTTGCTGTCTTCTAAGTGTTTTATATCTTATTTGTTGAGACTCTGTTCTGCACTTATTCTCTCAATAGCATTCTAAACCTGTAAAAAATATTTCCAACCAAACGAGAACACATACATTTTACCAGAACACACGTATTTGCTTTTCCAAATAAATTCCAGAAGCAGCTTTCCTCTTTCTAAGGTTTTTTTTTTCACTTTTTATCTTCAATGTCAACTCCATATGGTCTAGATTTAAGATGTACATGTTTCTGCAGTTCTCCACATCCTCATCCACACACTTCACTCAAAGCCTGTTTGTATATATATTTCAGACTTGCAATCTGCTCTTTCAATCTTCAAAATTAATGTATCTCTGTCCTTTCTTTTTATGAATAGTCGATCCACACAAATAATAACTGTAGTAATAATAATGATAATAATAATAATAACACTACCTTTCTATTTAACAAATAAATAAATAATAAATGTGGGGGTTTTTCTTTCTATAGGGTTATTTGGTTGATGCTCCGGGTCTTATAAAATAAGCTTTCTTTTGTCCCCTATTCTATAGAGGAACACCATAATATCAGTTAATCCTGGTGAAAATCACATTAAGTCTTTTTTCTCCAGTTTTTACAATACCAGGTTGTTGAATTGTAACTTTTTAGAGAGTTTTAGAAAGTCAGAAAGCACATCCTTAAAAGTATGGGTTGGTCAAGTCTACCACTGTTACTGCTACAAAAAGCACATGAGAGAAGAGAATGTCTGCACTATCTTTCATTAAACAAAGGAGAATGTTACTAAGGAATATACACCATTATTCATTACAGGAATATGATTTCCAGCATCACCTAAGGAAGCGTTGTTATGTGGAAATCAAACAGCCCACTCCTTTTCCTGTGTCCCAGTTTTACCTCTCCTCACATCCTTACCCAGAAGTTCTTCTTTGCCTCTGCCCTGTCTCCACAGCCACTGCTCAGTAGTAGGTGTGCTGGAAGTATATCCCCCACCGCAGTTGTGCCACAGAAACAGCACTGTCCTCCGCATGCCTGCACTGGTAGAGTTGTGAGGCACAGTCCAGCTAATGTCATGAACATGAGTTTGGACAGTGTATCAGTACGGTCTTTTATCTGTAAGAAAAACAAAGAAGACAGGGAAGCATGTCTTCTCGCCATGGACGTGTAATCATTGCTAACTTAAGACTTTAGCGAGACTCATTAGCAATTTACTACACTGGAAATACACTGCTCTAATTAATAACAGTGGGATACTAAATATAAAGCTATTTGGGACCTATTACAGAGAATGTGTAGTAAAATGCAAGAAAGACAAACTGCAGAATTATTTTGCTTCTACCTAGGATCAGGAAATAATGAAAACTACCAGATTCAAGCAGGACAAATGAACTATAGTCACAGATAGTCAGATCACTGTTTAATTCACACACTGCCTTTCTAAAGCCTTTTTTTTTTTTTTTTTTTTTTTTTTTAATTGAATGCTACTTATTCTAAATTCTGGACCAAGCAACACATTTTAGTTAAAATTTGGAAGGTTGAAGGGAGAGAAGATCTGAACCTATTTCCTAATTTGAGTGACATAAACTGGACATACTGTAGTAAGATTCATGTTCTAAGGAGATGATTTAGCAGCAGCTTACACCTGATCTTTATTCTAAAGGAGTTTTCACCTATTCTAAAGAGTTAGCAAACTTACCCCTACTACTCTGATATTACCAGCTGCATAAATTACTATTGTTGTGTCAAAGTGAATAAATGGAAATAAAACTCTGCACTAAATTTGAAAAAAAAAAAAAAGTCAGGCATTAGAAAAAACAGAGTATAGCTCTTTAAGTACTGCATATAAAAGCTTCACAAGAATGTCTTAAATAACTGTATCTATAAAGACTGTCACAGCCATAAGCAATATTAAAATATTATACTTTAAACAGCACTATTTCTGCAAGTTTTTGGTCGGGTTTTTTTTTTTTTGAATACTTTGAATCACACATCCTAGCTCTCCAAAATGTCATGTTTTATCTCTGAGTTTTCCTAATGATCACATCGTTGTCTGGGGATTTGGTTCCTTGTTAGCCTTTAGTCCTAAACAGCCCTGCTGAGCTCTGTTGCTTTCTAATTATTTTAAGCATATCAATTAAAGCTTCTCCTTAGTGTTTACATCAGAGACTTCTGTGCAAGAATGGCAGAAACCCTCACAGAAAGTCTTCAGCTCATTTCGAAGACTGGTGACAAAGGTCATTAAAGAAATGACTGAAAGAGAAGGGTTTCTCTCTACACAGTGTTGAAAAGGGAAAGAAAACATAACAAGGAAACTACTCCAAAGCTTCACTTTCTCAGTCCTAGCTGTAGCCCTTAAAAATACCTGACAACAAGGAATCTATTCAAAGACCTTTCTTTTAAATGGAAATAAAATAATATAGAAGAAGAAAGGGCTTACCCCACCTTCCACCCAAAAAAATAAAAAAATAAATAAATAAATAAATAAATAAATAAATAGATAAATAAATAAATGGAGGGACGAGAAGTATATATTTACTTTTAATTAGAGCCACTGGTTTTGGTCAGGAGGTGTCACATCTGAGTAGAGAAATGTCTTACAAAAAATAGAACAATAGACCTCCTTGGAGTATTTCTGGAACGTGCTTGATTTCCCAATTGGAATTAAGCATGTAGAGGTGTGCTGCCATAAAAAGAGTTATGATGACTAATTGATATCATTATGCTTAAACTTTATTGAAAATTTTAATTAAATGTTATAGAATCTGAAATCCAATATAAGGTTTGAGATAATTATATCTATATTGTGCACAGGATACAGCCATAGATAGATCTGGGTAAAATATCCTTACGTTGTACCACCTCTCTTATTTGTTTTCCCATGCAACAGTTGCAGGCAATCCCCCTGTCCTCTCATGGGACTGCTTTTTTTTTGCAGTCACAGCCCTTAATCCTACTCAGGGGTAAGCAGGAGGGATTATGAAAAGACTATCCATGCTAGGTCAGAACAAAGGTCCATAGTGCCCAGAATCTCATCTCCCATCTCCCCAGGACTGGATTATCGCAGGGGCGTATAGGTAAAAAAAACCCCACAGTTCGGCACTTCTCTCAACGAAGTCTACTTTTGTAAATATGAGGTTTTAGGGTTGTACCCATATTGTTGTATTTAATAGCCCTTCATGGGACTTTCTTCCATTCACTCAGCTAATTGCTTTTCGAATTGATTTATATTTTGGCATCCAAAACACCCTGCAGCAATGAGTTACACAATTTAATTATATATTATATGAAAGGCAATTTACACTTCTGCCTGATAATTTACTTGGGTGCTTGCTGGTTTTTGTGTTATGAATGGTGAATAATAGCTCCTAAATCACTTTCTCCCTGCCATTCATGACTTCATATATTTCAATTAGAACTTCTTTAGTCATCCTTTTTCCAAATTTGAATAACCTAGTTTCCAAAATCTATCCTTGTATAGAAGCCATTTTCTACAGTTTGTTATCAAAGTTACCCTTGTCAGTACTATTTTTAATTCTGATGATCACAGCTCAGTAGAATAGTGAGTTTTACTCTTCTGTAATTTTATAGTGGAATAACACACAGTAAACATGTGCAACACCAGGGACTTTACAACACTGATTATGTTACTTATTAACAGCAGTCTCCTTTTTCCACTCTTTTGGACCGTGGTGATTTCACAAAGGTTTCTTCCCTGTAATCTCATGACAGCTTAGTCTCTCTAACAGCCTTGATGAGGGACTTTTTCAACAGAATTTTTGCAAACCCATGCATAATGTACCAATCATATCAAATTTGTCTATTTGCTCATGTGGTTTCTTCATGCAACAAATGAACGTGAAATATGGTTCCCCTTTACAAAAGCCTAATTAACTGTTCCCCGTTGTATCACATGTATTCATGTATTTATTAATGTGACGATTTTCTAGCATTTTAAAGATATAATCAACATGAAAGTGAAAGTTAGCTGTCTGTAGTTCTGTGAGTTCCCTTGGATCTCTTTTTAAAGATTGTACCATAATTCACATTAACCAGATACCAAAGCTAATTAAAATGGTTACCCACAAATTACAGTTAATTGTTCAGCAATGTCACATTGTTTTCTTTTGGAACTTCTGGTTGAAAACCTTTTGATCCTGCTGATCTCTTGCTATTCATGACTACATGGCTACAATCTTTTCACAGAATCACAAAATCATATAATAGTTTGGGTTGGAGGGGACCTTCAAAGGTCACCTAGTTCAATCCTCCTGCAAAGAGCAGGGACATCTTCAACTAGATCAGGTTGCTCAGAGCCCTGTCCAGCCTGGCCTTGAATGTCTCCTGGGATGAGGCATCTACCACTTCTCTGGGCAACCTGTTCCACTATTTTGCAATTGTAAAATATTTCTTCTTCATATCTAGCTTGAACTTCCCCTCCTTTAGTTTAAAACCGTTACTCCTTGTCCTATCACAACAGTCCCTGTTAAAAAGTCAGCTCCCTTTAAGTACTGAAAGGCTGCAATAAAGTCTCCTCGGGGCCTTCCCTTTTCCAGGCTGAACAACCCCAGCTCTCTCAGTCTGTCCTCATAGAAGAGGTCTTCCAGCCTCTGATTATTTTGTGGCCTCCTCTGGACCCTCTCCAACAGGTTTGCACTGTTGTTACAACCTGAAGGATAACTCCAATGTATCATTGAGCTGTACATTTACTTTGGAGACTAGCTGTTAGAGGAGTAGTTTGACAATTTCTCCGTACTTTTTTGCTCAGTTTCTGGTACTAGAGGATGGTGAAACTCTGCTTAGAATTAATTCATTCTCGAAATTAAAGTCTATTTTCATGTTATGAAAATCCTACCTTTTCTTGAATCACACGGATGTCTGATAAGTTACTATTGACATGACTTTTATGTGAGGAGATTGAACATCTATAACAATGCCTAGTATTGTTTATTCAAACTGAAAGTTGTTGTTTTCATTAAGCTGTGCATGTAAGGCCATAAAATATTACCAATTACACTCAGTTCATACTTCAAATTTGTTCTTTCTATGGAAAATTCGAACTTACAGAAAGCATGAAGCTGAAGTATTAATTTGTCACATTACTCTGAAGGCTTGATTCTTTAAATAATAGTCTTTATTTCCTATATCCATTATTTTATCTGGTTTTGCTATGAGAAGGATTTGTGTTATTTTTGCTTAGCTATACTTACTCACCTGCACACATAATGGAGTTTAGCTATTTACTATCTGTATATAGTCTTCCATCTAGCATTTTGTAATTATGCCCTGGAAAGATGATGTTGTCTAGGTGAAATTTACCCGAAAAAACACAGTCAAAATTTGCCATTGAGATTAAAAAGCTAATAAAGTTGCAAAATGTAGATCATCCATATACTTGGCAATTATGCTGTCAGTCTATGATTAGATTTCTATATAAAGAAGCTATAAGAGAAACCGTAAGAGTGTTGCATAGCAAACACTACAGACATAAAAGAAAGCAATAAACACTAGACGAGCATTTGCAAATTAGAGAGTAATGTTACAGTAATGGCTTAAAAACTATAACTATTAATATTGTTATAAAATAATGTGATTACCACTTCAATACTTTTAGTGAAAAAGATACTTCCAGCAGAAATTATTTACAAAAATTATTTTAATGCTTGACAAAGTTATAGTTCATTAATACCTCACTTTTTAGTCTGAAAAAAAACATTCCAAATAAAAGAAAAAATATTTATATTGTCAGAGATGGATTTAATTCCTCCATAAAATAACAATTTAACAGTTACTCAACTATTTAACATATAATTTACTCTAACAACTATTCATCAGCCAAAACTCACCAGTGTGTTTCATTACATCCTAAAATGTATGACAACAGTAGCTTAATCCTCTTCTCAACTTCAGCTGTTGAATTCCACACTCTGGTATCCCTTTTATGTTTCAATTCATTGACAGATTATTTAAATTGCAAATGACCTTCTTTTGCTCCAGGATCTCCCTTCTTGGACCTGCTTAAGCTCCAGTTCACATCTTAATAAAAAAGAATTTTTTTTCATTTGCCTACTCAATTTTAGCAGTAGAATTTTAGTTTTATCTCTCTTTTATTCAGTACTTAATGCCTCTATATTTCATACAAAACCGTCTAACTGTTCATTTCATGTGAGTATCTGTCCACCTTACACAGTACCATGTTTTCTTGTCCATCCTCTTTCTGTCCTTTTTTTTTCCTCAGGTAGATCATAAATTTATTAAAAAACTGAAAAAAATAAATACATTAAGTTTTTAAATATTCATTTTTTAATGAAGTGAAAATATAAAGGAAATGTGTATACATAAACCCTACCTCCAGGTCTGAACTTTTATAACCCCCGAATCACTGAAGGTCAGAAACACAGAATATAATAACAAATTGAGGTTTATACTTTAGCAAAGGCATGCCAGAAGGGTCAGGAATAAAGCTCAAGTCATTCTGAGTTCATAACCTTTTCTTTCTTACAGTCTACTTCTTTTACTCCTCTATACATAGTTATTGTAGTATTTCTGAGAATACATCTGATCATACATAGGAACTCAGCTCTAGATTCACATTTTTGCATTTCACTCCAGACACTACACCTGTAACAAAAGCAGCAGCTATCACAAGAAATACAAACACTGAGCTCCTGAGATGCACTCAGAGACATCCAGTGTATTAGACAGTAGAATTTATACAATTAATGGCATATGCTCAGGTTTAAACAGAAAAACCCTGGAGGAAGGGTAAAGTGGTCCACTCTTGCATGATGCCTGGCTTCCTTAATAGCTTGCTCGCAGATAGATTCAGGAACCATGGCCTGAACCAAGTATGTACACCGTATGAAATTTGTGGCAAACTCACTCTTCTGTTCACGGAGGTGAGAGGGGTGAGGTGAGGAGCACCTGCCAGAGGATATGGCATGCCATGCACACCACATAGGTGAGTGGACAGGACTTGCTGGAAGATGGGAAAACACCAGCCTGATTATGCGGTAGGAACCTGCAGGGGGATGTAAGCAGGGCACGGGTTCCTGACTGGGAAGTTTGCAGGCATGTACTTATGCACAAATTTAGTAGGTGGCTGGGCCAGCTCTGTCGCAGTCAGTGTAGCAACTGTCAATGATAGCACAAGCTACTCCATAGTGTTTTAGTCCTCTGAAAGCTCCCATGCATATCTATCTTGATGTTAAGGTCTCAGCAGAGTGCCACCATAATAAAAGTTACAAGTACCACTAGAGGGCATTAAAAACACCATAAAAAACTTAAGGCTAATACCAACAGCAGGGCTTGAAAAGACCCACATGAGCAAAGTGGCAAAAAATGACAGAAAAGATAGACAGAAAATATACAGGACCTATATAGTATGTGTTCACATTAATATAACTGAAGGTGCTGAAGGTCTGGAGCTAACAATGCCAGACAGGTTCCATAAAGAAGACAAGAGTTAACACTAAATTTTGTCAGCACTCAGATAATTAGCTAATTTACATATTTCAGCCTGTAGGCCATCAACTTAATGACTAGTAAATGTTTTAAAAAGATGACAAAAATCACATTTCATACTGCGCCTAAAGATCAAATGGTGATCTTTAACTTCATTGAGGGTAATAGAAGCAGCAGTGGCTAGCAAATGTTTCACTCTCGCTGGTAGAGGTAAGGAAATTATTGAGAGGTCTGTGCAGGTTGAGTGGAAGGGCAAAACAAAGGGTGCCCACAAGCATCCTAAAAGCAGAGTCCTCATTTCTATTGTAACAGCTAGACATTTTTATTCGTATTGGCTCAGCTGTGCAGCAGAAGAATAGACACAAAAGAAGAGGCACCTGGTAGGTAACAAGGTCTGTCAAGTATTGTCACTTAAAGAAACATATGTTAAGTTTTCCTGCAGGTTTTCGCCAGCACTGAAGGATTTTTTTTTTCACTGCATTCTCTGATTTATCTTAGGAAATAAATTCAAAAAGACCTGGGAAATGCTGCCAATGGTGAAGTCACAACATTTCTTTTTAAAAGCTCAGTATCCCAAAGGGTCACATAAACTGAACCACCCTATCACAGTTTGCTCTGCCTAGAGGGATCATATAAAAGATTTATTTACTGTTTAGAGATTTTCTTTAAGGGAGCAATGTCCCTCTCAATCATTTAATTTGTTTTATGGTCTAAAAAAGTCTACATACAAACATGTTATACAGGGTAAAGCCAAAGAGGGCTCAGCCCTTTAGGCCAGTAGCTCAAGCAGGACCACAAATACTTCACAGAGGAATACAGAGATACAAGAAAATGGAAGACAGACACAGCTAAGAGAAAAACACAGTATTTCTTATAACAGAAGAGGCAAACTGAATTAAAGTTGTGAACACAGGCTTCCTAAAAGCTCGAGTTAGCCATGAAATCTCAATTTTGACATGTATGATACGTCTCTCACTGTCACTAATGAAAGAAAAAAAGGTAGAAGGTAGAAAACTTCTTGCATGGAAAGAGGCACAAAACCGACAGGCATCCTCAAGGAGGAGTTTTTTTAAAAGTTTTCCTTGCAGATACTGAAGTATATGAAAAAATAAATACATCTGAAAACTATGAAAATTAGAACCATGCTGGTAAACGTAGTTTTAAGATTTTACATATCACCTCTTTAGACAACAATGATATTTATCATAAATTTTATCAACTAATTTTTGCAGAGAAGAGATTTAAAGATAGGGGGTATTTCTCATGAGATTTGGTAATATTAGCTGCGTTCTTGTAAACAAACGAGATAATCTATCACAAGCTATGTTGTCACGTGCATTTTCATAACATTTCAGACTACAGATACTCACAGATTTAGTACTTACTTTAGTAGGATAGCACAGCTGGTCTCACCTGTTCCTGACCCTTTAGAAGTATGGGGTTCAAATGTAGCACCCAGCAGAGCACTGTTACAGAGGAGAGCTTTCAGCTGGTGAGCAACATGACCAAGAGAGAGATGCAGATCCCTTTCTTCTCCTTATATTACCCCGATTTTTGTTATAAGTCTCAGCTCTGGCTTCCTGCTATTCAAAATTAAATGTTACAGAAGGTTCAAATTTTTCTGTTTGAAACCTATGGTATTGGCAGAGACACCACATTCCCTGAATCAAGTAAAGTGACGATCACTGAAACAGTGATATTTGTTAGGTTTCTTAAGGAAAATACAAATTTCTGTAACACACACACACATAATTATATTATTGTAAGCTTCATTTTTATGATGAGAGTGGTACTTATAAATATTAAAAGAAAATATTTCGCATAAGAATAACACATAGTATAATTAACATAGTACATTATATGTACTATGCTCATTGAGTTTCTTATAGTGAAATTATTAAGTTCTGTCATGACAGTAAAATATATTCAAAATTTCTGCAACTCCATTTATTTCAATGTTTTAATTTATGTTAGTTTTCCTGCTGCATTTAGACAATAATGAACAGAAAGAATATGAAATGTTTTAAGAAACTGATAGAAATATGGCTTAAATTGGACATTATCCCACAATATAATGCAAATCTATAAGACCTGTAGATATTGTCTTTTGAATCACTTAGTACAAAATATCTTTGACACAAATATTCTTCATCTAGCTTTTTATCAGATCTTCAAACCTCCAGCACTCCTTATGATTTTCTACAAAGATTTTTTTTTAAATACTGAGTAAGGGGTCTAGTCTGGCCTTATTACTTTGATTTGCACAAATCAAAACAGGAAGTCACATTTGGAAATTACTGTTTATCACTGAGTTGATGACTGTGCCCATTTTTTTCTGTCTTGGTGTCCTTTTAGAGAAACTATCATTTGTGATCAACTCATCACATCCAGTCTTCATTGTAATTTCTTTTTCAAGAAATCCATCATGTCTCATAATTCAGCCAATACAAGAGCAGGTATAACTGATTTCTAAAACAATATAAAAAAAAAATCCACAACATTTAGGACACGATGACAAATACAAATATTTTTCCTTCACTGAAACACAAAATACATCAAGGTACCTTAACAATTCCTAAAGAACTTATTAAGACCGAATTATACAATACTCTCTAATGTACCCCCTCCCCCTATATACATTTTTAAAAAGGCTTTTAAAGAATGAAAAATATTTCAACATCCTTTAAATGGTGTAATATGAAGCTAATCATCCTGTCATTATCCTCAGTACTGTTGTATGCATTCACAAAATGAAACAGATCTGGTAATGTTGAAATTCTTGTGGAAGGCTCTGAGACCTTGAAAATACACAAGTACTGCAGCAAAGTCTGCTAATGGTTGGACTTTTCCATGTATAAGTAACCAAGTATTAAGAGAAAATTCCAGAGAAATTGGCAAGATCTCTGCCTTGTCCTTGCTATAGTACCAATCAGATCCAAAGCCTCTAACAAGCAGGTAGTCATTATTCATACAGGAATTTAGCCTCACATATATTTTCTTCTTTGAGTCCCACTCCCTTACAAAATTTACAAACACAAAATAGCACCTTGGATAAGATCACTCAAACCTTTGTACAAACCATATACTATTGGTCAAAGTTTTGCTTTTCTTTTTTGAATGTTACGCTTAATTATTTTAAAATGCTAATTTGTTTATTGGCTTGAGTGCTTAGATGAAAAGGTGAGGTTTCATCTGAGAGTTGAATGTGTTTCTCTTTTCTCTTTTTTATTAGGAAGAGCAAGGATAAACAACAATCACCTTGAAATCACCTTGAAATGGCTAATGGTAGATATCTGAAAACCTCCAGTGTAGCAATTTCTGGATTTATACATACAATACTGAAATTTAGTAATTTTTATTTTTAAAGATAAAAAGGAGGAACACTGGGCTTTTTTATTCTTTTGCCAGTAGTTGCCTATTATCTGAAAATCAAACTCTGAATGAACCTGATAGTCTGATCTTGCAAATTTTATGGTTCTCCCGCTAACGCTGTTTTCCACATAAGCATGAGAGAAAGGTCATAGTGCAAATTCTCTGAATCACTCATCCTTTGTGCCCCAGTGCCAGTGGAATTATAGGAATAGCATGCTTAGATGAAATCTCCTTTACACATAGTTTTTTTACCTAACCATTTTACCTGAGGGATTATCATAACAGTAAGGGCAACATGCTCAGGGGCCATAAGCAGGAATTCTGTCTGCTTTTCTGTAGAGAGGAAAGGTGGCACAATCCTTCCTCTCATCCTCTCCTATTTTGTCCCTAAATCTAGAAGAACTGTTGCAGTAGCGCATCTAAAATCTAGGCACTTGACATTTCTGTATACTTCATAAAGAATAGACAAACCACATGTCTGAAAACAAAGCAGGTACTGAAATTGCAAAGAAGCCTCATCCTTTGTCAGCTTTCTTTAACAAATACTCCAGCTGCAAAAAGACCACAATTTTCAAGACATTTTCACGTGGAAACTTGTTCCTAAAAAAACAAGGTTCTCCAAACAGCAGAAGGAAGGAAACTGCTAGAATGCTTTTGCTTGTCTGTTTTGTAGTCAAAAATACCCCTCAAGCATTCCAACCATAGACTACACAAAAAATAGACTGTTGACAGAATTTCTTCACAGAATGACATCTGAGTCTAAGATATACTGTTAGCTATGAAAGAGTAGATGTCACTGTTACTAGCTGGATAACTCCTACAGAAAGCAAACTTAACCTTGTTAAGGTTAGTATCATTTCACCATAACTGCAACATCCTAAGCCCAAATTGAGATCGATTACTTCCACATTATTTATGTTACTTGTGCACACTTGCACTTTTCTAGAAATGGTAGTTAAAGGAATAAAAAAAAGACAACTAATTGCCCCCAATAAATCTGACACTCATTTTTATTATTGGAGTTCTTTGATTTCTGCTCTATAAGTTCGACTTCATAAATCTGCAGGGCACAGCAATTACACCAAGACATGAGAAAGTCCCACATAGCAATACATTTCAGTCCAAAACCACACCTCCAGAATACTGATGAAGAGGAAAAATAAGAATAAGAAAACAAATATGCCAATATTACATACTGCTGCAGTCCCCTTGGTGGGCTATATGATACTACTTCATGAATAAAGATGGAGTAAACTACATTTGTAGCATAATAAGAAAAGGTAATTAGTGCCATCTATTCACCACAGTTAGAATTTGACTAGAACAATTTGATTACTTTTATCACATTTTAAACTTTGAGTAAGATTTTCAGCTCTGTAATCCAGTTAGTGGTAAAGTGTGGAGAATATAAGTCAGCTTCCCAATATGATTGATGAGTATGTGCTGTGCAGGAAAGGAGTTGGAAAAAAATACAGAACTCATAATATAGACCCTGTCTGCTTGCTTTAAAGCAAATCTCTTCTAAATCAGTTTGAATCCTCCAGCCAGACTAAAATATAAGCTTAGAATCTTCTCTGAACAAACAGGAAATGGAAAACTATTCTTAGGAAAGAAGAGCCCTTTTTTTTGATTTAAACTTAACACTATGATCTTATCATATGCATTTATTATTTATATTTTGTTAACTCCCATGTCTTGCTGAGAATTGGGCTCTAGTCATGCTGGGTGTTATACAAACACAGAGGTAATTACAGTGATAGACTATTTCAAATTCAAATATAAGTTTATTGACAAAAGGTTGAGTGATACAACCCAAGACAATGACAAGTACAGGGATTTAAACACCCAAACCCAAATCTTCATTATCACTGATGTCAAAACACCTTTGATAAAATGAGGCACAGAGTTTGCATGAGCACCACATAATACCTGTCTGCACTAACCACAATTCCCTGTGTTACTCCTAGTCTAAGAGATTCTGTATAAGGTTAAAGATTCATTTGTTGCCTCTTCTCCTGAGATGTAGAATCTAATGCAATCGAGAGCCACAACTTGGTTGCAAGTAGTAATGGCAAAATTAAGCAAGCAGATAAAAGCCTCAAACTCTTCGAAGATGTGCCATTTAACTCTCCACTGCTCACTTGCAGTTCACGGAAGTGCCAGAAAATTATAATATTTTTCCCAATATGTTTATTGTGATCCAGGCCCTGTCAAGACCCGAGTGTTTTGCAGAAAGAAGATTACGTCATCCTGAGCTGTGCCTATGATGTTGCGAACTTCTCTTTGTTGTTTCCTGCAAAATTAAGATTATTTAAGGGCTTTATTATACTGATAATAATAACATAAGAGCTTTTCATTGTCTCATTCTAAGAAAGATTTTTCTATTGATGAAAATATGGAAGCTTTTCCTAGATGATGAGATAACTAGTTATATTGCATCCTGTTATGAATAATCACACTGCTTTCTGATATGATTTTTTAATAAACATTCATGTGGTATGTATTTTTGTTCTGATGATATAGCTTTCTGTGTGAGAATACAAATTATATTTCTTTATAAAATATTTGAAATGCTGTGGAACTGTTCTTTTTATATTTAATTTTCACCCACCGTGTTTTGCAGACTTCTTTATGACTAGTTTTTTCTTCTTTTATTGTAAATGTTGTGGAATTTGAGGACTTATATTTTTCCTGTAATTTTTCCTGGGTGTTCTGCAATGCTTCTTTCAAAAAGATAAACCTATCAAAAAGTGGCAGTAAGAACAAGGAATTGTGTAGTGTTGCAATCTAGGAAGTGAAATTAGAGGATTTAAATCAAGTCTTTATTTGAATCAAAGTGTTGCCTTAACAAAACTCCAAACCTTCAGTTTCAGGTTTACATGTCTCTCCAGCTGCAGAGAAGGTTATTGCCATGACAAATACTTTGGTCCATTCTGCCATGTGGAACACTGAGTATTCAGTGCACATTCATCCAGTAGTTCACTTATTTTGCAAAAACCGATATATATGCATTTATTTAAATAAATATAGCATAGCCAGTGTCTAGTGGAGTGCCTCAGGGGTCAGTACTGGGGCCAATATTATTCAATATATTCATTAACGATTTAGACAAGGGAATAGAGTGTACTATCAGCAAGTTTGTTGATGACACTAAGCTGAGAGGAGTGGCTGACACGCCAGAAGGCTGTGCTGCCATCCAGCGGGACCTGGACAGGCTGGAGAGTTGGGCAGAGAAAAAAATAATGAAATTTAACAAGGGAAAGTGTAGAGTCCTGCATCTGGGCAGGAACAACCCCAGGTTCCAGTATAGGTTGGGAAATTACATATTAGAGAGCAGTGTAGGGGAAAGGGACCTGGGGGTCCTGGTGGAAAACAGGATGACCATGAGCCAGCACTGTGCCCTTGTGGCCAGGAAGGCCAATGGCATCCTGGGGTGTATTACAAGGGGGGTGGTTAGTAGATCGAGAGAGGTCCTCCTTCCCCTCTACTGTGCCCTGGTGAGACCACATCTGGAATATTGTGTCCAGTTCTGGGCCCCTCAGTTCAAGAAGGACAGGGAACTGCTGGAGAGAGTCCAGCGTAGGGCAACCAAGATTATTAAGGGAGTGGAGCACCTCCCTTATGAAGAAAGGCTGAGGGAGCTGGGTCTCTTTAGTTTGGAGGAGACTGAGGGGTGACCTTATTAATGTTTATAAATATATAAAGGGTGAGTGCCATGAGGATGGAGCCAGGCTCTTCTCAGTGGCAAACAATAATAGGACAAGGGGTAATGGGATCAAGATGGAACACAAGAGGTTCCACTTAAATTTGAGAAAATCTTCTTCTCAGTAAGGGTGACAGAGCACTGAAACAGGCTGCCCAGGGAGGTCGTGGAGTCTCCTTCTCTGGAGACATTCAAAACCCGCCTGGACATGTTCCTGTGCGACCTCACCTAGGCGTTCCTGCTCCAGCAGGGGGATTGGACTAGATGATCTTTTGAGGTCCCTTCCAATCCCAAACATACTGTGATACTGTGATTTATTAGTGTTATTTTCCATTTACAGATTTGAATGCAATTTTCAAAACATAAAAAACTACTACACTTCCGAATAGTCAACAAGTATTTCCTTTTAGAAACAAAAATACTGAAGCTCTGAATAACTTAATTGACAGGGCTAAAATTCCTGAGGAAATGTGAAATGCTCCCAGTAATAAAATGAAAACTCAAAACTCCAGTTTTTCACCTAAATACCTTAGATACATTTATGACTTTCATTACACTTGAGTATTTCATAATGCTTAATGATTCTTTCAAATGGAATATTTACAAGGTTAGCATTACCATTATATTGATGTACAGATTAAAATGCAACAGTTTTAAAACCATTCCTTTTGTTTCTGTATCTCCATGGTCAGAGTACCTACAGGTGTATTTTTTCTCTCAATCAAGTAGACTGTTTATGGGAAATTCCCCAGTGAGAGTTTTGGAAAAGATTCAAGGGAACAGACAGCCAAAATTTAGATGTACAATTGCAGGACAAAATTATGGAAGTATTTCTATAAGTAAAGAGAAATATCCAAAACTGAATTATTGCTGTGGCAGGAAATTTAATCTGTTCCAAGCTTCTGGTTGTCCCTTGGGCAACTTCAAGACTTACAAACTGGTTGACTGAAACACAAACTAATTCTCACTTTTTTTCAGAAAAACTGTCCTTGCCAATGAGTGCAAGATGGAAACTACTACTGACTCTCTGTGTGACCTTAGGCAGGTCACATTAGCCCAGAGTATTTCTTCTTTTCATTAGGCATATTTTCCACTTCACTCGAACATTAATATGAAAAAAAATGAGCAGTCTTTAATGTTGAATTAATTTTTCAAATACTCTTGAGTATTGCTCTAATACTTTAAAGGTATAGTTAATGCGAAATATGAGAAAATGTCAATTAGCATAATGTAAGTCAACAGACCATGTGATGTGGCAAGAAAAAGATTATAAATGAGTAATAATGTAGAGATGTCTCCAGATGGAAGAAGCTGCAGCAGACAGCATTACCCCATTCCTTGTGAGAGCAGGCCATAGGATTGCAGGAGCCAACATCACAAAAGATTTTGGGAGAGCATGTGATGTCCATGCTAATTTGTGCATTTGGCTGCAGCTGGATTAACTAGGTAAACCATGCCAGATTTGTGTGTGTTACAGATGACATTGCACAACTTTTGTGTGAGAAATTATGTTACCTCCCTCAGCATCGTCACTGGTATCAGTCTGGATGTGAGCTCCACACACACCTAAAATAATGGCAATGAGGAACTGTATGGATTAGAGTCACAAAAGTTACTTGAGAAGGGGAAACACTTCTTATAGTCAGAGACTTCAAAATGGCAATGTTTCAATCTTCTTTCTCTTGATTTGGGTTTGGTTTGGTTTTGGTTTTGGCTTTTTTGTTTTGTTTTGTTTGTTGTTTTGTTCATTTGTTTTTCTTTTAACATCAACAAAAAAAATTAAATTATTTGCTGTCAGGTGTATAAATGCCTTCGCAGGCAGAAATAAAAATATTTTTAGCAGATAAGGATACATTACATATCATAATGCAACATAGTGGACAAGCCCAGATTAGTTCTCTTCTATCTAATCTTCTCTCTGTGGAGAAGATTACACTGGCTTGGACAGATTCCTTCACTGCTATAGCTATGTCGCACTGGTCTGTATTTGGGCATCTCTGAGTTTTGTGGGTATACACCTGTGCACAGCAGCACAAACAGGTAACAGTCTGAATGGGAAATCGCAGTATAGGAAATACAGCATTTCTGCTGAAGAGAAAAGCACTCTATTTTGTGAATTAGCTGCTTTACTAGGATACAATCGTGTCTCAGTCTTCCTTTTGATAACACATGTAAGTAAAATATGTTCTATGAAATCAACAAGTTATAAAATCTATAAAATCTAAATAACAAGTTACCATGAAAAAGAAGTGGGCATTAGATTTCCTGAGCTTTTCAAATGCAGACTATCTTTCTTTCTCAAAGATATGATTAGTCAGATAGAAGTTCTCAGGAGTAGCTAAAATGCAGCTGGGCAGTTTACTTTAAACTGGAAGTTGAGATAGGTAGATTAACGAGTGCTGCACTTAAAACATAGGTGTCTCTGAAGTTACCATGAGAACTGTGGGAGCACCAGGCTGTATCACGAACTTGATAGTTAGAAAAACAGTGCTTACACTTCATTCTGTTCAACACACCTGAGCAATGGGCACATATGGTTGTCACTATTGCCTGTATTACAGGGACATTAACAGTATTTTATGTACGTGGCATTTTACGCCACCTTATTTAGCCTGTATATATAAACAAGGAAAATGTGTAGCTACTGGAAGCCTTACTGAAAATCAGACTAAAAATAAAGGGAAAATCTTACAGTAGCTCTTGAGGAAAAGAATGGTCATAAATTTTGTAAGACGATGTTTCAGAAATGTAGAAGAAACAATGAAAAAAGTGGGGACATATGAATGCAGGAAAATAAAGGAACAATTGAGGATAAAGCTCTCTACCATGAACACAGAGAAAAAGAAAAGCATCTGAGAGATGAAAAAATATTTTTGCTCATTTTCTGGAAGTGGTGAAACAACTTTCAGGCTATATCTGACAAATGGGAAGGGGTGTGACCATAATAACAACAATAACAACAGCAAAAACCAGAAGAAAAGACTTGTTCAAGTCGAGAAGCAGAATTAAGAATTATTAGAATTCTTCCTCCTATTATGAAGTTTTTAATCTGTATTCAGTATTGTGTCAAGTTTCATCCAGAAGTGTATGTACAGACTATCATATAAGGGGGTTTAATGACAAAAGGTTGGTATTATATTTCTAGTTCCTGTATCATTTTCTATCATCACTAATACTCTGTTAAGAAACAGTGTTTCTGGCCATTAATCCTTTAGAAAGGAATATTATTAATCTTCATCCATTGTTTCAGATCTTCATATCCCTGTCATCACTGTGGAGAGGAAATGTGTGCTATGTAGCAAAAGGTGCAAACTTTAGTTAATATTCTTACATCAGCCCCATTGGGTTTAATATGTTTAGATTATTAATAAAAATAGAGAAATATTGCAACTCATCCTGGGTTGCACAAAAATCTTTTTATAGGAAGCTGCACCTAAGCCACAATGCTTTAGGCTGGAACAAACAGTAGAAGATCAAAAGACTTGAACTTGCCTTTGGGATTTACACAGACTACTCATTTAGTGCAAGAGGGAGGTCATATATGTAATTACATATTCATCATCACAGTAGAAATATCCCTGCATACCACATGTTCTTTCTTGTTCTTTTACAGACTCACAGAATGGCTGAGGTTGGAAGTTTGTAGGTCTTCTGGTCCAACCCCCCATTCAAAGGACAGGTTCATAAAAGTGTTTTGTAAGAGTATGAAGTAGAAAAATTTCTGCAAGTTCTAATCAACAGAATTAGGCCATGTTTTGCAGAGAAGCAGTATAACTCAGAATCAGATGGCTTTCATACATGGGGCACAGACTTCTTAAGAACCTGTAGGTCTGCAGTTATTGTGAAACAGATAGAAGAAAAGAAGTGTCACAGATTTTGGGGGCTGATTCTGTATTTGATGCAAATAATAATGGATAAACAAATACATTTTAACAAGATGCAACTTTAAAAGAATACTAAATGTTTCTGCTACACCACTGAGCTACTCAACGTGTATTTTACAAAGACACCCACATCATAACCTCACTTCCGACAGAATAACAAGGTAGGTCAAAGTTGTTGCTGAGGTGGGAGTTTCTCCCACTACTTCTTTCCACTAGAAGCCTGAGGATTCATCTCTATAAATGTTCCAGACACACACCTTCACCATAAAGACCAAAATGAGATTACCTGAGTTCATTTATTAACACAGAAAGATCAGATACCAACATTTTACATCCCCTTCATAGTAAGTTTGAGGATTCAGTGCAACAGTTTAAACACTTTGTATCATTACACACACATTGTCCTAAGAGAATGCTATTAAGAATTCAAATGTTACTTACATTGTGTATATCAGTATGGATGATGCTACCAGCTCAGACAATGACTAATTTCACCTAACATCCAATTTCTGGGAGAGGCCTATGGCAGATAGCAAGGGAAGAACATTTTTCCTCCAAGGAGCAACAACTTGCAAGTGTCATGTTTCCTGAGCCAGAAGTGCTAGGATTGTCCTCATCACCCTGAGCCCTCATCTCTGCTGCAAGTCACGCACACGAGTCTGCTTTGTGTTTAACAAAATAAAGTGTAAGGAGTTTAAAGTATTCCACACATTTTGTTAAAGAAAAAAAATGGTGATTTTGGTGTTGACATAAACTTGGACATGGGAATAAAATTAAACTGGTGTCTAGTATGTCTAAAATAAAGGGAATAAAACCACAGATTTTTTTTTTTTTCTGTTTTGTAATTGTTCTATGTAACACACACACACATATAATAGTAATATCTCCTAGATATTTTAACATAGTCAAATCTACATTGATTCACAATCTTAAAAAACCCCAACCCTTTCTCCGGGATGGCAGTGATTAATATGACTAATCACAGATGTCTCAAGCTAAAGAGAAGGATTTACAGATAAAAGATAGGGAGAGAAATTAAGAATCTGCCATAAAAATCAAATATGCCATTACCAAAACAGTCTGCAGACATGAGAAGTATTAGTGTTTAAATGGCCTGAAAGTTATAAATAAAACAGGCCTTCGTTTTTGCTCTTTTCTTTCATATTTATTTTTTGCATATACTTCTGCATAATTGTGAAATAGGAGTCATAAATGATGCAACGTATAATGTTTGAATAAGGAAAAGCTGTGGTCCTCCATCCTATTAAAAGAAAACAAAATAAAACAGACACAAAAACAACAACAAACCCTACAGTGCACTTAGCTATACTCAGAGATTAAACCAGAATTTCATTTTGTTTTTATTTTTTTCCTGTGAACAGTCATGTTTAAGCTATTGCTCAGCATAGACAAATCAGCTCAGCGGGACTTTCTAGAACTCAGCCTTTCTTGGCAGCTATTTCATTTTATCTCATCTCTATCAGCATTAATGTTGCATATCTAGAAGGAAAAACAAAACAAAACCAAACCAAACAAACAAAAAAATCCCACCAAAACAAACTTATGATTTTCAAGATTCGTGATGATGGTGCATCTACATCTCTGTGTTAATCAGAAATCAAATGCGAACTTGCAAGTTTTGTGGATTTCCTAACTATATTCTGCTAGTACAATAAGGAAATACCTGATCTTATTTTGTTTCATACTCTCAGAAGTCATTTGACTATGTGAATGCAAATAAAACCTACATTCATTTTGGTCTGAACATGTCTTGCATAACTGTGAAAGCTGTGAACATGTGCAACAAGGTTAACATTACTCGTAATTAATATTTAGATTTCATGGCAGCAATGCTCAGTAATATCTCTAAAATATTTCCAATCAAATCTGCCATAGTGCAAATTCTTTCTAGAAAAATAAACAGTCCTGGCTTTCTGGAGTTTCATGTAACAATTTGGAGGGGGGATGCTTTCCCTGTAAGTTTTATTTTATATTTGTGACAAACATTGAATTCACCAATTTCAGGGAATAAAACTATGTTTTCTTTACAGTTTTGCTTTGGTTTAGGTTGAGAATTTTTTGTACTGTCGTCGCAGCACACTTTAATAATAAGGAGACAACTATAGTGAGATGTCTCCAGTCTGTATTGAGAATACGTAAAACAGTTTTGGGGATGCTAATGTTTCCTAACTGAGGTATAAAGAAATTGCCACGATCTCACTGTACAGATCTCTAAAAATAGTGTGCCATATTGCTGTATCAGCACACTGCTTCTGGTAACAGCTGCCATATTTACATAAATAAATAAATAAACACCCAAGAACAGATACACACCAAAAGCCCCAGTAATTTAAGGCCGTCTCATTTTGGTATTGATTATTTCAACTAAAAATCTATTTTTTAATAATATTTCCTTATTTCTCCCTTTATTAATTCAAAAGTATTCAATTGAGAAACTACTGGACTCAAGTAATGCCTCGTCTGTTTAAAACGAAGGATTTTACAATATGATCACAAAAGTAGCAACATTACAAGCTTTACCAAACCTTTAGATTTAAAATCATGGTTTTAGATAAATGCTGCTAATGACCTCTACAAAAATACAACACTTCATACTGTTCCTTTCATTCAGTTGAACAAGATCTGAAAATGTATTTGAATTAACCAATACATAACTAATTTATCTTAGATTTACAGAAAAAAGCACAATAAATTGGTATTGTTTTTATTCAGCACATTTAATTACATATTTATTTCATTTTCCAGGCATGATCTCTGACTGCCATATGTTTGTAGAAAATGTAGTTCTCTGATGGATTTACAGTGCCAAATTATTGCATTTAATTCTTTGCTTCTCAAAAAAATGACTTCTTGTTTACTGCTTTTCTGTTTGTAAGACAGAGACTGTTAATAATAACAACGTTATTTTATAAAATAAACACACAGGGATATATTTCTGCTGTGATAATAGACATTAAATAAGATGAACATGTTGGAATTGCAAATTAAAATCACAAAAATGCGACCAAAACTTTCTAATCTCTTACCATTACCACATACAAGGCACAAGCTACCTCCAGTAAACACTGGAGTTGTGTAATAAAACACAGACATCTTTAATTATACAAGGAAATTCAATAAAAATAAATTCTCAAAGGAAAATCCTACTGTAATCCAAGAGATAATCTAATTACAAAGGAGAATAAGGTATTAAAAGTGAGAGAATGAAGAATAATTAATAATAAAGAATAATTAAGAAGGAAGTAGGTAAACACAGCTCTCATCTCTTTGAGGAGGCAGAATTTCATTGATGAAAACAGAATGAGCCTATCCATATGTTTGTGTAAAAGGGAAGGCTGAAAACAGGTAATTAGATATAGGAATAGAATAGTTTCAGTTTACTGGCATTTCATTTTAATTAATACTTGTTTTCTTTCTTTTAATTACAAAAAGCATGAAGAATTTGCATGCAAAAATATTTGCTAGTCTCCCTCTGCCACTGGCCAACAAAGGATTCTTGCACAACTTTTTCTGCAATTACTGAAGTAACAGATGGTCATTTGAAGTCAGAGGAACTGAGTTAATTTTCACACCTGCTTCATAAAAGTTCATCCCTCCTAATACCCCCATATATCATATAGATTTAATTCCAAAGAAAACACAGTGCCCTAGAAAAGTGCTGAGAGGGAAAAAACAATCCAAAGCCAGTTTTCTTCTATCTCCTGGGGTTGAACTCTTTTCCTACAGTGGGATTCTGCAATCACTTGATATTGATTCAGTTGTTATGGAAATTGTTGACTGCAATCAGCCGAATTCACTTATGAACCAGATCCCATCCTTATCCTAGGTGGAATCAGGTTGACCTTGGGCCACATTTATCGCTGCAAATAATTCATAGATTTGTTTTGACAATATAAAGCTCAGTTTCCTTTCAGGTCTGCTTTGTGGCTACAGTGGAGACACCACACCTCTTGTTGGTTTGAATGTAGTAGTACCTCCAAATGTGAATCCTCCAATTTTTGAGAATCCCCAATGTGATGTTACTTAAACATGGGATTTAGTATTTCCTCATCAATTATTTGTGCACACATACAGTTAAATCAGGAACTCAAGTGGAGATATTCCAGGAGATGAATGTAAGAGTCCTCAGTATGTCTTTTACTAATGCATCTGAAACACTTTATTATGTAATTTTTATGACCCACGTTATTATACCAATGCAACTGTAGTAACAGCATTACCTGTTGCTCTTGTCAAATGGTTATGAATACAACAACTGGACAGATGCACAACTTCTAGGTCTATAAAACAACAAGAAAGGAAAAAAAAAAACCAAACACACACACACAAAAAAAAGCCCTCTCACACACACACAAAAAAGCAACAACAAACAAACTAACAAAAAAACCTCCCAGGCTTCTCACTCTTTGAACAACATATGCTAACTGCAACTCATATTTTACAGTTTTTACAAAATAATTGACACCCCTGGCTATTAGATTTTCTTCAAAATACTGATTTGGATTAGCTTTCCTTTGAAAACCTGGTATATGCACTTGTAATTAGAAGATTCAGGGACAGAGACAAAAAAAGATGAGGAAACCTTTGGCTATTTTTGCAGTTTCTAAGATTCTGGATAGCAAAAGTATGACTTTCTATAAGTCCGGTTCTATTGAATGCCATGTTCTTAACACTGATTTGCTGCAAGACTCTGGGAAGAGCGCTATACCCTACTGTGTTTTAATTTATCCATGTCTTGATAACAATGATCTTTTAATATGGATTTCCTTTGTACATCCTATTCTTACGGGTGATCTGGCCAGCACTAGGTTTGCAATTAGGAAGTGACTGTTCCTTTTCTGTAATGGCTATAAATGTGATAGAAATCATGTATCTTGTATTTCCACAGGAAATAAAGTTTTTAGGTATGGACTACAATAGGTACTGGAACCAAAATCTTTTCCTTCCCTAGATAACTCTTTTCTTCTTAACAACTGTAAAATGCCATGATAATCTGTCTCGTGTCTGTTTCCATGAGGATGCTCTTTACTAGATTTTTATGACATAAGTGCATAAAACCAGCAGCATCTGGGAAGCATAATGCATATTTCATATGCATTCAGCTGTTTAAGAAATTAATATTTATAAAGATCATTGGATGAAATGCTCTATATGAAAACTGAAATGCTAAAATGTTGCTGATTTTGAACTTTCATCAAATGGATAAATTAATTATTTTTTTAAAAAGTTATTTGATTCATAAAACTTTGATCCCAATGCTGTTTTACAGGTTAATCACATTCAAAAAATACACACCAGCAAGCTTCCCTCAAAGGGAAAAAGGAGGAGAAGATAAATACAGTTTGATAACCAATGTGTGATTGCTTTGCATTTCCTGAAATATTTTTACTTCAAGAAAGAGCATTTAAAAGCAATTGATACGGATTAATAATAATAATAATAATAATAATAATAATAATAATAATAATAATAATAATAATAATAAATAAGAGTCACTGAAGACAAATTTGACACAGAAAACATGAAAATAACAGTTTCTGGACAAGCATAATGGTGTTTCCGAGCCAAACTTTTCTCTGATGTTCTTGTGTCTAACTGCACTATTAGATATTCTACTACTACTCCTCCAAGCTTCTCAATCTTTTTTGTTGTAAATAACAACCCACTAAATCAAATAATTGACAAACTACAAAATACCTGGACATTTTTTTCTTTTGCTTTTTCCAAGAGGAGAAAAATATCATAATCTTGAAAATTGCACTTTTCCTGGGGTGATAGCAGTTAATTACTCTTGGCGGGGGGGGGGGGTGTTTGGTTTTAGGTTTTTTTATTGGTGGTTTTTGGCTAGTTGGTTCATTTTTGTTTTGTTTTGTTTTGTTTCCGTATTTGTCAGAAATCCTCTGTTTTCTTCTTTCAGGTATATATATCTTCTCTTATTCAGTCTGATGACAGCCCTTTATTATCACTATGCAAATACCCTGTCATATTTTTCCTCCGCAGAAGCAATCTTGTGTCAGTCCCTACCACAGAATCTTAGAAAATCTGAGGATTGTATCCCTGATATATACAATTATTCAGATTTGTCTTAATGTTCCATGGAAAACTCATAAGTCTCTACTTATTGCTAGAAACTATTCCCAAAATTTCACAGAAAGTCAGTTACATTTACAGAATAAATATATGACTCACACTGGGATCCATGATTTGCAGCAACGGAATATTATTCATAAATGCTGTCTATATATGAGAAATGTTGTTATCCACATTGCCATAATGTAATAAAAGGAGCTAGACACCCTCTTCAACCTCTCCAAAACATATAGTGACCCTCTCTATGTATATCATAGGTTTCTCTACCTGAATGGCAGAACTTTAATAGTTAAGGACTCCCAGTCTGCAAAGATTTCATAAGACTAGGGCACCAGAGGGAAACATGAGCTGGGGCAGGTAGGAGGCTTTGCAGAGAACTGCACAGTAAAACTATGCCCTCTGCTTTCCTTCTTGTATAAAGTATTTAGATTCAAAGAATCAATATATAGCAGTAAAGGTGCCAGAAAGCTATAAATGTTTATGGCAATTAAAAAACAAACAAACAAAACAAACAAAAAAGAGTGATAATTAAATTACCTCACAACTTAGAGGTTTATACAATGAAATTTTTAAAGTGGAAACATTCCCCTTACAATCCAAATGCATCACTTCAGAGTTTCAAAGTACTACTGTACTCAGTTCAGCTATTTCAGAATTCACCACACTGAAAACGCAACAATAAAGCCAGAGAAGTCTTGATGAATCGAATTAAGATAAATGTTTAGTCCATGTCACACAGCGAGAGATAAGGATCCGTTTCTTTCTTACTATAGCTATCATATGTTTTCGGTACCAGTACGTGTGTATATGAGGGAAAAGGTCCTTAAACAATCAAGAGTTCATCTGACCATCTGAACATTTTGCAATGTTGCTTTCTAAAAATAGACAGAGTAACTGTTTGTATACAAACAAGCAAACAAAACTCCACCCTACACTGTTTACCTATTTGAATCCAGGTGCAAGAGCTAAACTAACTCATCAGAAATCAGGGTAACATGAGACTGGTGGTGGGTTACAGCCCAAATGCCTGATGTAGATGTTTCACTCTCAAGTAGCTGCTTTCAGACACACACAGTATGTGACAATTTCAGTCATCTGATCTCCAGGATCTAATTAAAAAAGGGAATTTTGGATGCTAAAAAAAGAAGAAATAGGTATTTTCCCCCACAAAATGTCTTAGTTGTGCTGAGAAGAAAACAGATATTGTATTTTTAACATGACACCTCCTTTAGAAAATTTCAGGCCACAAAAAAAAAAAAAAAAAAAAAAAAGAATGCCAGTGAGATGTTTACTCAGGTAATTGTCTAAACCATGAGAACAGTATTTAGCATAAACCAGATTAAAGCCATCTGTCTGGAAATTCTTCTCTTAATCCTGACTTTCATTCTAAGAGTGCTCAGAATTACCTTGGCAAATAGAATTAGCTGTCAGACGTTATTACAGACATAATCTTACTCATTGAACTTCTATTTTTGAACTTTTTTTGTGTGATATTTGTCAGAAAATTAAATCCATTACTTAAAAAAAAAAAAAAAATAGGCCTATCTTAAAGGAGCTATAATTTTTAAGAGCTGCAGAACTATTTGCCATAGTATAATTCTTGAAGGAGAGAAAGAGCAGAGGTTACATCATGTGCCCTTCATTAAAGAGTTCAGAATTATGCTGTAACACAATTTTAAATAGTGATTTTTTGTAACATAGGTTGCCATGAGAAACATTCATTCAGTGGCAAAGACCCAAGCCAGATATGGCACCTGTAGACAAAAAAGCATCAATTGTACACTAAGCAAAATAATTGGATGCTACATATTGTCATTTCAAGGGCTGTCTTGAGATCTAAGACAGTTAAGAGACAATAATTTTAAATATATAGTCTTTGTACTCTTCAATGTCTTTCTGAACTAACATTTCCCAATAATTTTTTTATCTCTAGATAAAAACTCTAACAAACACTCGATTTGCACTGATAATATAACAGAAAGATTTTAATCAGAAAGAAAGAATAAAGCATGCAAAACTAATAGACAGCAAAGCTTACTGTGGTAGCTATGATGTTGTCTGTTTCTAGTGCTCTTATTTTGCAGAAATAAGGAACACATGTTAAGTCAATGAAGAGAAAAAAAAAAAATATATATATATATATATATATATATACTACTTAATAGCTTTATTTAGAAAAGACCAAAGCACAAAGTTGGGGACCTTTGGGTGAAGTTGCGTAAAGCTTTCTCTGTGGTGGATTTGTAGGTATAAAGTATAAAAGTCAAATACTGTAAAATTATCTCCTCCAGTCCAACATTTCCATGTTTCTTAGAGGCAGCAGAGAAATTCCAGGAAGAAGGAAAGCAGCAAAACTGGACCAAGTTGGGAGATTTTGTGTACATTGTAATTATGAAACTCAAGAAGTGACACTCAAAGCTATGCTAAATGTGCTCTGGAAACTCCTAAACTCTGTGATTTGCCAACATTATTCCCAGTTAGCCTATGATGCAGCAAATAAGCAATAAAAGTAAGACTATGAACTCTTATAATGAAGTAGAAATTTTTCCCCATGGAAATGAAAGAAGAAATTATACAGAAGCAGTACATTAAAACATTCTTATGGATCATCTGTCTTTAGTACTCCTAATAAAAGTTTTTAGCCAGTGGAAGATTTTGATCATCACAGAAAATCAAAGTGACACTTAGGAAATTATTTTCACATCATCTGGAAAACTCTTGGTCTAATTGTTTTGATCTGTCTTTTACTTTGGTCACCGTTCCCAATCTTCATGCTTTCAGGGACCATTATCTCACATTAAGCCTCACATACTGAAGACTGATTCTGGCAACATTTGTATTAGACTAATTCTTTGTCCATATTTACCATTCGTAAAAAACCTAAGTGTTTGTAAATGTAAGAAGTTGCAAGAGAGGAAACATTTCCTGGAATATCAAGTGCTGATGAAGTTCATCACTGCACCCATTTCTAGCTTCAAGCCTTCTTTTCACAGTAGCTGGATGAGAAACTATATATTCATTTTTAAATGTTCAAATCTGACCAGTTTGCATACCGCCAAACTGACCCATTTCCTGTAACATCTGCCTCTGTGTGGGATGAGGTGAGGAATGTGCTCTGGTCTATCCATTCCCACTCAGGTACTTTCATCTTTGAATATTTTGTTTTATTTTATAGTAGGCTAAGAGAGGCAAGGAATCTGTGAGCTCATCTGCAATTCCACTGAGTGGTTGTACTTACAACAGAAAACTCTGGCTTATATTTTATAGTGTTCAGAGCAATAAAATAGGTATTTATTTTAGTTGCAGATCTTGCATGTGAAAACGGTGATTGTTTTTAAAACTAGAACATGTAGCTGAATAGAGGAATTTAAAAATGATGTTTAACTCATCGATACACAAAACATTTTGCCTAATGTCTTGTTGTTACAACTGGGAGTACTGAACATGGAACGAAAAAAATAATTAGTTGGGCTATTATTATTATTGCTTTTAAAATGTATGTCAGCAGGACGTACTTCCATTATTTTAAATTAAGAGATGTCTATTGCAAAATAACTACAGATGATTTAGAGATATAGAGAAAAAGATAGAAAACTTGAAAGCTTCCCTATATGCAACATGATCCTAAATATTTTTCAATGTTTTCACTTGGAAGATGATTTTGTTAAAATCTTAAGTTTACTTCAGCGTTAAGGTGTACTTTTTTTCTCAGCATTAACTTGTATCATCTCAAGAACACTACTGTATTAAAAACATCAAATACAAATAACAAACACAAATAGAGATAGGAAGCATTTTTATATTAAACATATTTATCCACATAATTACTTAACACGTCTACACTAGTAAGTCACTGCACCAATAAATAATTAAAAAAAAAAAAAAGGAATGAAAAAGCAGATACTGAGGTGATGTTACTGTAACTGAAAATTTCACAGATAACTATCCTAGCACTAAAATTAACTTTGGAGCAGGTTAAAAAGATAATATTATTACAACCTGAAGGAGAATTTTACATCCTCTTCTACCTTGAAAAAAGCTAATAGCCGATCTTTATCTGTTTGGCAAACAGAGTAAAATGGGGGGGGTTGTTGGTCGTTTGTGCTTTAATGTTGTTGTTATTGTTTTTTTCTGAAATATGAAACTCAAAAAAAATAAGAGAATGAGAAAAGAGTGTGGGAATCTTGTAGCATTTTTGTATATACAATAAGATTCATAGAGCTAGATTCTGGCTGGAAATGGGAGGGAAGGTGTTGGAAGTTTATGTGCTTCTCAAAAGGAGTTAAGCTTTTATTCTTTTTCTTTTTTTTTCTTTTTTTTTTTCTTTTTTTTTTTTCTTTTTTTCTTTTCTTTTTTTCCAAAAAGTTTCCAGGAACTTATTCTATTGTGGAAATTACTTTACAAACCTTATGGTCAGAATTTCTATGGTAACTGGTATACACATGGATGGTCATTCATTCTCAATTATGTATATATGTGCTTCACATAAAAGTGTTAAAGAGAATATTTTGCCTTCTTTCCGAACAGACTTTTACAGGACTCTATCTGCATCATTTAGACTCCTAAAAGCTGGGTGAAAGCCATGACTTCACCATTTCATATACAGACTATTGAGAAGGGAGGGATATGCAAAGACATAGAATATCATTTGTTCCTTACATTTCGTAGCCATGGGTCTGTCCTGGCTAACCAGCCCTGCAGAACTTGGGAACAGCAAACCCCATACAACAAAGGTCCCTGAGAGCTAGCACCAGGAGGAAGGCGATCAAAAACCATGTTATGAAATGCTTAAAATGTTTCTAGTCAACATGATAGTCTTGTTTTCAGTGACCCTTCAAAGATTCTGTTCTCATTTGTTTACTATATTTTAAATTAACGTATGAAAATATAATCCTCTAAGTGTATTTTTTTCCTAGCATTATTTCCTTGCCTCACTGTTGACCAAATATTGCACATAGAACAAATAGTTAAATATATAAACTCAGAGCTCAGAGAAGTGTATTTGTTTAACTGCTTCATTCTTTATTGTGTTTATTTTAACAGTTTTCATGAATTATTCAGTATGTTTTAGGGTAGCCTAGAAAAAATGTTTTCTTTTAAGAGGCTTATTTCTCAGATGTTCTTTTAAGTGAGTTAGATGGCAACAAAGTTTTAGAAACTATATCTCTAATACAGATTTTTTTAAAAAAAACCTTAACTTTTTCAAAGGTAAGTAGTACTGTATTAATATGAAAAGACAATCAGAACTCTTGAACTAAACTCTTTCTTTTTTTAATTGTCTCAGCAGCATTCACTTCATTCAAAGATTATTTTCATGTCTAAAACCAATTTCTGCTGGGAGACTGAGGGAACTCTGATGGTGAGTGTAATACAGCACAATTGCTTCAATTTATGCCAAGCATTATATTGGCAAAAGAAAACCTATAGCAGTAAACAACCCATCTAAAAACGTATTGAAATTCACCTTGGCATGTAGCTGATATTTTTGTCACTTTTGTCCAGAAAATAAAGAGATATCCAAGAACTTCAAGTATTGTATAACAACAATAGCACTTATCTCCAAACTGTAACTGAGTGTGTTGTACAAATAAAAGTAAAAACACACTTCTTAAGCATTTGCAATTTTTCTCCCATAAATCATAAGCATATCAAAATTTTACATTGTTGCATAACAAATATACACTTTGTCATTTATAATATTTTGCTTATTAATATTATGTATCTTAAACGATGTAATTCTAAAGTGTTAGAAGCAAAAACTAGAAGCAATTACCTCTACTGACAAAACTGATTTTCATTTTAGAGCTTGTTTCCTGAAAGGCAGTTTTGGTGTTGATTTGAGAAAAGACGCAATGCCAGAAGAAAATCTTCCTCATGGAAGACACTAGTGAAGATTTATGTTATAACTGATTCCATTTTGATCTAGTCTATTTAAAACCCAGAAAAGTCTTGAGTTTGATTCAGATTTGGCTTATCAAGCTTTCTTTGCTTATCTGTTTCTTTATCTGAAAACTCATAGTTAGGAGTCTCTCTGACAAATTATCAAACAGGGCTTTGAAACAGTGATTGAACTTCTCCTTGAAATATGTAATAGTACTGTGGAAAACACAAAAAATGTGAGGAGGCCTTCCTCTCCCTTTGCCTTTATTTATTTATTTATTAAGAGTAATACAGGTTGAATAGGCATTACTGCTTCCTAGGGCTGCTTTCCACAAGCTGTCAGTGCAGATTCATTTTCTTATGTCAAAAGACAGGAAAATCATATTCAGAGGAAACCAAACGGGTAGGCATTCACTGTTGTCCCAGATCCAGGGTCAGAAGAGCCTCCAGTCCACCCTTGGCTAAAATCAGAAAGAGCCTGGGCTCAGTGCAACGTTGGGCAGCAAAGAGAACCTTTTCCAAGGATGCAGTAAATCTTTTGACAAAGACAAGGACAAAATCCCGAACTCATGACTTGATTCTTACAAATGCAAAGGTCTGTGCATGATATTGATCTATGTTTATGAACTATGTTGAGAGAGCTCTTTTGTTTAGATTTTTTTTTTTTTTGCTTGATTGGTTAAGATGGTGCATAGGAAGTTTGTTGCAACTGATGTTATCTCAGTTCTTTACTTTTGGTAGTATCTCATAAATCCTTCCAAAGTAGCCTGTTTCTAGATATTGTGGCATAGCTAGTCTCACCTCAAATGGAATATGAAATGTCATGCAGGAATATGTAAAACTATCATATCAACATACCAACAACAGAAAAAATTTATCCCTGATTGGAGTTTTGATTAAACACGTAGTTCTTCATAAACCTTACACAAATAAGTTAACAGATTAATATCATATCCTTAGGCCTAATTTTTAGATAGTTGAACATAGGAATTTGTATCTTATGGGTTAACAGTTGTTACCAGGTAATCACGATAAATGTTAACAAAATCAATACTGATTATGATGTTTACTTACACCTAAGCCTAAGCCTACATTTGATAGACATCTCCACCTTAAAACTGTTAGGTTGACCATGAGTCAACCATCTGCCCTCGCGGCCAAGAAGGCCAATGGTATCCTGAGCTGCACCAGGAAGAGTGTGACCAGCAGGTTGAGGGAAATTATCCTCTCCCTCTACTCTGCCCTGGTGAGGCCACATCTGGAGAACTGCATCCAGTTCTGGGCTCCCCAGTTTAAGAAGGACAAGAAATTACAGGAGGGAGTACAGTGGCAGGCTACGAAGATGACTAGGGGGCTAGAGCACCTTTCTTATGAAGAGAGACTGAGAGAGCTGGGCCTGTTCAGCCTGGAGAAGAGAAGGCTGAGAGGGCATCTTATCAATGTTTATAAATAGCTCAAAGGTGAATGCCAACAGGATGGGACTAGACTCCTCTCAATGATGCCCAACAATAGGATGAAATGCAATGGGCATAGACTGAAGTATAGAAGGTTCCATCTGAGTGTAAGGAAAAATTCTTTACTTTAAGGGTGACAGAACACTGGAACAGGCTGTTGTGGAATCTCCTTGTCAGGAGACATTCAAAACCCACCTGGATGCATTCCTGTGCAATCTGCTCCAGGTGAACCTGCTTTAGCAAGTGGGTTGGACTAGATGATCTCCAGAGGTCCCTTCCAACCCTAACCATTCCGTGATTCTGTGATATGAAATTTTATTACATACAAACCCTGGAAAATTTATTCAACTGTACTGAAACTTCAGCAATAAAACACCCTCCACTGCTCTAAGATTTTCAGAACCAAACGCAATAGGCTAGAATCTTTGGTGATCTTAAATAAGATCTGCAAGTTGCAAATATCTAGTTATGAATTCATTAGCTGAAAATGTGCAGTCATAAAATTTTACCAGTCCCACAGCTTAACATTTACAACATGTGAATCTGAGAAAATTTTTGGATTTGTGTGGTAGTCTTGGGCAAATGATGTCAACTGCCAACTTCATGTTATGTTGGACTTTTTATTTTAAAGCCACAGCTGTTGTGTTGAGTTGCTTCAAGAAGGTGTATAATCTGGGGAAGGACATCAGAAAAGAAGGATGCAGGAGCTTGTTCAAAGGATTAAGTATGCAAAGGTAAGCTTAGGTGGTTGTATCTTTTTATTATGATGCCAAAACCAGATCAAATGCTTTGAAGCCAAGTTCTATTTGTCTCTAATAGGTAGCGTCAAAAAATTCTACTCCTGGTAAGATTGTTGACTTTAATAACCAGCAGAACTAATGGTCCATGTAGATTACTAGTTGATTAAGTGCTAAGAGTGAAAGGGACATTGTTTCTTTTAGCATAATACTCTCTGAAGTCATTTGGTCCATCAGATTTTAACACACTACATGTACTGATTGATAAAAGTGCACTTTAAATTTTACCTTCTTTCCAGTGCTACTAAAATCACTAAATCCCTGTTGCCAAACACTTAATTCATTCTTTTTAATACTGAACCCCTGACGTCACAGTAACATTCAATTTAATGCCTCAAGAGGAGAGTTTCCAAGACCAGACAAGATATAGCTCTTCAGAAAACTGTGAACTATTGACTTTCCACTTGGAAAAGCTGAAAAGGACAATATACAGCAGTAAAAGCCAATTTTGGTATTGTTTTGTTTTCAGAGTGGCTGGCCCTGCAATTGTAGAACCACTTTAACAGCTTGGGACCTCACTGTTGTCTCTAGTTTTGTGTCTACATTTTTATGTTTTTGTTTTAGAAATATCTTCTAGGTATTTTAACAATGAAACAGAAAGTTAAAACATTGTATATACTTTGATATACACCCCTTAAAGCATTTAAATTTCTAAACTTATGCTCATAATTGTAATGTGATGCAGGAGGGATATTTGAAACAACCGTTAAGTCATCTTTTTCCAGTTTCATATATTTCTATCAGTAAATACAGATTTTGTGTACAAAAAGATATTTTGTATGAAGGTTTAAAATGCATACATGTCAATGTTTTTCTAGAACCCAATTCAGAGAGGTAACGTTGTAATGGAGATGTGTTTTTACTGACACTAGGCAATAAAAGTTTTAATGTTTGATAGATTCTTATTTTATATCCATGAGTGAAATATTTATATCTTCCTTTCAAATATACGTCAACTTTTGTCAGTCTTTCAAGAATACTTACTACTACCACTACAGTATTCCTCATTACTAGTCAAAGTCCCTGTTGATTGTGTTTTTTCGTACTGTTTGTTCTTAGAGTAGCTAAATAAACCACATCCTTTTTTAGTGCTTCCTGATTGCTAATAACATTGGACAAAATACTTCCATTTCACAGTGTCTCCCACAGATACTCTCTGTAGTTTCAATTTATATGAATTTGCCTCAGTCTGCAGGTTTGTTCTGTCATTTGAACCTCAGGACTTAAAGCAGCAACCATTTGAATGAAATAAATATTCTCCTTTTTTCTACCCAAAGTATGCAAATTGATGAACAGATTTTTTTTTTATTTCTCACCAGGGAACAACTTCTATATTTACTTTCTGCTTCCCTTCTTCCTTTTACGTAACTATTTCCCTTTTTATTAGCACCAGTTTATATAGTAAAATGTTATAATATGAGCACAGTTTTCAGTAAGAGGCCATGTATATTATGTAAAATTAATAAGGATCATGAAAAATACCTGTAAATAAATTAACATCAAGTACAGAGATTTCATGAGTTTTCAGGTTTTTAAATGGGAGATTTGACAAGCAAGACCTGATATGGCAAACCAGGCAGAAGGCGGTTCTCAGGGCACCCAGAATATAGTGTGTCCTTGACACATGGCTCTTCAAGCCACTCTGAAGTCAGTAGTTTAGCTTTCCACAATATCACTGTTCAAAAGAGATTTGAACTATATTAGCCACAACTCTCATCTTTGTAAACCCTTAAATCTCTTTTCTTGTTGAAGAACTGAATTGTCAGAGCTGAGGTTCAGAAAAAAGCAGTTTTTTCCCATTCTTTCTTCTTTCATTTTTATTATAAATCCCAGCTCAAAACAAGCATATTACAGAATGTAGATATTTCTAACTTGATATCATACCTTATGTAGAGAAGGCATAAATACATCATTCAACTAAAACCTGAAAAGATAAACAGGATATCATTTCTTAGATGTCAAAAATACAAAAGAACAAACAAAAACTGTGAGACAATGAGTTGAGAAGGATACTCATAAAACAGACTGATTTATTTTTTAAGTCAGTAAAGAATCTGGGAAGTATATAGTTACGTATTCAGGAAAAAAGAATCCAAATCCTTTGGACAGCAGCCTAAGCCATATTCCACATAATATTTTTTAAATACATTTTTGGATAGAAATAAATGTTTGTTTGTTTTTAACACAAAATAAAGTTATATCTTCAAAAACATCTCTTATGCTTCCGAATTTCAAATACATTTTCTCCTCTTTTTGGCCCAGCTTCCAAATAAGTACATTTCTACACTCATCCAGTACAACTAAATCTTGGATTGTGAATTTTCATCAGCTCCCCTCTAAAACTTGGGTTTTTTTAAGTAAATATCCAGTTACTATATCTTTCTCTGAATAGGATCCCATTGGTCAGTGGCAGAAATTAAAAAAGGAAAAAAAAAATCCTTGATTTCTTTGTGACTTTGTAACTTCTCCATCCTTCATCATCCTCCATTTTCCACCTTTCTTATTTCACAGACACAATCTATTGATCTACTCTTATTTTACAAACCATCCACGCTTGCATCCCTTGAATTCCTTTGTACCGTCTCTTGACTGTTTCAGTATTATTCTCCTTTTCTTTTCAGTCTCAAAGTGCAAATATGTCTTTGCCCATTTTACCATTCCCTCCTCAAATCTTTGACTCTTCTTAGTCCTCCAAACTTTCCTTTTGTTTAAAGTTTTTCCAGGCACACTCTTCCCACACAGCACGCAAAACCTTCCTCCAGAGCTAGCCAAGATCCTCTTCCATTCAGTTTTCAATCTCTGCATTTACCATGGGGAGCTATTCTTAGCTAACACCTGGCACAGGGAAAAACTGTTCAATGCACATGGTTTAAAACAAATCAGGATTAATTTATTGATTTTTTATTTATATATAATTAACCAGCAATCAGTGAGCTATACACATGGGACCAGTATTAGTGATATAACAGGCAGACCACAATAAGAAGAAACAAAATGTCTTAACATGTTTAAACTTCACAGATGTTAATTAGCACCCTTTCATGACTAATCCTGGAAAGGTATTGCCATTCACATAGTCACAGGCATACACACATGTTGCTCACAGGGCTCTGTGCATGCCTCCCACCCACTGTGCCATGTGGGTTACAGACGTGCACACCCCTTGCCTGCAGACCCTTCTGTGCTAGGTGCGGGTACTGCAGCTCTACCTGATGGCTGTCTTCCCCAGTGATACCACTCTGGGGACAAAGACTCTGTCAGATACAGAGTGCAACTGCTTCCTACTCACCACTCATTTTCTATGTCATATCCTTTTTTCTTTTTTAAATCAGCCTGTGACATTACCCTTACTGATAACTTATTCAATATTCCTGCATTCTGTGTCATAATGTCCCTGTGGTTTAAAAGAAACTCCCTATAAACATCCACTGAGTGACTCATCATCATTTTTTGTATTTCCTCATAGTGGACTGCTTTTCTATGACAGCTGAGAAAAAGCTAACATAGCTTTTGATGTGCTGAAATCACTCATGCTGATCAATACAGTCCCACTATCTCCTTTCACTCCCTTTGTTGATATCCTGTCTGCTGCCTTTTATCTTATATTTGTAAGCTTTATGGGAGAAAAAAAAATGTTTTGCTGTGTTCATACCATGTAAAAACAGTATTATTTTGGTCTATGTTTTGAGGTTCAAACCCTACAGTAATATAAATTGCAATATTTCATAAAAAACACCATCCATTGAATGACTGACTATTCAGGGAGCGCTCCACTATTTAAGGAAATTATGTGCTCCCACAAAGCATCCTTCAGAAAAAAAATATTACCATTCTGAAAGTCACACGAAATATCTGAACATGAATAGAATACTAAGCAATTATCACAGAACTGGTGTCCTTATTCATAGAAATGTGAATCTCAGGTACAAACAGCATAAATCTCTCAGTTCTTTCAATCAACATTAAGGGGAATAGTAACAGATGTTATATAATTAAAAAAAAAAAATCCAAAAATATTATGTATCTCTCTGATACAGCAGAAAAACATTAAAGGCCCAAGTTTTCTGTGATGATTTGTCTATTTTAAATTTATTTTTGCTTCATTAATCATTCTTCAGTATGTGAATCCAGGAATAGCACTATTTTTCTTTTGAGAAAGAGCATTTTGTTTCTATGAGGGAATGCTGTTACCTTGGTGCCTGAAAGACTAACCAGTGAACCACATAATAAAACCCTGCCAAACAGAATAACAGACACTTCATTCACATAGCCACCACTCAGTTTGAAGAAGGGTCCTTACACAGTGTTGTGTGTGCAATCATCAGAGATCTGGCATTTCATAATGCCAGCACACTTTACTGTCTTTCATCCCTTGGGTCTCCACTTGCCCCAGTAGCTACAAACCCTTCTTACTTCTCCAGATACAAGGCATGTACCACTTGAGGCTATTAGGGATATATCCAAGTGCACAGTAACCTTTTTTCCATTAAATTGGATCCAGAGACATATTATGAGAGCTATAATCCCCTTAGTCTGTTCAAATACCTTTATCTCACAAGAACTGTTTAAAGCTCTAGAATGAACCTCCATATGTTTTTGTCTGGCTTATGGTGAAGACTCAGAGACACTTTCAGACAAAGAAATAGCAAAACAAGAATTGTTCACAGGTTTTCCACACCAATTTTAATTGAAAACATGAGTTTATGTTTGCAGTACCTTTTATAAAGTTTTTTAAAAGCCTGCATTTTGCTGAAATTTCAGTTTTTTGTCCTCTAAGAAATGTACAGTTTAATGATGTGAAAACACTGAGATGCTGGGTGGAGACAGTTTTCTGATTTTCCTCTGATAACTGCTGGATTATTTGGGACAGTCATCTGCATAGGGGGATACCTCAAAGCACACAGTGAAGTTCAGGTCAAGGACTACTTGGTATACTATTATAAACAGATCTTAGGATGAGCTTGTATCAACACAGAAGCTCTTTTGTTAGTGCAGTAAACATAGAGATACAATGAGAAAGACTCACTTTACCTAAGAATGGGCAGAGCTTTGTTGATTTAATTGCTTTGCTTACAGGTCTCAACTACTGTCAACACACTAGTTCGTGTATCCGGAGGTGGCTTCCAGAGGTCAACTTTGCTACTGCATGCTCCAGTCAAGCAAAATCACACTTGAGTATAGTTGTTAATTTATGGAATACCTTCATATCAAGCCATAGTTTTCTACAGACAAATGTAGTACATGACAAATTGTCAGTTTGTTTCTCTTTTTACAAAGAGATCCCGCTGCACACCATACTGAAGTGTCAGTCAGCCATTAAAAGACACAACCAGCATTCAGAACAACAAAGTTTCAGCAGAAAGGAAAACTTCACTTTGTTTCACTATGCTGGATAATATTACCTGTTTGATATACACAATATAGTTCCACGTAGGCACTAGATAGCCTAGAAGATTAGGGACCTTGTTCTATCATGGTTACTCAAAACTTATTACATCTTATACCTTGTAGACACCTTCTCTGATGCCATTATATGCAAATTTACTTCCTTGAACCAAAAACTTTAAAATTAAAATATGCAAGAACTATTTTTGTTTCACTTTGTTTTGTGTAAAAACTAATCTACTGCCACTCTTGGTGCATCAACCTGTGAGCAATCAGAATTGCACTCTGATTTTCTAAGCAGCCTTGAAACTAGAAAAGACCTTTAACATAGTGCTGTCTGTTAACCATTCACATTACTCACTCCTGCACATGAAACACCAAAATTCCAAAATCCTCTGTAAACCTTCCAGACACTGCAACTTGTGTGCACTTCACAGCACTACCATATAGAATAGATCAGCTTAGGGCCAACACTCTTCAATGTCTTTAGAAATTACTTAGACTCAGGACTTGAGGGATTGCTTAGTAAGTTTGCCGATGACACAAAACTAGGGAGAGCTGTCAACACTCTCGAGGACAGAGTGGCCCTGCAGAGGCATCTGGACAAATTGGAGAAATGGGCAATCACCAACTGCATGAAGTTCAACAAGAACAAGTGCAGGATTTTGCACCTGAGACACAGCAACCCTGGCTGTACATACAGACTGGGGGACAAGATGCTGGAAAGCAGTTCCATGGAGAAGGCTCTGGGGCTTCTGGTCAATGGCAAGTTGAACATGAGCCAACAGTGTGCCCTGGCAGTGAAGAAAACAACCGTGTCCTGGGGTGCATCAAGCACAGCATTGCCAGCCGGGCAAGGGAGGTGATTGTCACGCTCTGCTCTGCACTGGTGCGGCCTCACCTGGAGCACTGTGTGCAGTTCTGGGCAACACAGGATAAAAAAAATATTAAGCTACTAAGTTGCTAAGAGAGTGTCCAGAAGAGGGATATGAAGTTGGTGAAGGGTTTGGAGGGGAAGTTGTATGAGGAGCAGTTAAAGCTACCTGTTTTGTTCAGCCTGGAGGAGACTAAGAGACCTCATTGTGACCTACAGCTTCCTTATAAGGGGAGAAGGAAGAGTAGACACCGAAATCTTTTCTTTAGTGACAAACCTGAGAGAATGGGAGGAATGGGAGGAAGATGTGCCAGGGGAGGTTTAGGTTGGACATTAGGAAAAGGTTCTTCACCCAGAGGGTGGTGGAGTACTGGAACAGGCTCCCCAGGGAGGCAGTCACAGCTCCAAGCCTGACAGTGTTCAAGAGGAAACTGAACAACGCCCTCAGACAGATGGTGCAAACTGTGGGGTTGTCATATGCAGGAACAGGAGTTGGACTCAATGATCCTTGTGGGTCTCTTCCAACTCTGGACATTCTATGGCATTCAAATTCAGCCTCTAGATTTTTGCCTTTAGCGTAGAGCATCAAAAAAAAAAGTCCTATCAGCAACAATCACTTTACCAGCATAGATTTCCAAAAATATTTTTAGCTATATGGAATTTGTATTCACAGTTGGAGATAATTGCTTTCTAATTAGAATGTCCTATTTGATTTGCCCATTAAAAAAAAATAAATAAAATAAAATAATGTACATATCTTAACCCATTAGGTGAGACTGGGTTTCCTGTGTCCAGGCCTAAAAGGCAAAGGTTTTTACCATCATTAACTAAGAGTTAAGTAACCTTGAGATTTTCAAAAGCTCTATGCAATGCAGAGTGACAATGTAATTAAAATGTTGTGATGTGTGATTTGTACAGACTGCACTGAGAGCTGTAACCAGATTAACTACATGACTTGCACATACTGCCTACAATGAGTTATACTGCTCTAAATAATTACAAGAATTAAGCTCTAACACAGACTGTCTACAAAATATATTGGCTCTGACCAGATTAAGTACTAGAATTAAGAGATTTACTTTAACTATACCCACAAAGTGAAAGTCCCTTGCAATATAAAATAAAAGAGAACATACTGTGCAGAGTACAATGCAGTCACAGCTCAGTCTCAATGGGATGATCTGGCACACTCCAGCTAGTGTAATATGACATAATCTCATTTCTTTAAACAATGGCTGTGTCATACTTCTTAATTGTGATTTAGTACAAGCTAGTCTAATTGTACAAGATATGCCACACAAATTCCCCATTTTCTTCTGGTTCCATACTTAGGTTAGGACTCAAATAACCCAGTGTCCACCTACCACCATAGGAGTTCTCAGTCAACGTGGTAGTCTATTCAAACACAGCATATAGTCTATTCAAACACAGTCTCACATAATTTTAAAATTATTATTATTATTTTTTGCTTTAAAAGACAATCTGACATAAGTATATTTTCCTGTGAGGAAATTACACATGCATATACAAAATGGAAAATAGAATAAGTTAATTGAACATGGTAAAATGAGCATTCGGTTTTCTTTTATTCTAATGTTAAGAGAGTGATGAAAGATGGGAGAAGAAACTAATAGGTTGGGAGAGAAGGAAATATAGTGCTGATGCTGGAGATGTTTCTATGAAAAAGAAATAAAGAAGTCTAGGCCTTGGCAACAACAACAACAACAAAACAAAAAAAAAAAAAAAAAAAGAGGAAAATAGAATAAACTTCTAGATATGGAAGCTGTATGAAACTCATTTAGCCTGCCTCTGTCACCATTCCCACACCATGGTGTAATAAAAAGCCTAAAACACAGGTATAAATCACAGAAAGGAAAACTGTCAACTGTGATATTGTTAAGATAAGCATAAGCCAAGGTAAAACTGAATTATACCTAGACACTTATACTAGAGCTTTTCCATATGTCAAAGAACAGCCTGCATTAGAAAAAGGATGCTTTCAAAATGAGGAGAGAACAAAAGTCAAATTAGGTTCAGGAAGAGTTCTGAGCTGCATAAAATCTAAGGCTACGTACAAAGTATTTTCTTTGGTTTACAATTTTATATCTCTGTCATACTTGAGGACCGTACAATTTACATGCATACTTATCCCATGCAGTATCACATTTCTTCCTAAAGGCATAAAATTTTAGATTGGTCTACCTCTTCAGTAATTCTTAGTTGCTAGTGTTTTGTTTCTTTACTTATGTGTTACTCTTTACTTTCTTTCTGTTTCTTTTTTCTTTTTCTAGTATACCAATTCCACTAGCCATGCAGTTAGTTTATCACACCTATCTCTACTGATTAGTTTTTTCTTGTTGCCATAAGAAACAAATGATTAGTTATAGGAACAAAACTATAAAGAGGCTATATTATGGGAGTCACTTTTCCACAGTAAGAGTTCATCTGACCCACTCTGACTGTGTTTCAAGCAAAACTGAGAAGTGGGAAGACTGAAGAATAAGGGTAGACTCAAAGCAAGATTTACTGCATCATCAATATTTAGAAGCAGCAAAGACTGTAGGCCGCAATTACTCCAACTAATCTAATTTCCAAAGAGCAATGAACTTCTGGTGACAGGGTCTTGTTGTATCTTATGTGATATCAGTTCTGTTCCTAGTATCTTCACAAATCCCTAAGCTGGTTTATGTGTCTCAGTTTCTTATTTGTTAAGATAATAACATTTGTGGTGCTTCATAGAGGTTTTAAAAGGTTAAATTCAAGAAAGAGTGAGTTTTTTGACTAATGTGATGACAAATAAATATAATAAGCAGTTTTTATAGTAGGAATTCCACTCCCTGCAAGAAGAAGCTTCAAAACGACTTGTAGTAAGAAGAAGAAACGTGAAATGAAACCTACTAAGTTCATAACTCTATATAATGAACAATGCTTTTAGTGGAACTTCAAATTCTAGTTATGATTTTACTTTTTCTAATGAATATTTGCTCCTTCAGTTTCACTCAACTCAGGCAAGTCAGTTAATTTCCTTTTTGGAATCAAACAGTCAAAGGAAGAAGGAGCAGAACATAATAACCTATCTTATAATCGAAGTAGAAGCAACCCTCAGACTTAGTAGGATTCAGCCTGAAACCCAGAGTTAAGTCAATGTGCGCTGAATCTGGAAACCAGAGAAAGCAAGGGAATGAAATGAAAGGATAAGTCAGAATTCAGGCTGGGGTCTAGATGGTACACCTACTTTAAGGTGGCCAGACAAGAGCTCTACCACAGTGCAGATCCATGCTAGCAAATCTGTACAAGGTAAATCTAGTCAAGTTATCAAACTAGACTGGAAGAAATTTAATGAGCTGAAATGGGGCAAGAATCAGAAAAAAAGTGAAATGAGGAGCTATGTCAGCAGGCTGGATCTTTAATGAAGTTTTTACATATACATTTGTTTGGTGGCTGCTGACAGCCCTGAGACAAGCTCTGAGAGTAGGTTCCCTGTGTGCACATTGTCCTTCACTACCCTAGCTATGGTGGGCAGCATAGATATAAAAACCTGTGGAAACTGAGAGAACAAAAATTCTGAGACAAGAAGATCATACTGTAGTAAAAACTTTGTCTTATAGCATATATAATATCCATACAAAAAAGAGTTTTTCATCACCAATCAAGAGAAAATCAGAAGACGTAATGAGGGTTTCACAAACAACATCTCTTGTCACTCATTGCGCACAAGTGATCCAGTCTACAGCAAATGGATTTAGTGTCTTACTGTTTGTGGGTGTGTGAGTACAAGAGGATAAAATCAACTTTCCTAGAGATCTTGTATAATAAAATCCCCTTCTCTTCCATAAGAGCTCGTATTGACTTTTCTTAGATTGATTTCCTGCACACAAATCCACGTTTCTGGAAACAAAGTTTAAATTTATATATACAAGTATTATTTTGTTGATTCTAAGAACAATATTCAGTTCCTAGAGAGCAGAAATGCACAATGTGATTCATGCCCTCTCAATACCTGACTGTCAAGGCAGTGACTGCTTAATGACTGATGTAAAACAATTGAAAGGTTAGAAATCCTTTGGAGAAACATTTGGGAAAGGATTTTTACATGTGATTTTGAATTTAATATAAAACATGGATGGATAATCCAGGTGTTGTAAAGAAAAAAACACAAGTCATTGTCAATTACTGAAAAATATTGATAGTGATTTACTACAGCAACAGATACTTCTTATGATCTTGTTTGTCTTGCTGGTTTCCTAGTGGTGTTCTATCTTCTTAAGTAGAAAAGATTCCACATCAAAAGGTTTCAAGCTAAATGAATGGGACAAAAATAAGATGTAAAGTGTTCAGGGAAGCTGCAGTGGTGCTCCAAAAGTGTGGGCGAGCCATATGCTTCCCATCCTATAGCAAACAAAACCCAGCCCATCTCAGCAGATGCTCTACAAGATGAACGTCACAGGTTTTCAGTGTCTTTGCATTCACTTGGCAGTTAATATAAATAAACATATTATTTACCTACTAGTAATAATAATGAGAGAGAGATTGTCTTCAGTTACAATGATTTCCACAGATTTCCTGCCACCTTCTTGATGACTGAAGGAAAGGTATCTGAAACCTCCTGTGGTGGAGCAGGACTACATATTTGCATTGCAAAACATTATATTAAAGCAGGCTGCAAGAATTATTCATTAGCATTGAAATACAAGTAATATAAACCAATGAAATACAAACTAAGTGTGTACTAATTAGCCATAGTAATTAAAGAAAAAGAACAAAGACTTAAGTTAAATTAAGCAGGGAAAACAGACTATTATGACTGGTGCCACAAAACTAACTATAGAATTAAGATAAATAAATAAATAACTATTATAGCTAATGTAGAATATTTTTCTTTTTTAAAACTTTTAATAACATGCAAAGGTCTTTGGTTATAAATGATCAAATCATCTGGATGATTGACAACACTAAACCCATTCAGTGCCAAGAAATATACACATTACTTAGTGTCAGCAGTATATTAAAATACAATGTAAGAAGGGTGCAAGAGAAAAATAAGTAAACTAAGTTTATGAGTGAATATTATGACACCACTGAACTTCAAAAAACTTCATCCTAATATAAATTTGTGTAAGAGCAGTTTCTGATTTAAATATAGTAATATGGTTATTTTGGAGATGTGAGATCACTTTACATGACCCATAAAAGTAAGCAAGCAGTGCTTAGAGGTTTTCATTTGATATGTCCTCTGAATGGTACCTGGTTCAAATATCACAAAATAAAGAAAATAATTTAGTAGTAAAATTGATCTGTAGGGGAGGAAGATCAGTGTGTTCAAACACCAGGTGGTTCTCTCTTGGTTTCCAATTGTTTTTATTCTGTTCTACTCCCCTTAACTTTCTGCACTCTTTAAGAGACTAGAAGGGTATGAATCCTAAAAACACCTTTGGAAATAAAATAATTTATAGTCTTAAAGAATACACTGAAAAAAGTTGCATCACATAGTTTTAAATAGACATTTTCCAGGTTAAAAGGAAATGGACATCCTCCCTCCTCTACCCTGCAACTATACACACTGAAATACATATTCTATTCCTGAGAAAAGGGGAGCCTCAATGTACTCTCCACTTCCAAGCTAGCAAAGATATTATCTACTACTTGAAAGGAGAAATATTTTTGGTTTTCTGCACTGTGGGAGATGGTCCATGACCTTTTATATGACAACCTTAAATAACCAGTGAAGGCACGTTCTAGCAACTAAGATTTGGAATGCAATCTGAAAGCCATGACAACAAAATACAAAATGTAGGTTCAACTTCAATGGTTCCTTCAGAATCTTCATCAGTATTTAATATTTATACAGTAGATGCCTTGATAAGTATCTAGACAGTACTGTTCCATACTGTACACATATAAAAACCCTGGGTTCTAAGTTTTCACAAACAGCTTTTTTCTTAAGGTGTATAGGGAGATAATTAGCCTGAAAAAAGGGTTATTTTCCACAACCCACCTTAAAGTCTTGCATAGCAGGTATTCACACCTGCTCGAATACCTGAAAAACAGATGGTCAAAAGCCACAGTCATTAATTTTCGCATATAGAGACATCCAGGTGGTAAAATGGCAGATAATTTGCTGAATCATTTTCCAAAGATCATTTATTTAGTGAAGGCAGAAATTTATTTTTATTTTAATTTTTTTAACCTGGTATAAAAGATTAATGACCTATCATGTTGCATTACACTGCCTTCCACATCATATACTATGTTACTGAGTGTCAAGAGAGTCAATAACTTCCATAGTGTGCCAGGAAACAATGTAAACACCACACCAAAACTAATACGAGAGTTAGTGTCCACATCCTTCCTTTTTACTCCATGGGACAGAGAGTTACCTTCCAACCTGGAGAGGTGTGCAAAAGGAATTAGCAGCAGTTATTATTCTTCTGCCCACATTCAGGTATACCTGCAGCCTGTCACATGTCACATGTTTCACATCTGGAGACATGATGATTCACTGGTGGCTGTTTATTTTCACCAATGGTTGCTGTGATTTTTCAGCTCAATGACGTTACAGACTCTGTTTGATTTGTAAAGCCACCCATCTCTCAGAATAACTGAATGCAGTAAATTTCTTGGAGTCTTTCCCTTTGTTTCAGCATGTATAAGTTTGCATTGTGTAGTATCTTTTTGAGTTTCTGTCTTCAATAAATTTTAAACTTAAATTGTGACACAGGAGAAATGGCCTCCACTAATGATGCACAGTAGAGTCTGGCTTATATCTGGTGTAAAAAGCTCAGTTCCTTAAGTGCTCAATGATTTTATATTTTTTATATTGTACATGGTTGTGGGTCAAACTACAAATCTATCAGGGTTGAATATTAATCAAACTGACCTCAATTTTAAGTATGTCACCAGTTATGACTGCTTTTGAAACTGCTTAGGAATATCTTTACATAAAAAATATGACCAGCTAAAGGTAGAGGTATAGACCAGCTCCTCCAACAGAAACTAATGAAATCGCATTTTTTCTTCTATGTAACATCCTTTTTCTTGTGTGTGAGAAAAGGATGACAGCTGTCCATACATACCACGAGATTGCTGTACTCAGAAGACATACTCCTCTCTGTACAAGCAAAGGAATCATTTTAGTATTGAGCCTAATGAAATAATAATCACTGAGACAACAGGTCTAATTACTGCCAGCTATTACTATGCTACCCCACTGGAGTATATGATTCTATTTTGATTGTTCTTTTTCCTGTTTGGCAGATGGTAAATTGTCTTAATTATCCATGCACGCTCTGAAACCTTTTTAACCTCAACAAGTTGCCTTCTTGAAGACCATCAAGCAGAAAACATGTTTCTATAGCTAAGAATGATTATAAACTGTGTCTTTACTGAAGAAGATATTTAGATATTTATCCTTTTACTATAGTAACAGTAATAGCTGCCTATATTTATATAGGCAATCTGCTGAGAAACCATTTCCTAATACATACCATGCCAACAACAAAAGAAAAATAAAACTTGCAGGTCTACGTGACTTCCCTCCATCAAACACACTGTAAAATATTTTTTCATTTTCTGAACAAATACAAGCTTTCCTCTTTTCTCTCTGTCTTGGTTTTGTTAAAAAACAAGTTTCTCTTTTAGTGAATTTGCCTGTCAGCTAAAGCCTTCATATAAGCTGCATTTTCCTGGAGAACCAGATACATGTTTTGGTAAACATAGCAATGGAATGCAAAGTTATTGATAAGCATGGATGGACATCTCACGAGAGGGACAACAAGAAACCGGTGACCAAGAAACTGACCAACTGTGTATAACATTCCATTCACCTGAATACTTCATATAAAAGTGGGAGATCATGAGGATCTTGTCCCTTTTTCCTTATGGCCAACATTAGAAGAGGACCTTGCTAGTCGTCCCTGCAAACTGAGGCCTGGTGGGAGACTGAATCCAGCTCCGGTTGCCTGCAGAGTCCAATCCAGGACTTCGGGTGCCGGCTCTGCAGTTGCTGAGACTTTCAAGATTGGTTTTGTATGTTTTGTATTATATTCTCTAGTCTTATTAGTAGCATTAGTAAAACATTTTTAATTTTTCCAACTCTTCTCTCTCTGTCCTTCTTTCCCTCCCGATCGCCTGTCCTTAGTGGGAAGGGGGGAGAGGAAGGGGCAAAAAGGGGGAAGTGGGGGGAGGAGAGGAGGTTAACAATACATCTGCCAGGGTTTTATTGTCACCCCGCAATCTAAACCCTCGACAGATAATTGGTGCCCAACGTGGGGCAAGAGAAAGGGGTAAATTTGGAGATTTTTGGCTTTTCTACTGCTCTGATGTACCTTTCAATTTTCTTGTCATGGTGCCAATTCATAGAGTTGTGATACTTGCACATCTGTTTGCTTTGGATATTATTTAGTGGTATTAAAACAAAGTGAATTATATTGATTTAAAGATGTTATGGCATAAGTTGTATCAGTTATTTTCTACATTGTGTTCGGTGATTCCTTATCTCTGCTGGGCCTTCTTTCTAAATCGAAATATTCATTATATAACAACAAGAAACTGGACTATGGTGATGATGATACTGTGTGGTTTGGCACTGCTTTATTTCATTATACTGCAGCCGCTAATGAATTTCTACTAATTTCTACTTTACCTTGAAAAACGTCCAGAAGACATTAAAGAGCAGTACGACTCTGTGTTTGCTAATTGTTCAAGCGAATCTTTGGAAAGGCTGACCAACAATACTTTTGTTTTTTTTGCTAGGACAGTCTGCAAATGTTTTAGAGAGCTTTGAATATCCTTGGAGCTTTGATAGAACTGTGATGGTGATATCTGGTTTGCTGAATGTGTGTCAGTTTCTGTTACTGTTAAGAGAAATGAGGTTCAATAGGAGGTTTGCGCCTCTTTTTAGTCCTGAGATTTGCAGTGTGTCTTTGGAAGCTTTAGCAAAAAGCACTCCTAGCCGCTAGAGAAAGAGCAAAACAGTGAAAGCTGCCACTGCAGCCCCTGTCCCCGCCAGCCGCGGCTTCACAGGCTGAAGCTACAGCTCCTCCGCAGAGCTCCTCTGCCAAGGTCGCTGCAATAACATTACTTCTCCAGCCTCAAAAGCTAACAAGGCAGCCCCCGCTTCTTCACACACTGGTCACTGTTGCTGCTGTAACCACAGCAATCACTGTGACAGTCATTCAGACTCTGGAAACGAATCAAATGATGGTGAACCCATATCAGCATCAGTTGCCGGTTCTGAGAAAGTCACTAGAAAGACTACCTGTGCAGCAGATGATGGCACAGGGCCAACGTCAACCCAAGGGGCATCATCAGGACAGGGAGGAGATGAAGTGACCACCACTCGGCCCTTTTCTCCAGGTCAGCTGAGAGATCTGCGAAAAGACTTTAGTCGTCATGAAGGTGAGAATATTTTAACCTGGCTTCTCCAATACTGGAACAATGGGGCAGAAACGATTGAATTAGAAGGTGGCGAAGCCAGGCAGCTGGAATCTCTGTCAAAAGATTCCACCATTGATAGGGCAATTTCAAGAGAGTCTAACGCCACTACTCTCTGGACCTGACTCCTAGCAGCTATGAAAGTAAGATTTCCCTACAAGGAAGATTGTATATCCAAGTTAGGCAAATGGAATACTATGGAGAGAGGTATCCAGTTCCTGAGAGAATAAGCTGTGCGAGAGATCATCTATTTTGAACCAAACAGCCAAGAGGGGACAGACTCAGATAGAATCAATTGTACATGACCTCTGTGGCGCAGATTTGTACAAAGTGTACTACCTGCATATGTTAAGTCATTGGCAGGAATGGTCTGGTCATCTGGAGGTGTACAAAATATTACTGAAGTGATTGAGCAGCTCCAAGACTTTGAGGTTAACAATACATCTGCCAGGGTTTTATTGTCATCCCACAATCTAAACCCTCGACACTCTCTCTCTCCCTTTTTTTTTTTTCTCTTCTCTCCTCTACCAACAGCAATAACTACAAATGCATTCCATTGTCCTTGTTGTATGAGGACCATTGGAAATTCACTGCTGAGAGTTACCATTTCTTCCTCAGACAACACATTAACTTCGCAGTTCCTGAAATGGAAAATGTTTCACTACCCGGAGATTAATGAGGTCAGTGTTTTCTATGAAAATATTTCCTAATGCAGAGGACGCTTCATAAACCACCACCCAAACTCTCTGTTTTTCTCCCACATTTTATTTTGGGTGTAATAGTGGACAAAGGCCAATTTAGTTGAGACCTACAAATACTTTAATATTCTGTAAGTCCCACAAGCCTACTACAGCACACATGGAAACTGAATTAAGAAAAAAAAAATAGTTGATTGACACTCGTCAAAAAGTCTACATTTTCACAAGCATGGGAACTTTTCTGACAGGAGAGGGGACAGCCAAACTTGTACCCGAAACACCACCACCACACAAAAAAACCAAAAGCTACAGCTCCTACTCAGAATTGAGACATTGATGGCTCAAGGCACTGCAGGTGACTTTATTTGACACAAACATAATTTGAACTTTAAGGCTACTATTGACCAGAAAATGTCCAGTGAAAATTTATTTAATAGGTGTTCAAAAGCTTCTTTGAGACACAGCATTGTTTTCTTTAATGAAGGCTTATTCAAAAACAGAAGACTGGTCATTTCTAGTATGGGGTAAAAATACTTTCTGAAATCTCACAGATGCTGTGAAGTAGCATCATTACCTTTTAGACAGTTATATTTTAAATACTCTCTTTTTTATCTTCACTGTATCTAAGAAAATTCATATAGCAATGCTATATGGAACTTCTGAACACATAACAGACAATAATTACATATGAATTATAGAAACTCTCTGAAGTGTAAAAAATACTTCGATATTAAATGATTTTAAAAAATCAAAAAAGGAAATTTCCCATGTCGGAAATGTAGTAATAATTTTTAAACAAGACCAAAATCAGTCATTACACAGGAGAGATGGAAGAGCAGCTTTAAAGTTGTTTAAATGTTCAAATAGAACATCAGTGTTCAAAGACTTTTTCTAGTTATCTGACTCGAAATACTACGTATTTACCCTCCTGTCAATACATTTTTCCAGTCTTCATTTTCAGGACATGGATTTTTTGGAGCAAGAAATCCTTTGCCTGTTCCTTGAAAATTTTTACCATTTCAGGAACATCTACATTTCACATGCAAATATATGAAAATGTTTCAAATAAAGTTTTACATGAAAATATGTGACTTCCTTCATTAAAACCAGTGTCTTTGGGATTACAGCACTTATTCCAAATGAGTGAAGCAATCTTAAATCTATAGCCATCCAGCTCACACTAGGGTCTTATCACCAGACCCTGACATCAGTCTACCTGGGTGTCATTGCGTGACATGATTAGTCTCTGGGTGAAAATAAGTGGAGAAGACTGAGATCTGTTTCAAGTGCATCAGACCACTCACCAGCTGCTCATCTTGGTTACCTTCCTGTTACCAAAACCCCACCTTGATTAATTTTAAAATTTTAATAAAGTAGGTCACTTTTTTTTTTTTTCAAACTCTCTTTGAAAAATTTAAAGAACTTATTCTCAGTCCTGCTATGAATATTTCCATGGTGAATTAAATGTAGTGAAACATTAGCTATCTTGTCTACTGCTACTAAACAAATAAACAAACAAAAAAAACCCAACCCAAACCAAACCAAACAAAAAAAAAAGAAAAAAAGAAAAGGGCACCATCAGCTCCCATACATGTACATTTATTCACATGGGAATAAGAAAAACTCCTATTTATTATCTCCTGAGAGACATATCCTATTTTATTGCCCAGGTACAGCTCAGATATGTCCACTGAGAAACCCCACACTCAATTTTCCCTTTCTAAAATTTGGTATTAAAGTCAATGTTTGTTCTTGCTACAGAAAACAGTATTATAAGTAATTCCCAAGGTGCTACATCAAACCCTCAAAAACAGCAAAGGAGAAGCAATTAAGTTTTCTTGGTTAAAAAACAAAACAAAACAAAACAAAATGAAACAAAACAAAACAAAACAAAACAAAACAAAAACAAATCACCACAAAACCAACCAACCAAACAAAAAAAACAACAAAAACCCCACTGCAAACAAACTCTTGCAGAAGCAAGAAACTTTCATCATGATCTGTCAAACTTTATCACCAGCATTTTGGCAGGTTTCTTTGTGGTGCTATTCATTTTTGTTTGACACTGATGAATAAGGTCTATGATGTTCTCCACATGACTCCTCCTATTGTTTCCTCAAAACTGTGTTCCCAGGCCGATATACTACAGAACAAAGAAATCGCCTTTCCACAACCTCTTTCAGTGATGCATTAATAAGAGATAGGGAGAGAAAGAGAGAAATAAAAGATATAAGACAAAACAGAAAAATAAAATACAATGACCCAACCATAAGTCCTCATCATTTTTGAGTTGAAACAAAGAAGTTTAAAGCAGCTATGAACAGAGAAATCTGACATTTTAAAAGCTGATTTAGATCACCCACCGTTTTCAAAATACCCCAAAAAGCGACAAAATACATCTATTTTAACTGATTAATTAATTTAACTGGAAAGTAGTTGTAATATTTAATTTCCAACATTAAAAAGAATTATTACATTTTCCTTCTCCAGAGTATGCTTTCATATTTCGTTACTCAGACATATTACCATGTAAACCTTTCCAACAGAATCAAGAGCTTCTTCTCCTAACACAGCATGCACACAATCACAGAATCACAGAATCACAGAATGTTAGCGATGGGAAAGGACTTCAAAAGGTCAGCCAGTACAATCCCCCTGCCAGAGCAGGAACACCCAGGTGAGGCTACACAGGAATGTGTCCAGGCGGGTTTTGAATGTCTCCAGAGAAGGAGACTCCACAACCTCCCTGGTCAGCCTGTTCCAGTGTTCTGTCACCCTCACTGAGAAGAAGTTTCCTCTCAAATATAAATGGAATCCCTTGTGTTCCAGTTTGCACCCATTACCGCTTGTCTTACCATTGGTTATCACTGAGAAGAGCCTGGCTCCATCCTCTTGACACTCACCCTTTACATATTTATAAACATTAATGAGGTCACCCCTCAGTCTCCTCTTCTCCAAACTAAAGAGACCCAGCTCCTTCAGCCTTTCTGCATAAGGGAGATGTTCCACTCCCTTAATCATCTTTGTTGTCCTGCGCTGGACTCTCTCCAGCAGTTCCTTGTTCTTCTTGAACTGAGGGGACCAGACCTGAACACAGCATTCCAGGTGTGGTCTCACCAGGGCAGAGTAGAGAGGAAGGGGAACCTCTCTCAACCTACTAACCACCCCCCTTGTAATACACCCCAGGATGTCATTGGCCTTCTTGGCCACAAGGGCACAGTGCTGGCTCATGGTCATCCTGCTGTCCACCAGGACCCCCAGGTCCCTTTCCCCTACACTTCTCTCCAACAGGTCATTCCCAAACTTATACTGGGACCTGGGGTTGTTCCTACCCAGATACAAGACTCTACATTTGCCCTTGTTATATTTCATTAAATTTTTCCCTGCCCAGTTCTCCAGCCTGTCCAGGTCTCACTGGTTGGCAGCACAGCCTTCTGTTAGTCTGTTTTTCCAGACAATCTCAATTGCTTATCAATGAGTTTACATGTGATTCAGTTAATGTTTTCCCCATCTCTTCTTGGCTACATTATGGTATGTTCTCCTTCTTATTCTTCCTCTCTGTCACTTCTCCTCAGTCTGATGTGTAAACTAGCATCCAGTAAAGAGTATGAAAGCTGGTTTAGGGCCTCCAGCATAAAAGTGACCTCTAGACTCCTACTGCCCACTCAGAAATCCTAACAATCCGTAACAAAAGGAGAAGTAGAAAGAAAAATTCAAATATGATAACTGAAATAATTTTTCAGTGGAGGTCACAGATCTTGATGCAGTCCAGGATTAAAAAGAAAAAAAAAAAAAAATCACGAACAAATAAGTATCGTGGTGTCTACATTCCATTTTTTTTCTTTGATAGTGAAAAAAACAGCAAAGCAAATGTTTTATGGGAGTATCTATGCTAGTTCCACTCACAGTCCCTGGCTTCAGGGCACCTTTTTCTCTCTGTGTTTCATAAGAGATCTGGAAACTGAGAGCAGTCTCACAGCCTGCCTGTGTTGCATCCTATGAGAAAAAACCATGTATAGCTCACTCACAAACACAAGCACTGCCTTTGCCTCCAGCTCCTTCACAGTGTCAGTGCTCCCATTTCACCTTGTACCCACGCACGGTGCGAGTTACCCCCTGCTCTACTACAAACAGTCTGGGCAAGAGGAATGTACCTTTGCAGGAACAAATCTTCTAAAGCACTAAGCAGTGCCTTCTAACTCTCTTGTACGCAATTTAACTCAAAAGCCATCACATTAGCTGTCAGTGGTTTGGAAGGTGTTTTGGTTTTATTGTGTCTAATGTATTACTAGGTTTCCCAATACACACACAATATATATAAATATTTGAGACACTAGTTGGAACTCTACCCAAACACTTACAAACGTGATTACACCACTTAACATCAATGTGAGGGCTAGCATAGTAACATTGTAGCATACCCTGACCTCTTTTTCTATTACTCTGAAATCTGAGCTGCTTCTCAAAGTAAGTAATCAGAGCTCTCATCCGGGTTCAGATTCAAGAATGCAATCCAAAATTAGAAGATAAAATCAGAGGAGGAAGACAATGTGGCTCCAGTGTCAGGTGAGTGAGTACAATGCCTTCCACCCAGAGGTCTCCAGCACAACATAACACAGTCATGTGCAACTGAGAGCTGTCACTGCCACAGCTGCTCTTTGATGGTGGGTGGGATGATGTTCTCATACTAGTTCCTAGTGGACAGATATGTGTATCACTTAAAAAATAACAAAGCCCTCACAACTGCTGCTAATTAGCTGCCATCTCAGCAGTTTCAGCAGTGAGACTGCAGACCTCTGAGCTGCTGAGATTAAAATGTTTTCTAATCCCTAGAAATGCTCAATCCAGAGCAGGGAATAAAGTAAAAGGTTCATTGAAAGGGAACTTGCACTGGTGCTGTCTTTGCAGTCCATCTTCTGGAGATAATTAAGGCCTTAATTTTCTAAGGCTGTCAATCTTACATCTTCCATGAGCACTAACATTCACTTGATCTTTGTATTTTGTTTTGTTGAGAGAAGGAGCAGGAAGAAAAAAAAAGATAAAAAGAAGCCTTTCGGAGTGAAATGAATAGAGTCATCCTATTTACATCTGAAAACTGATTGAATCCCAAATTGTCAGTGACTCGAGAAAAAAAAAATGTAAGTTCCTCAGCCTTTTTGATTCCTGAGTACATGAAGAAGGAATAAATAGCACAGTAAAACTTTACTTTCACATTTAAATACCTGTTCTCTGAGACATTTTTCCAAAGCCAGTTTGGATACAGTTTCAAATGAGTTATATGAGACAAAGAATAGTCATGGCTATTTCTTTTATTACCTGAAATTATGTGATTAAAGCAGAAAAGACTCTTCTCTGAATGAAGCAATTCCTTTCCCAGAAGTGATATTTCTTCATGTTACTGAGATGGTAACAGAGAGATATAATTAATCCACTGTCCCTTTATCAAGACCAATAAACAGAGAGCAATAAAATATAATCTGATTGCACCATTATCTTAAATGAATTTTTTATCATCTGTTAGCAACTAAATCATACATTATTTTTCAACAGCTTTTTAATGAGATGAAAGATAATCAGGGCCTGCAATGAAGTGCTGTAATACCCAATTTGAATAATCAGTCTGTTTTCTGTGAAAAAATGAGACCTTTGTGTGCCACTTTGCAAATGCACAAAATGTTTGTGACCTCCAAGAATTAAAAATAAGGTGACCTGCTCAGGAATGCACTCAAAGGTACTCAAATGTTGCACCCCAAATTTCACCTACATATTCACAATGTCAGGAGGAGTCATTCCACCAGTTGCAGATTGGACCTATATTAACATTAATCTGCAATCAGATATTCATCTCAGTGGTCAGCATTTGTAATGAGCTTCATACAGCAGTGAAGGTTAATCACAAACTTAGTGGTTATAAATTTGCATTAATGTGCAGTTCTAGTCAAGCACAAAGGCTGCCAGACCTTCTTAGGGTTAGAAAAGCTGATTATATTCACTTGATATCCCATTGTTTGTTCATTTTCTCCACTACACATTAAGCCTGAAGGTGCATATTTTTATTACAGTATCTGGAACACTAAATATATTGAATTAATAGAAAAATAATAATAACACTATTAAAACCATCAATATCAACACAGGATACTACAGAACTAATGCATTTCATTTTCCCACCTTTCCAGGATTTTTCAATTAGTTTTCTATTTTTAAAAGTCAAAGGACTTTAAAAAGTGACTCTTAATCTCATCTTTCTTGAAAGAAATCAGCAGCTACTTAATCACCCTGTACCTGGTACTGTAAATGTGAGATGAAATTCAATGACAAAGAGAAATGTAACATTTTTCACTTGTAAAGCAGTGCGTTCAAAGTGTTATAAAATCTAATCCTCATCTGGGATAAACCAGCATAATTTTGTTCACTTCCTCTAGACCAGCTAATTTCTGACATTACTAGGTTAATTCTGTTTTATTTAGCTGACCAAACTCTCATCAGATATTCAGCCTGCTTTTTTCATTCACATGACTGACTGATTAATGACACATCTCTGAGCACTTTTGAAAGCTAAACCAGTGCACAACCTCTTTAGTAAGACTCTTGCTTACTAGTGCTAAACTTCTATAATAAATTAACATTGTAAGGAACGATAGCAAGTTAGGTATAAATGGCTTTGGCAAATTATTAAGCTCAAAAAAAAAAATTTAAAATATGGTTTTTTTACATCTATACTTTCAGACACTGAAAGCATTACTCTTACTAACAGATGAGATTATTAAGTATTAGCACTTGCACAGTGATTGTTACGTTTGAAGCACTCTACAAGAAATAAATAATCAGTCCTTACCACTGCTCAAACAGGTTGTGAAGTGTCAGAACCAGAGCTCAGTGACCATAGATATTTCAGCCTGCCCTGAAACTAAGAGCAGACGGTATTAACTAAATGCAACATCTCGTTCTAAATAAATGTAAGAGGAGAAATTAAAACAAAATAAAAATATTTATGTCACAAAACATTTGAAAGAGACTCTTACACCTCTCATAACTCTTTGTGACATCTAGTTTTAGTCCTTTCTGAGTGGTAGAGTTTTAGGGAATCACTTCCATCCAAATTTGAGTTATTTTTTTACACATTATTCATACTACTGCACAGAAGATGAGAATGCAAAGGGAGAGCACTTTAAAAAAGCTTTTTCAACTTGGAAAACTATTGACTTACTATTCTCTGTTCTACTGTTACAGATAATTAAAGGCAGAGACAAATAATTTCAACTAATACAAACATTGTGGCTAGTACCAAAAAACAGCTAACACTTCAAAAATTTACTAAGTATCACTTTTTCTTCAGGACCATTTAGCATCTTATTCTGCTCTTGTCACTGCTGAGCACCTTACTAAGTGTTTTGCTTAATAGTACTGATACATTAGGTTTAATAAATAATTATAAATCATGCGTATTTTCTAAAATAGCTCTTCAGTTTTAAAATGGGTTTATAGTTGATTTTCTGTTTGCCTTGAAATAACATGTAAATTCCAATACTCTAAATATACCATAAAATATTTTCCTGTTTCAGCTGCAATGCATCATTTTAGGTGATCCAAGGTATCATGACATGAAAATGAGATCAACCACAAGAATGCTTCCAATTTGCTTGAACTATGCATTTTATTCATCTTTTGCAGAGGAGAAAATCACCTAGGACTTATTTAAAATATTCTAGGTTTATTTTCTATCTGTGAGTTTACAAAAAAAATTCTAGTTTTCAACCTCTTGAATATTGAAACATTGAGAAATTACTCAACGTGATACTCATTGCATCAAATGATTCAGTCTAATCTAATGTTTTGTTGCATTTCTTGACGTTATACAACAGTGTAGAACTTAATCATTTTTCATATAATCAAAGGTGACAGGTTTCTGTCTACAACAAAGTGTGATCTCAAATGAGAAAAATATTTTATGAGCAATTATTTAGTTGCCATTGGAAACAAGGACTCTTTAGGAGAGACAGAACCACTTTCTTTGACTATGTTCATGTATCTATATTTACCTCCTTCACTAAACTTCTCTAATACACATTTAAAGGGAAACAAATATCTACTTAGCAAAAAAATGAAACAAGATGAGTACATATTAAAAGATTCTCTAGCTTCCATCTTATTACACTCATTATATATGTGATCATATCTATAATGTTACAAGAACCCATGAAGGGATATTTGGTAAATGACTATGCTGTCACAAGTTTTTTCTACTCGTCATAACTTGGTTGCTGCCTTTTAACAAACTTAAATAACACACAAAATGCCTACAGTAGAGATGATAAACTACTAATTGGTTCATCTTACACTTCACACTATGAAACTTTTGACAGGTCATTTGCAGTACTAAACTTGCTGTAGAACTGATTCAGAACAGGAAGAAACAGGCTGCCAAATATACAATATACATCATTTACATTTAATCCACAGCCACAATCTCACTTTCATTTATTTCCTGACAAATCAGGATGCCAGCATAGGGTAAAACTATGAGATGTTAAGAGAAATGCATTACTATGTGGCATTTGGGCCTGAAATAATTCACTTTTTCTATTAACAACTTCATATGTTCAGGAACTCTACAAGGTTATATAAAGGCAGATTCCAAACACTGATAAATCATGTGTGTTTCTCATAACAAGTTGCTTGAGGACAGAGCAAGAAAATCCCTATACAGAATATAAATGCTTTGTGAATCAGCATCACTGAGAATATTTTAAAGAAATATCAGTGACATGCTTGGTTGTTCTGTTTTAAAATCTTATACCAAGATGAAAATATACATACCTTTTCAAAATTCTCCACAACAAGTCTTTTCTGTCTCTTCTCTAGGTCCCCCTATAAATAATAGATTTCAACTACATCTTGAAAATACATCTTTGAAAGTGCATGGGTAAGAAGATAACAGCTGTGTGGTTTCACCACAGCTAGTTACTGACCTGATGATTCTCTGTGGAATATATGCAGGTTATTTGACTACAAATCCACTTGGTTTGTAGTCAAACTATAGTATTGTCACAACAAGTGAGTCAGTTGTTGAACATTAACATTGTGATGGCAATGAGTTTCTAACATGTCTGAATCATTGGTTCAGCAAGTCTGCGTTCTGCAGAATTAAATAATTGAGAGATGCTAAGATGAGGATAAAAAGAGGGCCCAAGGATACAAAATTTAACTTAGAGGCACTAACACATTGTACCCTGCACAAACAACATCAGTTTACCTGATTAAATGCTGACTTTAACTGATTTAACACAAATAGAGCTTGCACTCTGTTGGTTCGGGAGGTATTTTCTCAGACATGGATCATTGAACCAGCAGACCATAATGTCTTCTTTAAAAGCCTGTTATGGTCTATTTATGTAGCTTTAGAGCAATTACAGACAAGTTCTGCCAACATGTCTACTCTCTATCCACATTATATTCTAATGCCAAAAAAACAATGCTGTTCCCTAGCAGGAAATAAACACCACATGTTTAGAGTATCATATTTCCATGGCTAAATTTTGTTTTCTTGTTTTTCATAAATGTTGTTAGAATGTGCATTCAAAGAACTGAAAGCAAACAGAAGGGGACAAGGAAAAAAAAATAAGGCATCCCTGAAAATATTCAAGGCCAGGTTGGATGGGGTTCTGAGCAACCTGATCTAGTTGAAGATGTCCCTGCTTATTGCAGGGGGGTTGGACTAAATGACCTTTAAAGGTCTCTTCCAATCCAAACTATTCTATGATTCTATGACCTCTGGTAAATTATGATCCTAATTTAACATCCCCTTCTATTCTTTGAGAATTAGAAGCCCCTCAGAAACAGAAGTTCAGAACTGGAATTTGCAAACCATTTTTCAAACAGCTCTTACTAACCAGAGTACACACTCTAGCATAATCTCCATTACTATCTTGATATAAGAGCTAAAATAACTGTCATTTTTTTTACTTTCATTTCTAAAAGTTGACCAGTGTTCTAGGGTCACACCCAGTAACAGACTGATACCACACAGAATTGGTTTATTTATTCTCCCAGCAAGGGCACACAAAGCACACCACAGCCAGAAGCTGTGCACTCTTTTCAATGTTTTGCTGGAATTAAACCACAAATACTTAGGCTCATCCTGGTTTATACAGCAAAAAGACCAAGAGGTTATCAATCGTGGTATATCAAGTATATGGATGGACAGTAAATAGGGTATAGAAAAAGATCCTTACTCTGGCAGAGAGCAGAATGACCTTCTGTATTCAGAAGTTGTATCAAGAGAAGTTCTAAAGAGAGTAAGGCACAGTTCTCTAGCATTAAGGGCAGTTTTTGAAACTGTGTAAAGAAGACACATATTAGCTAAATACAAACAATTTGAATTAATAAAGGCCAATTAATAATATTCTCTGACCTGTGCTACACAGGATCCAAAGTGCATAACTGAATAATTGTTTTATGTCTGAAAAAAATCTGTAAATCCATTAACACATGTGGTGGTACATGATATGAAAATCAAAAATATTTTGCTTGAAAAGCCCAAAACAGTAAAATGATCCACATAATTTATTTTGCTAGTGGTTGATACGTAGAATATGTGTCTGAAGGAGGAAAAAAAACAACGAACCAAATAAAACAAACAAACAAGGAAGCAAACCAACAAAACACGAACATATCTTTGTCCAGAGTTTAGAACACAGTTTAATAAGGGACAAATTATTATAGCAGAGGTGCTCTGATGAATAATATGCAAGAAAAATAGTTTTTACCGGAGACGTAACTGCTAAGAAAATGTAAAAACCTAAATAAAGAATGGGAAGCCAGGATTAATAAACAAGTTTTCTCCTCTTAATCATAGCAGTAGATAGACTTTTCTGGAACATCCTTTACAAATATCATTAAATATCTGTTCCAAGTTTTTATCTCAAAACCTTCTCACTGCATATTCAGTATCCCCATACATAGAAAGTATTTCCCAGGAAATGTTGAAAAACAGGTTATTTTTTTTTTTCCTCTAGTTGAAGGCAGCCATTTATTATGGGAAAACCCAGGATAAAGTTTTATCTTTAAAGATTTTATTGTTAGTTTATTTTCTATTGTTATAGACTCTTAAAAATTAGTTGGAGGGACAAAATATAGGCCACCCCAGAAAATACTCGAGTTACGACAAAGATTGACCCTGCAAATATTAGAATTTGAAAATTCTAGGAAGTATTTATATATGAAGAAAATATGTATCAAGAAGTATGTCATGTTGACTTTTTTGCTAACTTCCTTTCTCATTTTTGTCCAAGGCCTGTCTTAAAAATTCCATTAATATTTGTTTATGTTGTAGGGATTTTTAGGAGACTGTGGCTGTTTAAACAATATATTTGAAGCAATTAGTAGAAAAGGTGTCATGGCAGAGGTAGTTTTCTCTCAGTGTGCTAGGAATCTGAGCAGCTTTCAGTCTGACCACAAGAATCAAATAAGATACCATCTTTGAAATCAAGTTTGATGTCTTTATTAGATTACATAAAATATCTGTTAGCCTCACTGGGACCACTGTGGGTTTCATGAAAATAGGGGCTTATTCACAAGCTGAAGAGAACAGTTATTGGTCATAGTTCCTGGGTCTCTACATAGCCTACAAATGCAATTCTGTCCTCATTTTCACTACAATATTGCATCCTTTTTCCAGAAGATTTGGCTCCATTCACAGATTCCTATTCTCTGATCTGCTGACATGGAAAATATGGATTGGAGGCTAGATAATCTCTCCTTTCCAAAGCTATAAATCCCATTAATGAAACTTCTATGATGAAAGGAGCTATTCACTCATTTGAGCTTAAGCTGAGAAGAGTAAGTGATAGCTCAGACACTACTACCCTTTGCAGTAAACCAGCAGTACTTGCAGGTGATTCACAAAAACCGCAAGCTGAGCTGCATTTTTTGATTCTACCAAGTAAGTCTGCTGACCTCAGACTAGTAACAAAGACGTGGTACTTTTTCTCATAAAACTATTTTTTCAAAGAATCCTTACAATAAATTAAACACCCTAGCACAGTTCACACATTGAACCATCATTGAAGTAAGAGATCTGGACTAGTTCCAGAACACCAGCGATATTTTGCTCATTTGAGTTTAATTTTAATGTAATTTAGAACATTGCATTTCTCCGTTCATTAGAAGCTGAATCAGCAGAAAAAAAAATCTGTCCTGATTTATCACAAATTCAGCTACAAGATCCAAACTTTCAGTTTTAAAATTAAGGTTTTTTTTCTTTAATATGTAATTAAAACATAGCAGTTCAAATTAAATTATTGTAGGGTTTAGGGGGTTGTAGGGGTTTTGTTGTTTTATTTTTTTTCCCCTTCCTGGGACTTAGTGACCCAAGATGTTTTAAAATTCAGGGGAAACAAGTAAACAAACAACCCCGTCTCAGGTAGAATAGAGGCTTAAGGTGTGGTAGACAAAAACAAGGAAAAGTTTGGAAGTGGAAGAGATTGCTGCTCCAGTTTACCTTCTGAAATATTCATGCTTTCAGTTCTATGCATAGAAAAAAATACATAAACATTTAGCAGTACCTGAAGTCATAATTGAAATTGTTTTTAAAGGATTACTTTAAGTGGAAATTTGCAAAGACAAATGACCCGTGGTACAATGAATGAAAGTCAAACACAAATTAAGTTTACTTGCCATCATATAAACAGTACTTGCAGGGGAACTAAATATAGTAGCACTTGGATAAAAGGTATACCTTAATTTTTTAATGGGTCTTTTTCTTTTATCACGTGACAAAGCCAAACAAAATTATACAGTTTTGTCCTTACTGGCCCACTTACACTGCCTGCTCCAAATGATGACGATTTTTAAGAGTTTATAGTGACACTTCCAGAAATCACTGTTTTTCTGATTTTTTTCTTTTTTTTTTGGGCCTTACCCTCTCTTCTACTTCCTAACGTAGTGCCACTGGACAACAAGAATTACTGATCATTGACATATCAGAGAGTGTCTGTTGTGATATATCACTTCCTTCAGGCACACATCTTTCTCGTTATACTTATTCAGAAGACAGCTACTAGAATTGGAATATGTTCAACACAGTTTCCTTATTCAGAATATAAAATGTAAACTACAAGTTATTTCAGCCACCTTCAGAAGAAAGTGAGCATGTCTACTCAGCACCTTCAAAACTTCACCAATATTTTGGAGTTTCTGATCCATATCTCCATCTGTATGTATCGCTTCCATTTTACCTTGTTTCTTAATATTTATTTCCATCAACAGAGCACGTTTTACTGTGCGATGAAGAATTACTAAACCATTACATTCAGATGTTGGTCCATGTCTTATTCTTTATGTCACTGCACCGAGAAAGTAAGTGTAAGCCAATAGTCGTTGGGTAATGTCTAGAGATAGGGTGGTTAAAAGATATATCATTATATATCTATTCTAGAGGGGTGTATTGTTCTGTAGTAAAACCTATTTGTATTCTTATTCTCATTTTAGAGGAAGGCTAGAAGAATCAATAATTTCATTCAGCTTACACCAGATGTCTCATGCTTGGTGGTACAAGTAGTTCCTTCACATCTTAGAAAAATAAGAAAAATCAAAATTTGTTATAACATTCTAGATTTTCACAACCCATAGCATTCATAACGTAGTATATATAGTTTCTTCTTTCAGGTTGGGGATACTCTTCCACATGTGCTCTTGCTCTATGGCTCTTGCTTCCTATCTATCGATGTTTAACGTCAGAAGAACTCTTAAATTCTTAAAAAAGCAGCACTGATTTTATTAGCAACTCATTAGTAGCTCATATCAGTAGCCAATAAAATTGAGTTCAACTGGATCAAATTTAGTCAAAACATGTCTTTCTCAAAACTAAAATAGTTTGCATTCAGGCATCATCTTTAACAGTATTTTCACTAGGAAAATGGAGACATAGCAAACAGAAGGAAACTTTAAAATCACAGTATCACAGTATCACAGTATCACAGTATGTTTGGGATTGGAAGGGACCTCAAAAGATCATCTAGTCCAATCCCCCTGCTGGAGCAGGAACACTTAGGTGAGGTCGCACAGGAACATGTCCAGGCGGGTTTTGAATGTCTCCAGAGAAGGAGACTCCACCACTTCCCTGGGCAGCCTGTTCCAGTGCTCTGTCACCCTTACTGAGAAGAAGTTTCTTCTCAAATTTAAGTGGAACCTCTTGTGTTCCAGCTTGATCCCATTACCCCTCGTCCTATCATTGTTTGCCACCGAGAAGAGCCTGGCTCCATCCTCATGGCACTTACCCTTTATATATTTATAAACATTAATAAGGTCCCCCCTTAGTCTCCTCTTGTCCAAACTAAAGAGACCCAGCTCCCTCAGCCTTTCTTCATAAGGGAGGTGCTCCACTCCCTTAATCATCTTGGTTGCCCTACGCTGGACTCTCTCCAGCAGTTCCCTGTCCTTCTTGAACTGAGGGGCCCAGAACTGGACACAATATTCCAGATGTGGTCTCACCAGGGCACAGTAGAGGGGAAGGAGGACCTCTCTCGATCTACTAACCACCCCCCTTGTAATACACCCCAGGATGCCATTGGCCTTCCTGGCCACAAGGGCACAGTGCTGGCTCATGGTCATCCTGTTTTCCACCAGGACCCCCAGGTCCCTTTCCCCTACACTGCTCTCTAATATGTAATCTCCCAACCTATACTGGAACCTGGGGTTGTTCCTGCCCAGATGCAGGACTCTACACTTGCCCTTGTTAAATTTCATTAGATTATTCCCCGCCCAACTCTCCAGCCTGTCCAGGTCCCGCTGGATGGCAGCACAGCCCTCCGGCGTGTCAGCCACTCCTCCCAGCTTGGTGTCATCAGCAAACTTGCTGATAGTACACTCAATTCCCTCGTCCAAATCGTTAATGAATATATTGAATAATATTGGCCCCAGCACTGACCCCTGAGGCACTCCACTAGATATTGGCCTCCAACTAGACTCCGCACCATTGACTACCACTCTCTGGCTTCTCTCCCTAAGCCAGTTTGCAACCCACCTCACTACTCTATTGTCTAGACCACACCTCCTCAACTTAGCTGTGAGGATGCTGTGGGAGACTGTGTCAAAGGCTTTACTGAAGTCAAGGTAGACCACATCCACCGCTCTGCCATCATCCATCCACCTTGTTACATTCTCATAAAAGGCTATGAGGTTGGTCAAGCATGACCTACCCTTGGTAAAGCCATGCTGACTGCCCCTAATAACCCTCTTATCCTTGATATGCCTTGAGATGGCACCAAGGACAAGCTGTTCCATTACTTTCCCAGGGACAGAGGTGAGGCTGACCGGTCTATAATTACCCGGGTCCTCCTTCTTGCCCTTTTTGAAGACTGGAGTGACATTTGCTTTCATCCAATCCTCGGGCACCTCTCCCGTTTCCCAAGACTTGGCAAAGATGATGGAGAGCGGTCCAGCAATGACTTCAGCCAACTCCCTCAGCACCCGCGGATGCATCCCATCTGGACCCATGGATTTATGGATGTCCAGACTATTTAATTGCTCCCTAACCCAGTCCTCATCAACTAAAGCAAACTCATCCATTGACCTGGCTTCCTCCGGGGCCTCAGGGGTACAGGGCTCCCCAGGACAGCCTCCGGCAGAGTAGACAGAGACAAAGAAGGCATTCAGTAATTCTGCCTTCTCTGTATCTTCTGCCACCAGGGCACCCACCCCATTCATCAGTGGGCCTACATTGCCTCTGGTATTAGTTTTATCTGCTATGTATTTGAAAAAGTTCTTTTTGCTGTCCTTGACCCCTCTTGCCAGCTGTAATTCTAAGGAGGCCATGGAATGAGATTCCTTAATTCTAAGGAGGCCATGGAATGAGATTCTTTCTTAACATTACATCCAAAATGTTTTACTGTGGCTATGACATAGAATTAGATCTAATAGCCTAAACTTACCACTTAGGAAATTGCCTTGCCTGGCTAGACTGTAACTTCCATTCACAGTCTAGTGAAAATGTGTCATTTTATGGTGGGAATGCAGTTCCTTAAAGATTAATAATACTCCAGTGTTCTCACAGAATTTTATCTTGTGAAAAGAAAAGTTCTTCAAAATTTGTATAAATGCTGGGAATAGACTCGTGGAGAACTTTAATGCTTTCAGGAAACACATTTCAGGAGCAAAGATACTAAAACAGAGTAAGAACTGATAAAAGCAAAATTAAAAATTTAGCTTCAATAACTCAGTCACTGATGATAATGATTCTAAATGGATTACTGTGGTGTACTCTGGTCACAGTATCACTGGTCTGATGTATGAAACCAACATTGAAAATCATGTTTTTCTCAGCTTACTCAAATGACATTTAAAACTGTTCCTGATGTAGCGAAGACTTCTGCCAGATCTCCCAGGCCAGACAGACAACTAACTATATTTTTCCCAAACTGAAGACTGCAGTTTTAAAGACACAGAAATTACCGTACAGTTCCACTTACCATTCCAAGTGCAGGAAAAAAAATAAAATAAATCAAAAGTTGCTGTTCAATGAAATTCTCTTTCTCAACTGATACATGGCACCTCCATAGCTTCTACTGAAGCACATCTACTAAAGAACAGTTTAAGCTCCCTCAGTAACAAACATTACATTGAAGGCACTGACCCGTGATCATCAGTGCTGGGGAAGAGGAGGGAAATCAGAGATGTCCAGAGATGTCCAATAGTCAGTGATACATTACTAATTTTTATAAGGTGATCCATATTTTTCTTATCTGCAGTACAGGCTTACTATAAAATATTATATACAAGAGATACACACAAAGAGAACTCAGCCTTAGCTCCCACACAGAGTTACAAATAGAAGGTACTAGCCACATAGCCTTAGGTGAAAAAACTTTAGTATGTCAAAGTCTTAGCAATAACGAGATAAGAGCAAAGACACCCCAGTATTCCCATGAACTCTGGAAACTTCTCCTTATAGCCAGAGTTAACAGGTTTTCCAGCAGAGTACAAGATGCATTTACACAAAAGCCTTCTGATTACTACAACCACTCTTTTAAAACTAATATTTATTTATTCCATAACAGGAAAATGAGAGTGAATATGAATCTCTGTATAAATAAATATAAGCCAGAAAAGGGTACTTAAGCTAATATGAAGAGCGATTGATTTTTATTATTGCAAATAATGTCTTAATGACAGAATTTATTCAGTTAACTGTCACGTATGTTATCTTCTAAACTGAAGGTTTTTCAGATAAGAATCAGCATTTCCAGCATTTATTTTCTAGCATTGTTTGAGTTTCACACTACTTTTCTGCAACAGTTTGATTGCCAAATAATTAAAAAAATGTAAAACAAACAAACAAACAAACAAACAAACATACATACATAGTCAACACACAGCATTGTTATGATTCTTGAATAAATTTGAAGATTAGAAGATTTTTAGAACTCAGTGATGATGGAAAAATTTAAAATATATTCAGTTAATAAAAAGAATAGGTAAAGTTATTTTTTAAAGTGGGTTACAGAAACCCTATAACAACAAAAGATCAGCATTGTTCAGCAATGTAGTCATTCGTATCTTGGTCAGCTGTTGAATCTTCAAAAACAAACAACAACAACAACAAACATAAACAAAACCAACCACAAACAAACAAACAAAACTAAAAATAAATACATGAATAAATAAATAAATAAACACCACAAAACACAAATAAAAATTTCATCTGACAGGTTTTGTATGAGGAGTCATGTATGCTTAGGTAAGACTTTGTTCATGCATATTAATTTTCTCCAGATAAAACTGTTCTTCCACTCTCTCTCCATTGATTTTCAGGCAGGGTTTTTTAGTTTTATCTCCAGAAATAACAAAGTCCCCACTTCACAAAGTACTCAGATAATAATGGTGCCAATAACTTGCACTTTCCAGTATTTTTCTATTGAAAGTGAAGAGGTTTCTACAATGAACGGAAGGAATTTTGGTCACCTTGCTTATTCAATTTACTTCACTTCTATGAAAACCCAGTCAACATGCTCACTAATTGGAGATTTTGCCAGTGTAAGTTTGCTCAGCAATGAATTTTTAGCTATAATTCACATTAGAATCATGTGAAAACAGGAAAAAAAAAAAAAGTCAACAAGCTATCATACTAGTCAAGAGGCTGCTTAGCTGAAACAGTACACCTTGCATTATGAGCTTCCACTGGGCTAATTAGACTTTTAAACTGTTGACTACTCTACATGCTCATTTGTGGATATAAACCATATACCTGAGGTCTTCTCAAACATGACCTAGATTTCATTGGATTCCAGAAACCAGATCCCCCAAATAAACAATTTTGGAAGTGTATAACACTTGATTTATTTTTTTCCCCAAATCTGATGGAGTTCTTCTTGAAGGAGATAATTTAAAGGCAGACAATTTCAGATTTCTTCAACCCATATGAAATATCAAAAATTACTTAGTAAGTTCCCTAATGTAGATCAAGATAGCTAAAAGATATGCTCTTAAATTCTAATTGCATTAAAATTTCTATTCAGGAGCATGAATCAAAGCATTTCACCTGTCAGTATCCATTATCTCCAGTCTTCTCCAGCACAAAATGAAACCTGCCAGACCTTTTTCATAACTACAAAGAAGATAAAGAGATATTAACCATTTTTTATTTCTTTATCTTTGTCAAACACTTCTGACTTCAGAAATCCTGTATACTTAACTGTTCAAATCTATGTAGGGCATTATAAAATGTTCAGACAACTCACTATGAGATCTATTTTATCATCTTCTTTAGTCATCAGGAGAGAGATATTCCTCAGAAGTATAAAACACAGTTTCTTAACCTTAGAAGGTGCCATATTTAGATTGGAGACTGTCAGACATATAGTTTGGAAGGGATAAGAACCCTATGTATATAGTGTATGTATACCAGCTGATGAATATCTACTTGACACATTTCTTTCCTTCCTTCCTCAATCTTTTAGGCACTATGGCATTTACAGTCAAAGTATAATATCACGAGGAGAAAGCAGAAAAAGGTAAATTCTGATAAAGACCAAAAAAAGAAAGCTATTCTGGTTCTACCCTTTCACCCTCCACAGAAATTACTATGCAGACCATATTCCTGACAGTAAAATAAACCTGAAAGAACATCATGAAATCCCAACAGAGTTGTCAAACTCCTAGAAAAAAGATGTATACGTATGGTTGAATTATTATGAAACCTCCACATTTCTGATAATACTATATATTTACAGAATACACCACAAACCATTATGAGAAAGTTTCATTCTATAGACCACAAAACATTATTTGCTCAGGATGAGGTGAGGTCTGCATGAAACTGAAAATCAAATAAATAAATAAATTGATAAATAATGTATCAACTAGAGTTGCTTGCAGAAAAAAATTTAACCAAGGTTTCTGTGGAAACCAATCCACATGAAACATTAATTCCAGCAAAATGGAAATGACGCTTTTTTTTCAGAACCAAGTATCCTTCTTGGAAATTCAATATAACATTTAATCTTTGGCCCTTCAAGAAGGAAAATAATTTCTCTCAGTCTTCATAAACTGAGAAAAAGGAACTTTTTTCTTAGAAGTATTTAGATTTCAACTGGTGATATTAACATAGAGCAAGGTGGGAGAGCAGAATAATTACACGGAACAGAATTCCATTAATATTCTTTGCTTTTGCTTTTTAATTTTTATTACAAAGCAAAGCAAATTAAGTAGTGAAACACATTATAAACCTTGAGTTGAGGATATTTTCATAACTTTTTATATATTAACAGATAACTGTGTGTTTACACATGCAATGCATATCTGTGAAGTTGGGCTCCCAGGAAATTTTATGTAAAATAAGATACTTTTTATGTTTCCACAGTTCTGGAGAACTTGCAAGACAGTATTCAGAAGAGTTATGAGCGACAACAAAACATCTAACCACAATTCCATCAGCTCACTTGCTTTTCTCCCCAGACTTCTTAAAAATCCTGTAGATAATAGCCATATCTGCAATGCAAGTCCTCCAATAGTTAGTATCCCATCCACAGAATGTAAAGTCAGTTTTTTACATTACAACCATCCATGCTCACCTAGTAAATATCCACAAACCAAACAACTAATCAGCCAAATACCAACCCTGTCCAGTACAGAGAGTCCCAGGGCCTGAGCAACTCATCCATCTCTTCCTTCTTTTCTTCCTCCTGAAGCAGAAGTCATGTCTCAGATGCATCATGACAATCTACAAACAGGCACCAGACATCACCTGATCTCACATTTGAGTTCTTCTATATTAAAACACAGTGTGGCAGTTGCCCAACCCCCTTGAGGTCCAAGCCTTCAATACTTCAATAGGGCAGTTGATGGTTCTTTAGCACCTTTTGTGCTCTTCTGTGCCTGTGCCCAGGTACTCACCTGGAGTGGTGCTGACAGTCATGTCCTCTCCACTGGTGGCAGGGTGACTTCACCTTCACCCAGCTGGGGGGCAGGAGGGGTGGAACCCTCAGTCGATTGACTTGGTCCTCAACAAAGGAGGTGCCCAGAGAAGCTGAGAACCTGGATCATGTTGTAATGCCCACAGCCAGATCTGACCAGGCTACAAAATAGGGTCCCTGCCGAAGATCCCTTTTGAGTGGTCTTCTCAGAGCAGTGGATCTGTGAACTGGAGCCCTCTCCCTAGACTGGGATGCCATCCAAGAGGATTTCCTGGGATTGAAAGTGCCTCAACTGCTCCTGTGGTGAGTGGTTATTTACTGGATATATCCTTGAATGAGGTAAGTGTGAGTCCTCACTTAACACAGGCAAGTGATTATTACTTGTGGCTGCCCAGGAGTGAAAGGCCTCTGGTTGTGTTTCTTGTGAGTGTATGCATGCACATTATTCTTATGTTGTTGTACCCCAAAAATCTCCTCAACTGATATCTGAATCTGTATTGTATGTTGTCAGAGTGCTAAATAATTGTATAAAACATTGTATAAATCCTGTTTCTTGTTGGTTTATTGGCTACACTGTTCTGGCTAGAATGAAGTCTGTTTTGGAACTTCTCTGCCTAAAATTGCCTTTTGGGGTACCTCCATGACACACAGGTAGACTGAGAACATCAGTTTCCAATTTGAGGGGTATTTTCATATGCAACATGCATGTGTGCTTATATTCATCCTCAAACATAGATGTTTTATGCGGCATTTTGCAGCCCATGAATTTTCAGCATATCAGAAGTTCTGCAATATTTGTTACAGCTCTTTGATTGACTAAGAATAGTGTCATAGGTGTTGCTGTGCTCTCACACTTAAAAATATGAGATAAATAAAACCAGATAAACTTACATAACATTTACAGACTGATATTAAAAAAACAGTTGTCAGAAGAGCAATAACTACTGAAAATATGTCAAGCTGTTTAAAAGACTGATATCAGAAGAAATGGGCAAAATTTTGCTTTTTTGTTGTCTGTGTTCAAAGTAAGGAGTATTAGTTTTCAATCTTAAAAATCTTGTTTAAATTACACAAAATAATTCAAATGCTAGAAAAGATATTTACTTAAAGAAAAAAAAAAAAAAAGAAAAAACCCACAAAACTACTCAAGTTCAGTTGAACTGTGAAATATGGGACTATTAAAGTCTGAAGACATTTGTCTTTAAAACTGTATTTCTCTTCCAGATAACATGTAGCCTAACCTGCCAAAATTAAAGGTTTTTCAGATGTTAGTTCACTTGCTGCAATACAAGAAAAGGTCAGAAAGCAAACTGAAAAAAGAGTCTAGACAGCTTTAACCTCAAGGCTGTACTTTATTCCAAGAGACAGCGTTATCAGTCATATTATTTCCTATAAAAATAAAAAGAACTAATAAACAGAAAAAATCACAAGAGTTAACATTCAAGGATATGACAAGAGGCTACTATTCTGATTTTGTAAGGAGTTTTAAATCATCTGCAACAAAATATCATTCACCTTACTTGAACATTCAGATAGTATTTTCAGCTTATGAAATAGCCCGAGATCATTGAACTCATAGTGAATTTCTGAGTTATTTAAACACACAGAGATAAGATGGGGCAAAACAATAAACAAAACCTCCAAAATTGTTCTTAGAAAAAAACCCAAACAGACAAAAATCCTGGAAGCCCACTTGAAGTAATTTATTCAGTATAATTTATCTATATGTAATTTGTTGGATTAAGCTAATCATTGCTTTATTCCATAAAGTTAAACAGATATTTTCCACAATAGTGATGAATGAATAACAGCTATGTTTGAAATTCTTCAAGTCTTCTTCATAAAAGAATGAGTAGATTATATTGTTCATAACATCATTATTACTACCAGTGAAAATTCAGAAGAACATTAGGTTAATAAAAAGAAGAAATTAAAAAACATGTTTATTGCAGAATAAGATTGGAAGATCATTCACTGTTATAAAACATTATGATAATCAATTCTTGTCCAGTTTAATGTCCAGTTAAACTAGATAATTTCAAGCATCCGTAGAAAACAAGGAGAGTTCCACCATGGAGGTACCTACACACAGCAAGTACTTGCCAACTGTTGAAGTCAAAGTTGAGTCAGGACGGCCATAACATACCTCAGGGTCTAGCTAAACAGGAAGGGCTGAGAAAAAAAAAATGGGCACACAGACATACTAAATTACTGAGTAGAAGCTTTTCCCCAACACTCACCCTTCTTTCTGCTCACCAAAAATTTACTTGCAAAAAAATTGCAACTTTGATCATTTTCATGAGTAAGAATATTTTTATTCTAAAATTGACTATGAAATAGTTTTACTTTTGACATAAGAAACCTGAAAGTTCTAGAAAGACACAGCTTAATGTTTTCTAGTAATTTTATTTTGAAGAAGAAAACTCTTTTATTCTTATACTTCACAAACTTATTATGAGCAATAATGAAGTGCCCCAATATCCCTGAGTCAACGACTTTTCTGTGTATTCAGGGGTCACATATTAACTTGCACTTTTCAAAATCTAATACTGAAGGAACTAGTCCCCCAGATTTTATGCTACTACATGTAAAATAAACCATCCAACCACAACATCATCTAATTTCTCAATTTTCACCATTTATATTGAGATTAGTATATATATATATGTATGTATTGAACTGTTTAAATTGTATCACACTCTTTTCTTAAAAATATGTCATTTTGTTTGTTTTGGTTTGGGGGTTGGTTTATTTGGTTGTTTGGTTGGTTTGGGGTTTGGTTGTTTGGGGCTTTTTTTGTTTTGTTGTGGTTTTTAAGTGTCAAATATGTAGACAAACTTGTATTCTTCTCTGGAAAGCTGTTCCAGAACATTTTCATTGAATTCTGCACATTACCATGCTATCTCACTAATGTGATTTAACTTACTTGCCCTCACATCACTTGTCTGTGGCAAAGAAGAAAAATGGGCCAAGGAGGAAATATACAACTTGCTCATGACACCACAAGAGACATTAAGCATATTGAATCAAGGTTTTCTCGTACCAGCTCTAATCTCTTAAACATCTTATTTTGCTGAATAATTGAAATTCACTGTTTTGCATCATGCAATTACTTTTGAACTGAAGTAACCACTCATATTTCATGCCATATTACAATGAAGAATGATTTTTTTTAAAGGAAACAAATAATTTACTTTAAAAACTTCTATGCAATTTATGTTTCTTCGTATATTTTGAACTACTGGTTGTGAAAATAGCCAGAGCAAACTCTTCAGGAAATGACAAAACATCTGTTTACACACTTTCACCTCTTAGTAATTCCCTGTTCCGATAAATACCACCTGTTTCCAGATCTCTTCTATACAACCAAATATGTGAGGCTCTATACTTGGCAACAGAAGATCTCCTTGCATGCCACCTGACACTAGCCTTCAGCTAATTAAATAATTTCTTTATGAATGCTACATAAAAATCAATTATTTAATGTGAAAAAAATGCTGAGAGTTAAATGAATCTTTTGAGACAGAGTACTGCCCTACAGGGAGGGAAGCTGCTGCAGTGCAAGTCTTAAAAGCAACAGAGGATGAGCCAGCCATAAATCCTCCTGCAGGTCAACAGAAGCACATTCTGCAGCAGAAGGCTACCATTGGGTAGATTAATGCAATGTATATTCTGCCCTGCAGCTGCCACTTGCTCCTCAGCTCAGGCTGTTTCCCTGAGGGAAGCCAGTACTATTTTGAATGTCATCTCCAGTCCCCACCTGCATCGTAGGTCACACAAGAGACTCTCAAAATGGAGAAAAAAAAAAAAAAACAAACACACAGCAAACTCACAAATGGACCACAGCCCACTACAAAATGTCTCCTGGAACCATGAACAGGAGCACCCACACAAATATTACATATGGGAGAATATTTTGGATTTTATTTTTCAGTACTCAGTCTTTTACAGAATTAATAAAATTTAAGGGCTTCATTTGATATGGAATGGAGAAACAGGACAAGAGAACACAGAAAATCTTAAGGTCCATTTGTCTAGCTATAACCAGAGATTAACCTATTGATTTCCTACTGGCCAGAATCTGCAAAAGTATTTTGCATTGTGCATTACAACTTAAGAGTTTATCATAACTTATTACAGTAATTATAGAATGTGATCATACCAATTAAAGACAATGCATGAGAAAGTCCAAAAGATAAACATTATTTTAGGCTCCATATCTATAAATACACCCCGAAGTCTGTGTTTTTACTGAATGTCCTTCGAGAAAGGTTTATTTTTCTTTCTCTCTAAAAAGAAAAAAGTGAAAGGGGAAAAAGAAAGGCTGCCTTTCCTGTATTTAAATGGCTTACTGTTGCTTTGCATATGTTCTTTCTGTTGTTTCAAGATACTGTTGGCAGAGTAGCATACCTCAACACTGTTTTTATCACAGTGTGAAAAACACCAGATGTACAAAATTAAAGTTCAAGTTAATCAAAATATTGCTTGACAAAGCAAATAATTGAATTGCACTTTCAATGCACTGTGGTAGACAATAATTAACACGCAGCATCTTCAACATTTGGATACAACTTCCAATTTCCATTTTAACATCATAGAATGCTGTCTACACATTTTTTAATGGTACCTCTGATAATAATATATTCTGTTTTTAATCATATTCCACGTTGCAGGAAATGAAGCTTGCAATTTTCCCAGGTGCTTACCAAATTACTACTGCAAGCTAATTCTCATCCCCCAAGTTAAGAGTTTCAACACTGTGCACATTAACAGCCTGCTTATGTTCTTCCTGTACAACAGAAGGTAAGTTAATATGTGCTTCAATTATATCCAGTTTGTGCATTTATAGCACCCTGCGGGCAGCACTGAGAAGGCTGTAAATGTACTTGTTCTGCTTCTTTAATGCTCTACTGTATTACGGGGGGGAGAGAGAGAATTATATCATTTTATCAAGAGAATCAATAAGGAACTCAACTTCATTGTATTGATTCAAGAGGGCTGCTAAGGTACAGTGCTCTCTTTACTCGCTACAAAAAAGCTTGCCCGAGCTTGACTTTTACATATATATTTTCTTCTTCACATATGCGCATGAGCACACATATTATTAAGCCTGTATTTGTCATCTTTAATAAAAAACACATGAAGTGCCTTTTCATGTATTGCAGACACTTTATTTTAAATTAAGATGGAAGATATATTGCACAATTGCCTCTTCTAACTGCATCTATTGACCTAACTGAGCAGTGTCTTAAAAGAAGACACTCTATTTTTTCCTAGCTTGTTTATTTTATTGCATGCCAGCCTGAGGTTTCATGAAATAAGTGCACACTTGCACTCCTACAATTTTGTGGGGTTTTTTTTCCTAATTATTTCAACATTCACCTACCACTAGATGATAAGAGAGTGCATAATCATAGTTTGGTTTATATAAAGTATTTTTAATTGTAACTGCTCTCTTTCTTGTTCTTTATGGAAACTTTCCAGATCTTTGAGGAAAAGTAAAAAAAAAAAGTGTGGAAAAAAAATATTTTAAAAATTGAAATAATATAATGGTCTTCTGCATCAGGGGACATGACAGCTGTATTTCCTGTAGTTAGGAAAAAAAATCCTTGAGAAAGCTTATATGCAAATTTTTATACTGACAAAATTTGAAAAATATTTCCTGTCAATTTTCATTCAAATAGATTTTACTATGTAAAATTTCAAAATTAAAACCTTGAAAACAAGAACAAAATCAAGACTATTTTCATGACTTAGAGAGTGCATGAAGTTGGTGTGTGGCATCGAATTAGACAAAAAGGACATAGAATTGCTTTTGTGTGCTCATCCTTCATCTTGGAGTCTAAACGTCTACAAAAATCAAATATGCATTTTTATTGCACCACCACATAAATTCATTTTGATTATTTTTAAACAAATTTTCTTTTTAACCTTCTTAAGTTTTTCTTCTTTTCTTCTCCATGACTACAGACATTCTGAAGCACTATTGAAGCAAACATAACTTGAACTTCCTGAAACAGCAACCTAATTATGTGCACCTTCAAGTCAACCAGAAGCAAAACAATGGTTTGTCCCTCTATCAGAGTAGGGCAAAGGTAGAGAAGGAAAATTTCAAGACTTTCCTCTGCCATAGACCCAAGAAGCTCCTTTTAATAAGCTTCTGCTCTACTTTGTTGATCATTTCCAAGTCATCTTTACAGGAGATACTATAAATTACTGTACAAAAATGTATGGAATAGTAGAGAAAAAAAAAGGAAAAAGGAAAAAGGAAAAAGGAAAAAGGAAAAGGAGAAGGAGAAGGAGAAGGAAAAGGAAAAGGAGAAAAAGGAAAAGGAGAAAGAAAAGGAAAAGAAAAATAAAAGGGAGAAAAATGAAAAGGAAAAGAAAAAGGAAAAGAAAAAGAAAAATAAAACAGAAAAAGAAAAAGAAAAAAGAAAAGGGAAAAAAGAAAAAGAAAAAGAAAAAAAAGAAAGAAAAAGAAAAAGAAAAAGAAAAAGAAAAAGAAAAAGAAAAAGAAAAAGAAAAAGAAAAAGAAAAAGAAAAAGAAAAAGAAAAAGAAAAAGAAAAAGAAAAAGAAAAAGAAAAAGAAAAAGAAAAAGAAAAAGAACGCTTAGTGGTTGATCTGCTGTTGCATTTTTCAGGAAGCTTTATTAGTATCAAGGGTCAGTCTGGAAGATGCAGCACAGTCAGTAGATCACAATGGAAAAGCTGGCAGCCTTTGTCAACTGCATCTGCCTCCATACCCTTTTTTTTTGGCATTCACAACACAAATTGTCCCAGGAGGCTCCAGTCTGTGGGGAACAAAGACACCAGGTACAGGTCCTAGTAAATCCCATTAGTTCAGGAGCATCTGCAGTTATGCTTACCAGATGGCAGAGTTCTTACACTCACCATACGCTGAACTCAGAAATATGGAAATTATCTTTTTAAAAAAAAGGAGAGTAAAAAAGAAAAAAACCCCACACACCCTTGTTTTTTAATGAATTAGTGAAATGTATTCAATTTTGCTGGCAACTTCTCACCAACAACTGGAGAAAGTAAGAGTCAGTTCCTAAACAGTTCAATAAAATAGAAGGAGAAAGAAAAGAAAATAAAATTATATGTAAAATATTGTTTTACTACCTCCTGTAAGATGATGTATTCCAGTGTTCAATAAAAGGATTAAGTAATTCTCATAATTAATCTGCTGTCATGCTCTGCAGTTGCTCTTTGAGCAGATCAGCTGTTAACAGCAGCAGCAACATGGCACTTAGAAAGAATATGGAAAACAAATTATATTATACAACCTGCACAGGATCTCTAGGAATGCTTATTGGACTTAACATGAAGGACCTTGGTCCTATGGTCATCTCGAATATGTTAGCTTAACAACAAACAAACAAAAAGTCTATTTATTAAAGGGCATCCTCTAAAATAGCTCTTGCATATACACTGTTCTGAATTCTCTTGGCATGTTTTCTTGTATAAAGACTGAAAACTTAGACTATGATTATATGCAATTTCTGCTTTGCTCTGATATAGTGGTGAAAGGCACTAGAGCTGTTATCTAAGTTATGATAAAAGGATAGGTACCAGTGGGATACATGTGTATGACTACCATAATAAAACTAATTGCATATGTGTGTGTAAATACATACATATATGTATACACACATATACACAGAAATATTTATACATATTGATAGACTAAGATACCATATATAGATATAACAGTATCTCAGTACCTCCACCTGCATAATATGTTTTCAATTTAAGAACTTCATTCATTCCCATCTCCAAAACCACTTTTTTTTTTTTTTTTTTTTCTGATTTGTTTCTCACTAATTAAGGAAAAAAAGGCTGGGCAGACAATAGGCTAATACTTTTAGATGGTTATCTTATGCTTGTGTTTATTATAAAAAGGAATACATGCCCCCCATGCCCTTTCACTTTATCATCACTACATCGTTGGCATTGTGGGTCCCTGAGCCTGCCAAACCCTAATGCTTCATTCTACATTTCTTTTCTCATAAAAAATAACCCCAAAAGGCTAAGTGAACTAGATTTTTTAAAATTTTTTTGTTAGTTTGTTTTTTATTAGGAGAAAACTCTAAATGGGACTTCTGACAGTTTGGTGTCTTTCCTTCAGATCTGCAAAACCACAGACACCTCTAAGCATCTAGAAAAATAGGTTTTGCAGTCTGTCGCCTTGAAGGCCGGGATGCATGACTCTTCCTGCTCAGTCTCTGTTGCACTGCAGGCTTTCAGCTCACTCCTGATTCCTCAGTGCCCTGTTCCACCACATGCTGTGGAGACTTGCCCTTCTGAGCTTCCCAGGAGCTCTCAGGAAACAAATATTTCTCTTTCCCTCCTTGGAGCTCCACCGAACCAAAAGGACAGCAGCCTGGCTGGACCAAGCCAACAGGACCCTTTTCTGCTGCTGTCTCCTGTACCCAAAGGACTATAATACAATTATATACAACACAGGATAATAGCATCCATCTCAGAGAGCAGTTTCTCAAAAACAGCTAAGTGACATATTTATCAATAGCTAGCTCTAACTTAACAAGTGAAGGTACTGAACAGAAAATTCAGAAAATTGTAATATTCCTTTTCAAAAGCAACATTTGGCACAAAGTGATCAATTTACCACTGCAAGGTACATAGATGTTCATATGTAAAAAACAAAACAAAACAAAACAAAACAAAAAAACCACAAAAAAACAAAACAAAACAAAACAAACAAAAACCTGTTATGGAATATCTAGTCTTTAATAAAACTTCACTTCTTTATTATAGCACTGCTTAGAGTTTGACCTCACTGTTCTTGTTCAATCACTGTTTTTATTAACATGGGGATGATTTTCCTTTTTTCCAAATTTTTCCTCAATTTTTAAAACAGACTTGATAAAAGAGACCGGTCAGAATTCAAGATTTTAGCCACATTTTAAGACATCCTGGTAGATGTGAGGAATTTTTTTACTATTTTTTTTTACTATGAGGGTGCTAAAACACTGGCACAGGTTTCCCAGAGAGGTAGTAGATGACCCATCTCTTGAAACATTCAAGGCCAGGCCTGACAGGGCTCTGAGTAACCTGATCTAGTTGAAGATGTCCCTGCTCATTGCAGGGGGTTGGACTAGATGACCTTTGAAGGTCCTTTCAACCCAAACTATTCTGATTCTTTCTCAACAGGCTCCTGTGAAAAGTAAAGTCAGTGACACAAGCTCATTATGTCTTAAGAGAGTGACAGACAGACACCAGCCACATCCTCTTTGGTGGAGGAAGTATGGAATACTGCATGTGGGAGCACACATCATCTTTTATTACCCAAGGAAGAGGTCGTTAGCAAATTTATCACAGCCAAGAGCAGCAGTGTCTCACTTCTCTGAAAAAGATTACCCAAAATTCTTTTTAACTAACTGTCTCTTGATTTCACATCTTTTGAAAGATCAAGGAGATCTTTTTAATCTCTTTAACTGCTACCACTGTCTCTGGTGTTACAAGGTTTCCAGCTTGGATGCATACTTTGTGTTTTACTAAATACTGCCCATTTTTCTTCCATATCTTGAGTAAATATGAGGAGAGGAGGAGGGAGAGGAGAGGATGGGAGGGGACTGACTTCAAAATTGTATTTTCTGTTTTCTCTGTAACAGTTATGCCAAATAATGACATGAAGACGGCAAAAGATTTTTACGGCCACATGGCTATAATTTTGATGAGTAACTGGAAGACTTACTTTACAAGCGTGTCAGTTAAACTTTTAAGAACTGTTAGAACAATCTTCCCTTCTCTGCCTTTTCCTCTGTACTATAGATATTCAGGATAATGGAAAATTATGCATTTTAACGCTTTATGAAGTACTTTGAAAGAAAGAGAAAAAGTGGAATAAAAGATAATTTTAAAATGGTCTGTTAAATTTATACTTCTAGGGTATTTTTTTTAATGATGATCACTAGCACATTGTTAAGTTCATCATTTTTCCTTGTAACATTAAGGTTATTAAGTATAACATAACTCACTGGAATATGTGATACAATGCCAAATCATAAGCCAAGCCAAATGGAACACACAGACAGAGAGACAGGGATACATACCAACAGAGGTATTTCTTTAATAACAGAAACCTAGCAAAAGAGGCATCAAATTTGTCAGCAGAACTACAGATATGACTCTATCAATAATCCATGGCACTTCTGTATTTCCCAGCTGAGGCTATTATGCAGCTTTGGATGACAGCCTGCTTCAACTTCATCATACAATCCACTGGGACAGAAACTCATAACTGGCTTTCAACACAGATTCTTCATATAAAGGGTAATAACCGCAGCCAGTCAGTGTAGTAAGATTATCAGAGTGCAGCAATGAGCTGCAAAATGTGAGAAAGGCAGCCTGACAGAAACTTGACATAATTACCTCAGCAGGATAACTCCTTCAAACATCAAGTGGAGAAGAAAGATCTCCCACAGAATCTTCCTCAACACTGTGCAGCTGATGCTTTTTAATTAAACTTATCTTGACCTATCTTCAAACATTAGAGGAAATGAATAATTAATCAGAAACTTGAGCTACTTCAAGGAAAGCGATAAAGACACTAGAAAAGGTTTTATCTGTACTGATGAACATTATTGATATTCTTGCAAGTCCATTCATTTCCAATAAAAGGTTTCAAAGAAGACTGTCACTGTGACATAACATTATTATCTAATAATGTATTATCTAATAATGTGTCTAGGTAATGTACATTAAAAAAACTTAATTATTGAATTAAGTCTATTAAATCATCAAGGGACAAAAGTTTCAAAATGTTTTACATGGTTTATTTAGAACTCATCATCCTGTTTTCAGAAATTCAGCACAGATATTAGTCAGAGCCAGATAATTTAATCTCCAGTTCCTGAACTCCTTCAACATTTACACAGAACTTCATCTTGAATCTGTTTTGATATAGGCTGGATTTTAAATCCAAGTGGAAACTCGAGGGCCTGAGCTTGTACAAACTGTCCTACATGTTCAGAGCTGTTTAAGCGCAAAGTTTGATTGTAGATATAGAGGTCTGAAAGAAACACTGTGAAACAATTTTACATTAAGCTTGGTAGAAAAATACGTATGTGTGTCAGTGTGTTTCCATTTAAAGAGAAACCTCTGCAGTCTACTGTACTGGTTTTGGGTGGCACAGAGTTAATTTTCTTCACAGTATCTTGTATTGTTCTGTATTTTGGATTTGCGATGAAAGCAGTGTTGATAATATAGGGATGTTTTTCTAATTGCTGGGCAGTGCTTACACAAAGTCAAGGCCTTTACTGCTTCTCATGCTGCCGTGTGAGCAAGTAGGCTGGGGGTGTATGAGATGTTAGGAAGGGAACAAGCTGGGACAGCTGACCCCAAGTGACCAAAGGGCTGTTCCATACTATATGACATCATACTGAGTGATGAAAGCTGCAGAGAAAGATGAGAAAGGGAGATATTCAGAGTTACGGTGTTTGCTTTCCCAAGTAACTTATGTATGATGGAGCCCTGCTCTCCTGGAGATGGCTGCCGGTGGGAAGTAGTGAATGAATCGCTTGTTTTGTTTTACCTGCATACATGGCTTTTGCTTTACCTGTTACACTGTCTTTATCTCAGCCCATGAGTTTTTTCACTTTTGCCCTTCCAATTCTCACTCCTATCCTGTGGCAGGGAGAACAAGTGAGTGACTGCCTGGAGCTGAGCTTCCTACCTTGGTTAAAGCACAATGCCTACTAAGAGTCAATAGTCCCAACCCCACAACAACTAGCAGTGAAAGAAAAAGTTAAAGTAGGAATAGAGCCGAATACAGCTACAAGTTGTTAAAAAATGTGAAGGTATTACAAAAATGAGATCCTAATATCCACCTCCAAGTGTCAAGGAAGAACTTTAAATATCTATTGAAACCATATAAATACCAAAGATGCTCATTAGACTTATTTATGGAATATTTTGTCCTAAACCATATATATTTTGGGGTCTGTTTAAAAGTACAATTGATTCCTTTTTTTGCATAGGAAAAAAAGAAAGATACAAAACTTACTTGATTTTTTGTCTGATCTGATTGACATGGGAAAGAAACCAACGAGTATAATGAAGGTGTCCTTCAGATTCTTGTTTATAATTGTTACTATTGCTAGAATTTCAGATTATATGAAATAATGATTCACAAATATATAATTAAATTGCAATTATTTACTTTCATTAATTTTATTCTTCCCCATAAAATATTATTATTTTACTTTTTTAAAAAATGTATCTGTTTGTTTTCAAAAAAATCACAATTCTATATTTTATATTTTATTTTCAATATTTTATTTTCACTATAAAAATACTTTTAAGAGCTCAGGAAATAACTGTCATTCCCCTTGATATCTTTTCAGTGCCTCCCCATAAAGTTCCATGAAGCTAACCATATTTTAAAGGTGTTTGAAGGAAAAATATAATGTAAATATGTTGGGATTTGGGAGTGTTCTTTTTTTCTTCTTTTTTTTTCTTTCTTTTTCATGCTTAGTTGCTGCAAGTGTTGAATAACTGAATAACTATCATGGTTTTGTTACGTTCAGAAACACTTCTTTATTTTTGTGGTGTGTTGCATTTCGTAAAAAGTTATAGGTAAATGTGGTAATTTAACTATGGCAAACAAACCCCAGCATGGTAATAGTTATGTATTAATAATGTAGGTTTTAAGAGGAAGAAGTCAGAAAAATTTCATCATGAGTATTCATGATTAAATGCCATTATGCTGTTATGGAATATATCCAAGAGAGATTTCTATTCCCTGTTCAGTCCTCTTCATAATATTTTGCAAGGAACAAGAGACAACTCACTTAATGCTCTTGTATCACTGGGTAACCAGTATAGATCCTCAGTCTACCCACTCAACATTTTTTGTGGCTTTCTGAGGAAAAAAAAAAGTTTTGAGAACACATGTAAAAATATTATTTTTTCTGGGAATCTACATTGAGAAAAATCAAACAAGATATTTTATTTAGAGTAATTTTGACACATATCTGAGAATTTGCCATTGTTAAATGGAACAAAGCTGTTTTATTTTATATCGTTTCAATACAACATTAATCTTTTTTTTTTCTTTTTTCTTTTTTTTTTTCCCAACTATCTTATGGGTCTTGATATTTTCCTATCTGCTATTTCTTTAATAGGACCTTATACCTTTTTTCTCCCACTGTGGAGGGATTCTATGACCCAATGCACCAAGTAAATTGTAGTTTCATATGAAAGTCTTTGTGGACAGTGGGACATCAGGTTTCTATGTTCTCAGCTCTCCTAAATGAAGACACCAGAATGGTCAAAATACAGGTGACCATTAAGCAAATTTGAACTCAAGCAACTTTGTTCATAGAAAACAGAATATTGCACAGTTCATCAAATTGGTACATATCAAAATGTTTTTGTTTTGATCATAATTTTTAAATTAAGGGTGGAATTTAGCTCAACAACTTTAGTTAGCTATAACGCATGCTACACCAGAGAAAATAAGCCCAGACTTCTGTAGACAACACATAGGAACAAACATTTCTAAATAACACATTAAATTTGGATATTTGGTTTAGGATTGCACCCTAAAAGTGTATATTTCTTTCTCTTGACCATAAAACGAGTCACTAGTGATGACAGAAATCTTGAGGATCAGTTTAATTCTGCTGTAACATTTTCACATTTTGAAGCATTACAATATTTCCAACAGGATATTCACAGTTTCCACTGTTTGCCCCATCCTGCTAAAAAGAACAGAAATGTCAAAACATTCTGCAACATGAAATATCTTTATTTCACTTGTCACTACTTATTAATAAGAAAGGAACCTCAGACATCTCTATGTAGTGTCTGAAGTGTAAGGCACTATCACTTGAGTTTAAAGACCATAATGAGACTTCTGGATAGAAAATCACTAGAAGTGCATGACAGCTACTAAAGGAGTACATATGTTCTGTGTTAAATTGCCAGGCATTCCCACTGAAGCCTCCTGCAATATAGTAGCCCTTCTTTATGCTTCAGGCAACAGACAATGGGCACAAGGCAGGCATAATTCACATCAAACCTTCAGCTACAGAAAATTATGTAAGATAACTTTTAAGCCTACTACAGCAGTGAATAAATAGTACCGTTTTGTCTAATAAACCCTCCTGTGCCTCTTTCCTTACTGTTATGACCTTTTCTTAACTGTTCACTTCATGCTTTACTTAGAACTAGATACCACAGTCACATTCAAGAATGCTGTTTTGTTTCTGAATCAATCCTCCATGTACTAACAACTTGCGGAGTTATTTTGATGCAGTTCTTTGCCAGATCACAAAAATCTTTTTACATCTTTATAGAGATGGTACAAAAATAAAATTATTTATTGATTCAAATGTAGAAAACAAACAGTCTTAGCATGTTCAAGTGCAGTATAATGAGCATTCTTCAAAAATTAGAGTAACTTACCTATCCAATACCTGAAATCACGTAATTACTTACAGAGAGAATGAGAGAAAAAGCTATACAGTTGTAGATTACAACAGAGGTTTCTGTTAAATATTGCATATCTGTATTACTCCTCAGTCTCCACTGAAAGATAAATTATACTCCATGGACACCTTAAAATTCATTTCAGATCTGAGCCAGAGTGAAAAACAGGCTTATTAAAATTCCCCATGAGAGGAAAACCCTGGAATCCTCTCACTGAGGTAGGCCCATGATTTTGGTGAATCCAAAATCCCCAAAATCCCCAAAATCCCAGGGTTTCTGCTCCTGGCAACAACCTTCTCTCTAACTACTCCAAGGTGATGAATACTTGGATGTATGATATCAAGCAGCTTGATTTAGGGCAGGAAGAACTCAGTACTCTTCTAAACAGATAAGGTAGAAGTAAACCAAATCTTCCCTGTTTCTAGAGGAATTTTAGTAGAATATATTGGCATCATATTTTCTTTGTTGGTGGTTTTGGTTTTAGTTTTTTTTTGTTTGACAAATCAAGCAAATTAAATTAACATTAGCCAGACTTCTTACATCAGCTCTTTCTCAAAAGAACCTCCCTATCATGACTTCTGTCATGTAACTGGCATGTTTTATAATCTTTTAAGTGCAGCTTTCCATGGTTTAAGGAAAGAGTATATACAGAGACTTGTAAAATAGCACAAATTCATTCATAAGACAATTAATCACAAAATCATAGAAGTGTCCACTGCAAGAGATCTCTGGATGTAATTTTGTTCAATTAATAGGACGATGATCCACACTAGATCAATACTAAAAAGATCACTCTTCATTTAAATCCTTCCTCAGCATTAGAGATGTGAAGCGTATAACTCATAAAAATCTTAATAAGGCAACTATCATGGACTTTCATCTTTCCTTATATCATACATCAGTGGTGTTCTCAAACCACTGTTTTTCTGGCAATATCTTCTCAGGAACAACATACAAGAGCCACCATCAATAGTAAACATTAGTTCATTTATAAAAATGCAAACATTACAGAATTTAGCAATAAAAAATATATTAAAGACCACTTAATGTATGTTTATATCCAGTATAAATTCTTACTTATTAAAATAGTACAAGATACATTAAAGATTTTGTTGTACTGTATTTATGTTTATTGTAACAGCATTCTGTATATCAGAAGGTGCAGTGGTTGCCATGGAAACTAATTTTTAGTCTACTGCAGAGTAAATAATTCTATAAATCTCACATCATATCAAGTCAATAGGTATGATTTCCCTTTATTATTTGTGTGGGAGAGGAGAAGGGGATCATTTTTTCCTCTCTTTTTTTTTTTATGTAGTAGGCTTTTCAGTTTGTCTAGCAGTGCCTCCTAGAGAAACAAGTAATTAAGAAGAGAGGAATCCAGATCTTGCAGGAGTCCCTGTCTGAATTACTGAATGCTTTGTGAACTTTACAGAAAATCATTTATTTTACAGAACCTCACTTCTTTCATAGGTAGAATATGAATAAAGGATTTGCTAAATGTGCTTCTCAATAGGTTGAGAAGCTGAGCTAATTGTTTTTGTAAAATGATTTAAAATACCGCAACTAAAGATGTAGTATAGGCTCAAAGTACTACTGTCGTTCTAAGTATTACTACCATTTATTACTGTGCTGGGATCAGTGGAGTTCATTTCTATAGAAAATAAAGTTATCAAGTGAATTTCACACTGCCTGTATATCACATATCACACATCAGTATTTTAATGTATTAATAGAAAGAAACATAGCTTTCATCCAGTATGCAATTTTGTACTTGGTAAAAATGCATGGGATGTTTATTTAGAACCTCAAGGTACTAGCTTTAGTAATGTAATTGCCGGAATTGCAGTAAGAACTCCATCTTTATTGTGTCACATCTTTTTATGTTATTGTGCTATTATCTGTGCATCATTCTATGTTAAATAGAGATATCTAATTGGAAAACTGTGTTTCTTTTTTGCTTATTTTTCTTCAGAACCTAGACTTTCATATAATTACCCTTTGCAGTATATATTCAGCAACATTCATGCAGAGCTGGGAAGTAGAAATCCCTATTCTACCAGTAGGACTGAAGCACAGTGGACCTGACAGACTCATCTAAAACTGTGAAGAAAACCTGGGCCAGAGCCAGAAGGGGAAGCAGAACTCCAGAGTCTACCTCCGCTGTTGAACTGGTTTTCATAGCACAGTCTAACCACCATAAGAACAGAGAGAGAACCTGTCAGGTCTGTGTGTTGAACACAGCCACATCCAGCAGTATTATTGTAGAGTTGACCACAGAGCCCATTCGAGACTTCTTACAGTAAAGGCACATTTGAACTGTATTTGGAGGAAATGAGTTGCTGTTGCTATAAGGAGTGAGGAGTAGAAGTGAAGCAGATCCAGATACCTGAGATGGAAGGACGAAAGAGGCCAGATGGTAAAGTCCCTGTAGAGTTGGTCCCACTGTATCTGCGCAGAGTATGAAGGATACAGAGCAGAAAATGCTGAGTGGTGCTGCTGGAAATGGATCCTTCACCAGCCTCAGCAGTATCTGTCTGTCTACATCAAATCTGCTATCTTTTCCTAGTGTTTTGACATAACAAAAACAGGCAGCAGAGTCAAGGCCATTTTGCTGTCCCCAGGGTGCTGCTGCCTCGGAGAGCTATCTACCTTGGCCATGATGAGAGTGAGACCAAGTTTAAAACACAGCAAAACTGCAATCAGGACAAACTTTTGCAGTTATATCAGCATTGTTGTACGCAACATCTTCACTATAAATTTGACGCTAAGAAGAATTATCAAGCATCTGTGAATATCAGGAATGCCTCCATAAGAAATCATATAGAGGCATCACCTACAACACAAACAAAAATAGCTAGTGGATATAAATCTGTATTTTTTCAAAACCACTGCCCTGTTGTAGCTCAAATGAGCATAGCAGTGCCTCTAAATTCATCTTATTAGTGACACAGAAAAGTATTCTTACGTTTGGATTGCATGGGGACTTCATTTTGACTGCTGTTGCAGAATTATATCTCTTTCTTCTGTCCATTTTCATCTTTTCCTACTCAGGCAAAATTTCTCCTAATATCAATGGGAAGTGCAAGTGCTCAGACTTTATGCAGATCGCCCATGTATTTAAGTATCATAAGCAGTTTAACTACTTCACTTTTGGTAACAATGTCAGGTTTGCGGTTGAATCACATTGCTCAGTTTAGTGTTTCTAAAAATTATCATCTTCATTATACAGGATTTATGGACTTATTCAGAAATAATGAGGGAAAGAATTATTACCATCATCATTGTTCCTGCTACAGCAGAGGGACTGGACTAGATGATCTTTTGAGGTCTCTTCCAATCCCTAACATTCTGTGATTCTGTGTGTTTCTGTAACTCTTTCTGACTTGCTATGTATTTATCCATATACTAACTCTGCAGAAAGCACATTTCCTTTTCTGATGCCAAAAAAGTATTCCTTGTGTACTTAATCCAGGAAATTGAGCATTCTGGGAATGTCTTATTTGTTTAGCCCTGAGGTTCTGAATGTTTTTGGTAAATAGTAAAGGAGCCCAAACACAGAGTTTGGTTTCAAGGAAATAAAAGAAAGAAAACGTTCACACAAGGAGCCGTTATATCTAAGCAGTTTCTATTCTTGCAAGTCTTCAGACCGACATCAACATTTCAGAGCTTGCCAAATGCGTGGACCCCTTGAGCAAACCAACTATCACACAACAGCAAAGCTGCTACAGCTGACCTCCATCAATAATCTACACATTCTTTAGGTGCCTCCTGTTTCTGGATGTTTCTTGTCCTACTACATCCTCTGTACTTTTCAAGAACTGAAGTGTTTAATATTAACCATGTTATAAACAATGCACATTTGTGAAGAGTTGACCTGAACCATTTGGCTTACAAAGGTTTATATAACTTCATATAGTGTAACTTAAACTAAATTACTGAAAAGAATATGAATAAATCAAAGGTTATGTTAAGACTCCCTAACTCCCTTCTTAAATTACAAGTCAGACCTAAAAGCATCCAATCATAAAATTTAAGGAAAAGGTTTTTTCATATCCACCTTAACACTGCAGAGGCCTGTAAAAATACTGTTTCATTTGACATGTCTTCTCAGACATAACTTCAGTTACTCAAAAATTCATGCAAAAAAGTAAAAAATAAGTTAATTTCTTGATCTATATGACAAAGTAATGTAAAATGCAAAGCAGAATCATAACCATATTAGAAAACAGTTTTATATCTATCTCTGTAAAACAGAGATAGATATATAAACCAAATTTGATTGTGGCAATCACTCAGACATCCAGTATCCTGAAATCTTCTGCATAGTGCATACCAATTTTCATAAAATTGTTCTACAGAGATGGAGGAAGAGATGAATGCTCTTTTACCTATCTTTTCCACTATTTAGCATACACTATTGTATTCGGTTTGCTGAACTAAAAGGTCCAGTATCCAGTATTATATCTGCACAGATTTTTTTTCAACTCAACACTTAATATTGTGAAGCAATATTAATTAATTGCAGTTAAATTCTCCACTCAACTTTCATACAGTTTATTTATGAACAGCTGAAAAATTGTTCATGAAGGAGTTAAATAATAAGAATCAAGTTCATATCAACAACAGAAAACACAGTAGAACTTGATATCTAATCTTTACTGCAGGCAACAGTTTTGTGGGAAAATAAAGGGCAAGAAAGCCACAGCTGAAAGAAAGGAAGCATTTACTGAGATAGGCAGTATTTAGAGCATTTAAAGAGATTTTTTTTTTTCCATTGCACTGGAAATGACATGCTTTGTATATGGTTTTTGTGTACTTCCCTGAAAAGTCCATAAAACAATATAGTTTAAATTATGGGTCATTATTGTTTAATTTTGCACATAGATAACCTAAATGTCTAAAGCATGTTTGTACTAGTTTTTGTTCCAGAAAATCTGATCAATTACATTGATTTTGAGGACACAATATGTCAGTGTTAAACTACGATCTCCTTCTTAATGTACACTTACAATGCATGTTAAATAAATCCAGAACACAACACCCCACATAATTTCATTGCCTCAATTAATCAAACAGCCTAATGTCTGTAATTAACATTGGTGTACTATCTGTTCTTAGAGTAGGGTAATACTCATTTTGAGCTGACTCGCAGACTGCAGATAGGAGCTCAGGCTTAATGCTGATCCCACTAATAACTCCTACTTCTCTCCAAAAGGAGAACAGTCATGCCAATCAGCCACAGGTTTGAAAGCTCTACTTCAACTACAATTTCAGGTGTATATATACACACATTAAAAAGGAAAAAAAAAAATAATGGGAAAAAGGTCATAGACAGACCATCCATCAAACACAATATCCATTATGTCAACTTGTTAATGTGTACAACTAAGATGTATGAGACTGGGGTCTTCTTTGTAGTTACAAAGATCTGTAAAGCAGGATAGATCTAATACAAAGTTATTTGTTCCAGCAGTGTATCAAACAGAGTCAATGACTTTGCGTCCAGCCAAAAATGTCCCAAACGTTCAGGGCTTTGTAACGTATTTCTGTAAAATCCACTACTGAAATTACTCCCCATTTTTCAAGAAATCATTAACAGCCCCATAAAACCATGTTTTCCTTCTGCATTACCTCCTCTTATTCATTATGTTCAAGCATGTGAAGCCAGAGCACTCCTCCATCCATATCTATCAAGTCCCATGAAGTCTTCAAACTTCGTTTACCATCTTGTATAGATATGACCTTCCTTGGACATCTAGGGAATACTTTTGTCTGCTTCAAGTGTTTCAATATTCCTACATTTTAATGTGCCACCAGTAAATCACATGGATTCCACTGGATAGTTTAGATTGGGGGATGAGGGTATTAAGTCTGTCAGCTACATTATGATTCCTATGTTATTTTGGTTTGTTCCATTTTATTTTGGCTTGGTTTATTTTGTTTTTGGTTTGTTTGTTTGTTTTGTTTTGTTTTGTTTTGTTTTTATTTGTAATTGTGTGTTATCCTTGCCTCAAAAGGAAATTCCTACTCCTGTCCAGATTTAGACTCATAACACCCCCTCCCAGGGCCCCGTTCACAGTCCCACACTTTCTAGTCTCACACCTTACTTTCATACTGTGAGCTTACTCTTGCTAGTTTGGCAGTAAACAACTGCTGTTTTCAATGTATTTTGGCTGATGAACAAAAAAAAATATTTTCCTGAGACAGCAGCAGTAATACAATAGTTTGTTTGGAATCCAGAATGGATTTTCCCTAAACACCAGAAACACAATATCTCACAAAAATGTTCTTGTTTGTATGAAGCAAAAGGGCACAACAGAGAGAGGATTTTGTAAATCTCCTATATAATGTCATGGTACTTAAACTCTAAGACTAAACAATTAATGTTACTATAAAGAGAAATAAGGTGTTTAGCATTATTAGAAACTGACAGTTCAATTTTGTTACTGCTCATGAGGTCTCAGTAAAAAAGCAGTATATCTTGTTCTGTTAAGAGTTTGCTTTTATCTTTTTACCAAAAGATTTGTTCTCCAATCAAAATTATCAATGCATTAGCAAATAGTCTGGTCAATATTCATTCTATTGTGCTTCAATCTGCTTCCAATACAGCAGCTGAGATTTTTTTTAAACCCTTGGCAAGAGGAAGATCTAGAAGCAAGCCTTACAGAAAATACTATTTTTGTTTGCACTCTGTCTACATCTCATTCCTGAGACACAGCCAAGAGATGGGAAAAGAAACATCATCTCGAAGTAAGATGTAATATGCAAAAACTACAAAGACTTCTCTAGGGATGTAATTCCTCTGGTCTGCCGGTTTATAGACTTGTGTACAGGACTGTCACTCTTCTAACTGAACTGATAGATTTTCCTTTTATGCCAGAACACTGAACAGGGATAAAGACTGAAGGCAATACATATCTTTATTCCTTCAAATATGCTGTTCTCTCTTAACAAACACATTTGAAGAGACTTCACCAAACGCCCAGACTTAATCGTGCTAAAGCAGACTCACCTGGGAATCCATCTATTTATCATGCACCACTTTTGTCACATTTGTTTAAAGTGACAAAATTACACACAATATGGTACCACTGTGATTTGCATCATTTTTTTAAAAATCTACTACTGATGCACTTTTCCGAAAGCTGGCACAATAGAGTCAACTTCTAAATTTTGATGTTATTCCTCAATAGCTGTGACAGTAGCACTTCCCCATTCTACAAAACTTCCTGTTCATGAGTAGCCTGTTGTGTACTCCTTCCTTTTTCCTTCCCACTGCCCCATATTTACTAGAGCTTCAGCTATTCTAGTTACTGATTTAGCCACCCAAGGCACAAAGCCTTAGTGCCCAGATGAAAATGTGATAACTGAGTTCTTCTTTACACAAAAGCTACATAAACAACATATGAGAAAATAACCCAGGTTTGCCCATAATGTTGCTTTATCTGTCTCTTTGTCTGCTTCCAGAACTCCAGCTGTGATGCTTCTGTATAATATAATGCATCACCAGCTTCTTGGTGCATTTGATGGTGTAATATTTAAGGATAACCATGTCCATAACACATCTTTGCCTAACAGTTTCCTTAGGCATGCAGAGACACCTTGAGATTATTACAAACTTTGGAAGACATTTACCAAACAATTCACAGATTCCAATAGCTTAGTTAATACTGACAAACATTTATATTAACCGGTTTTTGCCTTGGGAATCACTTGATAATCTTTAGACTACACAGTGTAAGACATACTAGTAAGTACACCAAATGGATACATATCAGACTTCTATAAATGAGATCAACAAGGATCTGAGACTGTGGCTGTGATCTGCCACAGCCTCCACCATGTCAGGTCCACTCCTGTGGTCATCAGCAAAGATGCTGTTTCTGTAATGACCTGGTAACATATTCTGATGCTTGTAATGGCAGTTTTGGTTTCAGGTTGAATCCCAACTGACATTCTCCATTCTCTCTATATAGGGCTGATGTCCAGAAAATTGCAACGTGCTTCTTTTCCTGAGGTAGTCAAAACTACAAAACTCTCCCCCATCATCTTACATTGGTAACATTTGTACCTTTACTGAGTAATATTACAAGAGACTTTAAACTCTCTTTTGTGTTTCAAATACCATATCAAAGGAGTGTGCCTGGCTTTTCAGTGGTTACCACACTGTTTATTCACCGTAATGAATAACTCACAGTCACACAGGAAGGACAGCTTCTAATCCACTGACCTAGAAGTAATTACCTTATTCCTCAAATCTTCTACTGATCCACCTCACCCAACTTCATGGAAGACTCAATGTCTCAACTAAAGTTCCAGAAATCTGCTACTTTGTAGGAACTGCAGGATTTTTTGTTCTGTTTTGTTTTTTAAATCAGAAATGTTGAAGTATTTGCCTGTATTAACATCAATTTATAGACATTTTAAAAGATCTTCATATTTCTAGCTAGACACTTCAATGGTAGGTAGAAAACATTACACAAAAGAGCTTACTTCACATGTTCACTTTCATTGGTTTTGTTTCTATATACATTTCCTTTCTTGTGATCTAAAGAATGGTCATCTACCTGAAATAAAAAAATAATTTAGGTTGTAAAAGACAACTGGACTTTACCTCTTCAAACCACCTAGTAATCTAGTCAAAGCAGGGCTAGTTTCACATCTAGATCTGCTTACTCAAAGTCTTCTGTAGTCTGTGTTTGAAAAGATCCAAGAACAGAGAACTCACGCCCTCTCCAGAAAATCACAGAGCTCACCACTCAAATTAGAAATTCAGTCTAAGAAATAAATTTGGCAAGAACTTTGAGCAGTTATGCTCCATTTAATTTTCTCAGTCAAAACCCTGTGACAGTCCTGGATATATTTCCATGAAGAAAAAAATAAAATTTTGCAATAAAGTAACAAAGGGTAGATTTTGGATGAGGAAGAAATGTTCACGCATCACTGAAAATGAGCTCAATTTAATGACATTAAAAGCTATGTAAACTACAACATATCCTCTGCCATATCAGATAATCCAAACCTACATGGGTGAAATGAAAACTGGGAAATATATTACCAAAATAAGGCATCATTTACCTCTGCCTGTAAAGCAAAGTCACACTATAAGGTACCACTGCTTTTAGTCATTCTTAGAAAAGATGTGAAAGTATAAGATTGGAAAGAGAAAAGGACCATGAAACATACAGTGGAGCAGTCAAAAGCTGCAGTAAATTTATGGATAACTGTATAAATATTTAGCGTCATTTTAAAGACCTTTTTTTGTAATCATTTTAGGTTAAGATAACAATACTACAGCCAACTTGCTCTCTTCCACATCTTGCGTTGGTACTGAATCTGTCAACAAGACCACACAACCCTTCACTCTCCAACCCTCATCCAGAAATGTTCATTAGGCCAGTAACTATTAAAGAGATACCCACAGCTTTAGAGTCAAGAGGATATTCCTTTATCTGCAAAAATGAGTGAGAGATAGAACCATCCAACTTACACTTATCAATCTAATTTTAAGTGTAGAGAGGGAAAGAAGATGACGTTTGTTCACTCTTTATACTGTTTTATACTTTTTGCATCAGAACCATTCACTAGTGAACTCTGATACACTGATTCTCATTGTATTGTAATTCCAATAAAAACATCAGTTGATTCAGTAGCTGACAGCATACAATTACATTTCTACCTATAAGTAACTTCTGCTTACAATAAAGTTTTAAAAGAAACACCACAGAAAAAAATAATCTAATTTTCTCTTCTAATTTCCTGACAGTATTAGAGGAAAGTATTTATAATGCAGCAGAGTACTTCTGCAGAATTAGAAGGAAAAAAGAGCTGTTGCAGCTGAACTTTAAGATCATAAATCCAGCAAAAGCCTCTCCTTGAAAATAGCAAGAGGCATGAATGAAATAACATATAAGAATAGAATGAGTTGCAAATTGTTTTTGTGAATCTCTAAACATAACTTGGATAGGCATGCCATTTCATCCATCAGAGTAAGTTATCTACTACCTTATTTTCTAAATGGCCTGTAAAACAGAGGTTTGACCATAACAGCTAAAAAAAATAGAAAGCAGTCAGTGACTGGCACAAAATAACTGATTTGAACAGTATTGTTTATTAATGTGTCTTAAGTCATCTGCAAAGGAAACTCATCTTTATGATATGTTTGTCTTGTAACATGGCTTCTTTTTGCAACATGCATCTCTCTCCACTCTGGGAACCTAACAGGCTTGTTGTGTTTATGATGTGCTGCCGTGAGGGTAAAACAAGAGATATGTGGCATTTTTTACCTATGACTACAGTATCTGAGAAAATAGTTAACGAGGAAAGGTAAATAATACCTATAAAGCCTTGGTGGAAATCTTAATGATGAGTTTTGTTCCACAACCTTTCACAGAGACCTTGTGCAATATACTAAGCTGGGCATTTTAATGTTTTTAATTTTCTCTATCCTACCCAGTTTCTGAATTTTTTTCATCTCAACCTCCTGGAAAAGCCACTGACCACTTTTAGTTTATAAAAACATCTACAAAGGATACCAGAAAAAGTGTAGATGCATTTTAATGTCCTTAGTGAAGGAGAATACTTCAAAATTATTTTACTGGTTAAGAATTAATAAAGCTACACCATATTCAAAGGACAATGTAATTATCTGGATTACTTAATGGCTGAGTTAGATATCTTGCTGTATGTTTATTTTATTAAAATTTAAAAGCACAGAAAATAAGTATTCCAAATGAATTAACTTTAAAGACCTGAGATTAGAGTGAGAAAGAAAAATGAAACATACTTGAATTAGGAAAGAAAAATGTGGTTGATTTATTACAACAGAAAATAGCATGCATAAACCTAGGCAATTAAAGAGTTATGTACTCACGTGTAGATCCAGGTTTTATTAGAATTTAGAATAGGGTGATGGTATTTGGATTGACTCTTACAACAATATAGGAGCGGAATCAATTTGATGTTGTTTGTAAGATTTAAATTATTTTATTTTATTTTATTGTTCTCTTTAAAGGGAGAAAAGCCTTTTAGAAAGGAAAAAGTATATATTATTTATAACACTGGAGTAGATTGAGGCAGAAACTGCATTTGAAAGAGTTATGAAATTGTTTAAAGATAATATTGAGGAATGAAAGGAAAATTTATTTTTGGCCCTTAATGATCTTAATAAAGGTTGTGATACTACAAAAAACTTGCTTGGATACCTATGTGGAATAAAAGGTACAGTAATTACTACATGAACCAAACAGTGTTATATTTATCAATGAGGTATAAGCTATATAAAGAAGGAACTGCAAACAGCCTTACAGTAAACAAAATACATTTGATTTATCAAGCATTTAATTTTCTCCATCAATCATAGTGACAAATAAAAAAATCTTTTTCAGGTCTTGTTTTCTCTTTACTATACCCTTAGTGGTTTTAGATTATCTGGCAGTCCTCCATGCCCTATTTCCGAATATCCTAAGCAGAAGGAAATATCTTCTGCCTCAAATGGTCAGTCTGGGCATTGCTCAATTTTCTGGGACCTCTGCCTCTTTGGCAAGGCTCTGATTACTAAGTAATGCTGGGCAGAGTTTACCTGGCACAACAGGTCATCTGCTAGAGAAGATGTGTTTAAAGGAGTTCTAAGAGAATGCAAAGAGGTTTCAGGAAGTCTGCTTCTTGCTGGCATGTCAGCCAGGCTCAAGAGCCTTCAAGGCAGAAGGCTTTTCCAGCCCAGGAAAATGGGCTTCAGAGCTATGTGCCCCTGCAGATCCCAACATCCAAAGCTCCCACCTCCCCTCGACAGTGGCTTGTCCACATAACTGTGACAGTCACATCTTCCCACTTTCCAAAGGGAGAAGAAACAGAATATAAAATATTGATAAATTCAGTGATGGATTTAAAGTTAATGCTGACATAATCCACTGGGTTATTCAAATTTTCATTGCTTATTCTGGAAGATTCCCGTAAGTGCTAACTCTATGCTGAAGTGTGTCTGAAAGGCAGTCAAATTACAAGACCTACCCATTGATTCTGAGAGCCCTTTGCAGAACTCCAAAATATTACTGCAATATTTCTTTGGCAAGAAATATTCAAAAACCAAGAGTTTGAGAGAACTTAAATATGTTAACAGTGAACAAATGAAGGAGCTCTGAAAAGAGTAGATGGTGATCACTTCTTTTTCAGTTAGATTAAACACATTCCTTAGTCCTGAGGAGCCAAAGATCGAAATAATGACGCTTATGATGACCCTAAGAAAAAGGAAACATTAAAGACACCAAAGTCATAATGTAAACATCCCATACTTCTATTTGCAAATTATCCACAGTACAGTATAATTGATTTGTTTTGGAAATCTGCACATAATGAATGTTTCTTGGTACGGCATTTGTCACCTTTTCTCTCATCAACATGCTAGAATTTTATGCAGGGAACATTTAATAATGATAAAAGCGATTCTTTGTGTAATATTCCCATGCTACAAAGATAGACCTCTTATATGACCCTCCTCTTCTCTCACTTCTCTCATATTTTGTATTCTCTTTTATCTCCTTTCTATTTCTCTCTGTGATCAGCACTTTATCTGTCTGTCAGATCCCAGTTAGAGGCTGCAGAAAAAGTATTTTTTTTTCTGAGTAGCAGACTGAAAATGACCAAGACCTTCCCTCAACAAAGCACACATTTAGATGCTGAAATCTAGTGAACGTTATCCTCGTCAGATTTGTTTGTCAGATTTTATCCTTGTCAAACGCATGCTCTCTCACAGATTTAATCCTCTGTAACTCACAAAAGAATTCAGTCCATAAAATTTGAAATGATTTCTCTCTTATTTAAAGGAAGAAGGGAAATATGGGAGAGACTCTCTACTTCTAGATAATGTATTTTAGCAAGGATTTCTTTCCCCAATATTTCTGTCTCCATCAGTTTTGGGAAAAAAAAAAATAGATAGAGAGAAACATGTATGTTATGAGCATGTACTGGGCTTGTCTGAGATAGAGTTGACTTTCTTCATAGCAGATCAAATAGTGCTGGTTTAGTTTTATATGATAGATTTATATGGTAGAATGCAGATCAATGAAAAATGAACATCTTAGTTGCTTAAATGTTATTTAATTTATTTTTTGAAAATGAGACAGTAAAGTGACAGTTACATGGTAATTTATGTTATATCCTGAAGTCATTTTCATAACCAACAAGTATTTAAAAAGAACAGAACTCAAAATGGCAAATGCAATTATTATTTTACTAGTTTAATAAAGTGAATTAGCAGATGATATGCAGTCTTCCTGAGTAGTGTTCTATTAATATATCAATATGTTTCTTGCTGTTCCAAATATCCTACTTTATGCGTGCAAAATTCATTTCTGTAAGCAATCACCACCACACACTTGACTTTGGCTTTTCTGATGAGATCCCCTACTAGCACCCTCATCTCATACATTAATAATGGAGACGGGAGTCTCCACAAAAACTCCTCTCTCCTGTATACCATGGACAATCAAACAAGAAACTCTTCTAGGAACTGCATTCAGTGGATTCTTCACAGCTGGAATTCTCTATTTATGAAGATTTTTTTAAACAGTTATTACTCAGTTTCAACACTGTATTTATATTAGAATCTCTACAAGAAGCTGGAAATAGTAGATAAGTTGGATTGTATCTCTTTCAACAATGTTCAGTTTCTGGTATACAGCAGCTAACCACATAATTATTATTCTCTTTTCAAGAAGATATTAAAGTCCATTTATTTTTAAGGGATCATTAATAACAATTATTTTTTCTCTTCACATTCCCATCGCAGTGCATTAATTATTATATAGATGTTAATTTGGATATATCGATAATATAGATATATCGATGTTGATAATATACATATATTAATATAGATAATAATTTCTCTACAAAAAGCTAAGCTACAACACAGTACAAATGCAGTTGTCTTCATAAAACAAAAGAACAGAAAAATAAAAAAGCTGAGTAAAAAATTGATTCCTTGACATTGCGATCAGTATTTCCAGGACTAATATTCATTTATAACAGACAGTTTTTCAAGAGTTTCAGTGAAAAAAAAAAAAAAAATAGGCAATCCAAAAAGCCATCTTGCTTACTCTTAAGGAGCAGCTTGTAGGTCTCCTGAGATAGTGATGATATGGTCATTGCATGCGATAAAAACACTACATATGTATTTGTTAAAATATAAATAAAAGATCACCTAACAGAGATGCTTTTGAATATAATCAACTATTTATATATCCCACCGTCCCCTACATATCAGAAATATGCCTGGTAACATGATATCTGACTCAGCCTTGTGGGAAAATATTTGTAACCTGAGCAAATAAACATCGGGAAAAACAGTAATACTCCTACTACTACTCACTGTTTTATTAATTTACCTCAGTTGCACAGTCAAAAATCAAGATGACTGAAGATTGCTGCATCTCACACAATTTTATAAGAAAAAAACCTTTGCGGTATTTGCAGGACATGCTTTAACTACTGCTGTAGGACACTCAGACAATAGCACCTAGATATTTTCTGACAGTTTAGTTTTCCTTGTACTCTGCATTTCTCTGTGAAACCAAGAAACTAGTACCAGGTTTTCTTCACGTGAGAGGAATAGGAGTTGTCTAAATAAATTAAATACTAATGACTAGTCATTTTTCTTTTACATGTATTCACTTGACTGTTTCTCATCCTCATTGTGTTTCCACACTGAGGATGAGACTTTTACAACTTGTTTAGCAGACCCAGAAAAGCATTTACAACCCAGAGAACTGCTGTAGTCACCTTAACTACTCTTCCAGCCCTTGGCTTCCCATGGCTTCTCAAACACACTGCTCTTGTGCCTGTTTTGACTTAGTTGCTCAGTACCTTGGTACCTCTCTCACCACAGAGCACCTTGCTTCACACTAAATTCCTACACACTCACTCATCTGCATGGACTATATCTGGTTTGGCAGGTAGTCCAGTGTATTGGGAAGTGGGTCTGCAGAGGAAAACAGATGGCACTGAGGAATTATAGTCTAGAACATGTATATTTCAGCCTATACGTGATAAGTTCTAGTCTGAGCTGATAGACCAAGTGACCTTCAGCAGCTGGAGGGCATTCGGTGAGCTTCTGAAATTCCTCTGTGAGATGATTTCATACAGAAGAATGGTTTCCAGGAAATGTAGACCATTCCCTAAAGCAAACCAAAGCATGGGTGCTGTGAAGTTACCTTCAAAATTTCAGTCCTCATATAAATATGAATACTAATGAAAATGTACCCACAGGATAAACATTAATTCACACTTCAGCTCCACTTCAGGGTGAATTGTACAGACCACTGGCTGAAGGTGAGCCTTGAAATGGATTATAAGAGGAAGGTTTCCAGGACTCTGTCATTCTAATTGTACCATGAAAAATAAACTCTTTGTCAGAGAAGGGGAAAAACAAACAAACAAACAAATCAAACCAAACAAAAACCCTATACAAAATACCTGCACACAAATAAAAACACAAAACAAAATCACCAAGTAAACCCCCTTACTTTTAACTGAGGCTCCTCTATGTTTTTCTAGCCTTGATATAAGAGACTGGAGCAAAGGATGAAAAGCTGAACTGCATATCTATGCTATGGAGAATAATGAGCTATTTAAAATATTCAGATAGGAAGGAGGAGTTTGATTATGCCCTGTGTTCTCCATGTCTCTACATGTTAGTAATTCATTCATTTTCCATTGTCTTACTGTTTGGAAGGGTGGAAGAGGAGAACAGAACAACGATATGTTGCTCTTACATTTGTTAAAGCATTAATTCACCCATTGTCACCATTTCTGATCCTATTCTGAGATAAGTAAAGGATCACAGGACCTCATTGCTAATAAAGACCAAAGGAGGGACAGAATATCAGTTTTAACATGCTAGGAACAAGGCAGAGGGTACAATCTCTTGACTTTAAAAAAAAAAAAAAATCCAGAAAAAACAAAGAGCTATTTTAAATCATAAACATTGTTAATATATATATATTTATTATATCAGCATATTATAAGTAAACATGGTTAATTTATCAGTAAACACTGTTAATATATAACACTGAATATTAGTTCATTCATATGAATAATTTCATAAACTCAGAAGAGTTACTTACCAAAATCAAGTTTTGTATACAAGAAGGCATTTGAAGAGTCTGGATTCCACAGAAGACCTAGGCTTATTATTCCCTTTCCCCTCAACTCTTATTTTCCTTTCCCTCTCTTCAAAGTCTCATTCCTTTAAATGTGTCAGGACACTTCTGTTTAAAGGACCTAATTGTCACATTGTTTTATATATGGATTCAGACAGAGGACCAACATTATATATACTGGAAGTGATCTAGGTCTGAAGAGGAATCATCTCCAAAAGAAACTTTTATACTTACACTGTACAAAGCAAATTCAGTTAATGAAGGTATCAGTAGACAAAATTTTTCATTAAAACAGGTTAGAAGTCCAATCATCAGGTCTCATACAGGTCTGAAACTCCAAAATTTTAATGAAGCACGTTGACTTCAATAGCTCTAACAAAAAGGTATGATTGTTGCAGTTATACACAGCCTTCCATTTTTTTTTATTGCACTTTTATTAATATATGGACAATTTGTCCTGAATAGTTCTACTTATCAATTCTGTTCTATATGATAGATATCTCATTAGAAAATCAGCTGGAGCCCCCTTTCAGTGAGGTGTCTCAGTTGATCTTTTTGAATATCCTTTGCCATGAGGTTTCTCTCGGAGGAAATACCTGTCCTTTGTTTCCAAGAGATTGTTCACTAAGAGGAAAGAATTGATATATATTACTTCTCCTTGCTCATCTGAACACTATGGGGATATCAGTATGCAAATAGGATTAGCCTCCTAAATAATGGAATTTGAAGACCTAGTCTGGTCACAATTCGCACAGTTCATTTTTATCTGTGATCTCAGAGGGAAAGCAACTTACTTTTATTTGGGGAGGGAAAAAAAAAAAAAGAAAAAAGAAAAAAAAGTATAAAAAGTATGAAAAAGCTTTGTTGCTTCAGTTTTGTTTTTAAGATACCTAAACGACCACAAGTAACAGAGTGTTGTTATATTGGCTTTGCCCAAATGCTACCGGCTGGGAAAGAAACAGTGATCCAACATGCTGTTAAAAACAGAAATATAGCATCTAAGTTTTAAGAGTGAAAGAATCCTTGAGTTTGTCTTATTTATATCTCGCAGAAGTACTTACCAAAACATTATTTGAATGTATTACTTCCAATCAAGCTTTGCCTTCTAATATCAAACGCCTTGCTGAGTAGACAATTTCAGATATTAGGCAGAACTTGATGGTATGTCATGCATTTACAGAATAACGAGCTAGTCAGTTACAAATGACCAGCCTCATTCATGTTCATTTGATGTTGAGATAGAAACAATTTTTCCAGATAAGTGGAAACTGCAACTGTCAGAGCTGAAAATCCTGAAACTAATATGCATAAAGTGTTACCACAGCACTTCCTGGCAAAAAACATCCTTATGCAGTGCAATATTTGTGTTCTTTCATGTCTGCTAGAAGCTAGAGACCAAGCACAGCTAATTCTTATTGTTAAGAGAATGTTACCTCATCAATTACTTCTAGGAGACTTTCATTTCAGTTACATTTTGTGTCCATCAAGACTCTTAAATTTAAAGTACCCCAATAATCTGTGAACACAGCCAAATTGAGACTAGCTACTCTTGAAAATATTACTTAATAGTCATCCCTGTCCAACAACTACTTTCCTTTTGTTATTCAGCTTATGTATCTGTACTATAATCTATTGGACAGCAACATGCATTCAGGAATACACTAGTGGATCATTAGAGAATATTAAACACAAGAGTAACCAACCTCAGTAAATGAGCTGGCCCAGATTTTTCTTGCATAGCTCAATTTGGATAAGCACTAAAAGTAGTTCAAGGAGAAAGAAACTGTAGCTTCCACAAAACTTCAGTAGATTAAATTGCTTCAGATGATTGAATATACATGAAAATTGTCAAAAAGGAGAAAATTAGGTGCTGTATGAGACATACTTTTTTATTTCTAAGTACAGAAAAACTTGATAACCTTGAGAAGTTGTCCCAAAGAGCATTAAGGTCACAGGTTAGAATATGTAAGTAAGCAATCAGAAAAGAGCTTCACAGATTGTAACTCATTGTAAGAAGTGTAGCATCAAAATTCACATATTCTTGCTCAAACGAGTAGGATTTTTTTTTTGTCTAGTTGCTGAAAGAATCAGGCAAACAAGATGTCATGAGGTCCCACAGAGGAAAATGTAAAGTCCTACATCTGGAATAGACTAACCTCAGACAACAGTGTGAGCTCTGAGATAGGCAGAAAAGGATCTGGATATCATGATCATCATCACAACCTTGAACAAAGGTCAACTGCACGCTGGGTTGTATCAACAAATGCATAACCTGCAGGTCCAGGAAGGAGATTTGTCTCCTCTGCTGTGCACCTGTGAGACCATACTCCAGTGCTGTGTTCAACTTCGGGCTCCCCAGTACACAAAATGACAGTGGAGTGAGCCCAGTGGAGGAACACAATGAAGGCCAGAGGGCTGAAGCACAACAGTGTATGAGGACAGGGTGGAGGAACTGAATGTGTTCAGCCTTCAGAAGATAAGGGTGAGAGGTGAGTTAAAGACCACTTTGACTATTTAAAGGGGAACTGTAGAGAAGGCAGAGGTGCAGTTTTCTCAGTAAGCATAACAAAAGGATAAAACCTATAACAGGAGGACTTTCTGACAAGTAAGAGGCACAATGACTTAGTGGCCCAGACTTCAAAAAAAACACCACACAGATGAACAGCATGGAAGGTGACAACTAATGCTCCCACAGCTCATCGTGGGATTGGGGTGCTGCTGGGGTGAGGCTACTGAAACTCCTCAGAAAATATAGCCTTGGAGGAGAAAATTACACAGACTGAAAACAAATAGCAGTGGGAGTGGGAACTCTGAACACAGGTGTGGGCATATCAGGAAAACACAAACCCTCCACCTTCAGAGGATTGCTGCTTGTAGCACACTGATTGAGTAGGGTTAGTTGCACACGAGTAGCTTTTCAATTAGTCGTTCACAGGAGATTTTTGCTAAGCAGCTCTCAGGTATCCTATGCTTCCCTGTATTTCCTTTTCACAGAATTTGTGATAGTAAGATGAGGAGCTAGTGGTATGCTCTTCCAGAAGGGAAATTGTGTCTTCCTCCTGGAGCTTTTCATCCTGCACTTGGCTCTGTGATATGGCATCAGTTCAATCCCAGGACAGCAAAGAATCACAGTTGTAATTGCTAAGATGGAAGAGAAGAATTCTTCCCTCTAGAGAGCTCAGAGTGGAATGCTCTTATAGAATTGCATTCAGGTTTTGTTTGTTTTTTAAATGGCTGTAATGATTCTCGTCAGTCATCATATAATGCAACATCAGGGGACAAAGAAAATTAATTTTCAGTGTCAGAAAAAGTGAATGAATTACAGACAGCTGTGAGATTTGTTAGGAGAAAGAGGCTGGCTCAGAAATTATTTATGGAAGCTAGCATGCACTGATCCAACAACCGGACTGCAGTTAATGTAGGTGATGCAGAAAAAAAAAAACCTGAACTGTGGGGAGAACTGGCCAGATAAGATGCATGGAGTGATGCAACTGTGTCATATTCAGCAGCCTCAGATAGCAGAGCCAGCCTCAGAATTGAAGAATCTGTTTGCAGCCCATCAATAGCTAACAACCCACTGGGGCAAAGGAGAACAGGGAAGGGGATTCTTCCATTTCTAAATCCTCCGTCTTCTGTGGTGAGAGCTGTATAACTAGTATGTGCTTGAGAAATCTGGTGTGGATATGGATAAAATTACAAAAGTTGTTTCCTTCTTTTCCATCCTCTTATTTCTGTGTTTGTGTTATTCTTTGGTTGCACCTGTCTGTGTACGGTGAGTGTAGCACCTACAGGTGTCTGAGCAGCTTCATGAAATGCTCTGTCTAAAGCACATACGTAGTCACAGATCTATTGCAGAGACCAACGTGTTTGAGATGTTCTGACACCTCACTAGCTCACTGAATTTTCCTCTTCTGGTGTAAAAGTAGAGTGTATAGTTGAGTAAGAGATTGTCCCCTTCGAGATTTTGTAAACTCTGTGGAAGACAATATGTCAAAAGGTCTTAAGGTCGCATTAAGCTCTCATTTCGACCTTTTATATGCACTTTTGACACAAAATATCATTTTAAAACAAAGATTAAAAAAAAAAAAATCCATGGAACAAGCAGCACACATTTCAGTTTCAACTGAAAACCAAGCAATAGATCATTTGTGGGAAAATAAACATTTTTGCTTTGAAAAATATAGCTCTCTGAAGTTTAACATTCGTTCACTGTCCTCATATCTCTATCTAAATTTAGTTTAGCTATTCAAACAGAGTTGAGAAAGTCACGTGCTAAAGTATGCAACCAATATTTTGCATGTATAGAAGCATGTAATACGCATTCACTAAACTTGCCAGAAATCTGTAAAAAAACTCCACCCCTTCTCAGAAGGTTAACATATATAAGAGTAGAATGCTCATTAAGATTGCAAAATCAGATCATTGTGTTGACAGATACTTATGTTTCCAGATTGTGAATCAGAGTTTACATTCAAATTGATTAAAATAAATGGAGTTTCTACCAGTTTATTCCCACAAGTGAACAGAGCATCTGACTTAATTCAGCTTTTCTCACAGGCCTTGTTGATCTTTAACAAAAATATTTCCATGTCATCAATGACAAAATACTTGACTTCTCCAGGCAGAACTACATATTGGAAACTCAAAATGCCCATAATTTAAATTGATTCTAACAATACACATAAGATACTGTAGAAAAAGATAATGCACCACCTTCTGTGAATTTTCTTAATGACATATGATTACATATGGCGAGTCTTTTAAGGAAGGTATTATTAATTTGTTAGGTAATTTGGTTAGCTAATCTGTGGTAATAAAGTCTTGCAATAATCTCATAGACATACATACTATATAATTACGTTAAGCTCATCAGAACAATAGTTTTAAAGGTCATTTTATGAACAGTAGTGTGAAACCTTATTAAGGACAGCAATAAGACTAGTTCAATAGCAACAGATCCGTACTAAGGGAAAACCTCTACAGGACAAAGCACTACGACTGTCAACAAGCTTATGCTATTTGCTTCTGGGGACTTGTCTTCAGCGTACCTCACTAATGTCTCAGCCAACAGAACTGTCACCTCTTTGGGAGATTGGGATTGCAAGATTTAACAACGTATTTTGTATGAGGAGTGAAACCTCAGCCTCATAGGTCCTTCTCTGAACTGCACTAAATTTGTGCATGGGGAAAGTAAGAAGTTTCAGACAGCAATGTTGCTCTAAAATGTTCAGGGATATAGATTAGCACCTAAAAAAGCTGTGCAGTGCCATGTTTTTGAAACAAAAATCAGCTAAAAACATAATGTTACTTCGCATACAGATATTCCAAATAGAGCAAGAACTGTAAAGTTCACAAAGTAAAGTCCTTATCTAGAAGAGAAAACCATCCAAAAAAATACTTTTGTGTCAATTTAGCTACAGATGATAATTTAGTTACTTAGAGTCTAGTTCACCATAAGCAAGGTGTAGACCAAAACAATGGCAAGGATATGGTCAAACTGATAACAGAGGAGATATCAGAAAACATTAAGATGAAGGAAGAAAAGCGATGCAGTCAGTCACTGCCAATTTTCATGCAGGCACCAGCAACATCCTAAACTGCTCTGACATATCTATGTGAGAGCTGTGTTGAATTATCTAGATTACAATGGAAATGAGTTAAAACGATAAGTTTTTGGTATGAGGACAAGTCCTAAAAAAAACATATTAGTTGCATAGAAAGATGAAAATTACACACTAGAAATATATCAGGTCCTTTTTTATTTCAGGAGAAGCTACTCGGCCTACTTTTTAAGCTATAACTCTCAGGTAACCCACCTCCCCCATCTCTTGGAACTAACTCAAAAAATAAACAAATAATAAATAAAAAACAGTTGACACAGTTCTGTCAAGAGCCTCCAAAAACCTGTCCACCACATGAGATGTGCAGCCACAATCTTGTCTTTCTACTGATTTTACTGGCTGCTGGGTGACTTGCTTGATGTTTGTTTTGTGGGGTCTTTGTTTGTTTGTTTGTTTGTTTGTTTCCTTAAGAAATAAGGAAGATTTTTAAAGTATTTTTTTTCAAATGTATTGGGAAATTTTCACTTCCAAGTTCTTGTCATTATATTTGAATCCTACTTTCAACATCTAATGTGAAAACAATGCAGGAAAACATGCCAAAACAGCACCAAAAAGGAAAATTTCAGTAGGATTAGAGAAATGATCAGTTTGTTAATATACATGTAAACCCACAGTAGTTTCCTAGTCAAGTTGGAATTTAAAGCAATATTAATTCCTTTTGTCCTTTTCAGTCAGTTATATTTTTATATTTCTCTAGAGATTAAGTTTTCATTTCCTTGTCCCATTCAGCACAAAGTCTGAAGAATCCATGTATGTATAAAGACTGTTTCTTCCATAAAACTGAATTCTAAATCTAGCAGTGGCTGATTAGAGAAAGACTCTAGCTTTCAGCATAGGGTGGTTTGGGTTGCCTTTTTTTTTAATCTTAAAACCCAAAATACAGTTTGCTAATATTTCATGAACCTACCAGTCTTGCTGCAATATCAGCATTATGGGAAATTGAAAAGAATATTGTATTAGACTGGAGGAAGAAGAGGACGGAACATAAAAGCATTTTAGACTTCTATCTCTTCAGCTTTTTTGTTTGTTTTTTTACTTGGGGTTTCTTTAATTAACTTCCAGGAAACTTCTGCTAACATAAAACTTGCAACGTGTTTTTCATGAAGTTTCAGTAAGGGTTATTTTTGTTTGGGTTTACTGCATTTCATTTTGCTGGGGTAAGTTTTTTGGTTTGTGTTGGTTTTGAGTTTTTCAAGGGAGAGGGAATTGTGAGGTGGTGTCTCATGTTGTGGTTTGCTTTTTTGCTTGCTTGTTTGTTTTAAATGCAAAATTGTCCTCTGAAGCTTCAGGCCCAAACAGAAACTTATGAAGATTACTGACCTTTTGCATCAGTTTCTCAAGGACCAATAGTGTTAAGACACCAACCTGATGTGAGCTTCATACCAGTCAAGAAATAGCAGTAACCTCAGGCTCTGATTTAGCAGTTTAGTTACATAAAAGCTTTTTACCTTTGATTTATCAAAGCTCTGGTCTTTCACTAACATTTTGCACAACAGGATGGGCTAATTTGGTTTCCATTTATTCTTCGTTGCTCGTCTATTCTTTATGCAAATATACTCACACAACTGGAGTGCTGCAATGGATGGCTACATCAGAAGGGATAGGCAGGGAGGGAGAGGAGGTGTGGTAGGTAGCCCTGTATGTTAAGGACAGTTTTGATTGCCTAGAGATAATTATCATGATGATAGGGTTGAGTGTCCATGGGTAAGAATCAGGGGGAAGGCCAACAAGGCAGATATCATGGTGAGAGTCTGTTATAGACCACTCAACCAGGATGAAGAGGTAGATGAAATATTCTATAAGCAGCTGGGAGAAGTCTCAATGTTGCTAGTCCTTATTCTTATGGGGGGTTTCAACTTATCAAATGTCTGCTGGAAAAACAATAGAGCAGAGAGGAAACAGTCTAGGAGATTCCTGGAGTGTATGGAAGACAATTTCCTGACACAGCCAGTCAGTGAGCCAACCATGGAAAGTACCCCACTAGACCTGTTGTTCGCCAACAGGGGAGGACTTGTGAGTGATGTGATGGTTGTAGGCCATCTTGGGCATAGAGATCATGAAACAATAGAGTTTTTGATTCTTGGAGAAGTAAGGAGGTAGGTCAACAGAACTGCTACCTTGGACTTCTAGAGGGCAGACTTCAGCCTGTTTAGGAAGCTGGTTGGCAGAGTCCCTTGGGAGGCAGCTCTGAAGGGCAAATGAGTCCAGGAAGGCTGGACATTCTTCAGGAAGGAAATCTTAAAGGTGCAGAAGCAGGCCATCCCCATGTGCCTGAAGACAAACTGATGGGGAAGAAGACTGGCCTGGTTGGACAGAGACCTTTCGCTGGAACTCAGGTCAAAAAAGGAATGTTTATGAACTTTGGAAGAAGGGGTAAGCATCTCAGGAGGACTACAAGGATATTGTGAGATTATGTAGGGAGAAAATTAAAAAGGCCAAATCCCAACTAGAACTTAATCTGGCTACTGCTGTAAAAGACAATAGAAAATGTTTCTATAAATACATTAACAGCAAAAAGAGGGCTAAAGAGAAACTGCAACCTTTATTGGATGCAGGGGGAAACCTAGTCACAGAGAATTAGGAAAATGCTGAAGTACTAAATGCCTTCTTTGCCTCAGTCTCTAACAGTAAGACCAGTTGTTCTTTGTGTACCCAGTCCCCTGAGCTGTAGGACAAGGATGAGGAGCAGAATGAAGTCTCCATAATCAAAGACAAAATGATGAGTGACCTGCTACACCACTTAATCATACACAAGTCTATGAGTCTGAATGGGATCCACCCATGGGCTCTGAGGGAGCTGGCAGAGGTGCTCACTAAGCCACTTTTAATTGTGTATCAGCAGTCCTAGCTAACTATAGAAGTCCCAGTTGTCTGGAGGTCAGCAAATGTGATGTCTATCTACAAAAAGGGCCAGAAGGATGATCCAAGGAATTACAGGCCTGTCAATTTCACCTTGGTGCCAGAGAAGGTTATAGGGACAATCATCTTGAATGCCATGGTGCAGTACATATAGGACAATCAGGTGATCAGGCCCAGTCAACAGGGGCTTATGAAAGGCAGGTCCTGCTTGATCAATCTGATTGCCTTCTATGACAAGATGACCTGCTTCATGAATGAGGGAAATGCTGTGGATGTTGTATACCTGGACTTTAGTAAAGCCTTTGACATAGTTTCCCACAACTTTTTCTTGGAGAAACTGGCTGCTTTCTTCCCACTCCCACCTGCCATCATGTATTAAGACACACATAATCCCCTCCCTCTCTTTTCAAGGCTGAAGAATCGCAGCTCTCAGCTTCTCATGCTGTGTCTGATGTTCCAGGCACCATATTTGTGGTCCTTTATTGGATCCATTCCAGTATGTCCATGTCTCTCATACCACAGAGTGTGGGACTGGACACAGCACTCCTGATATGGTCTCATGGGTCTAAGCAGAGTGGAAGAATCAGCTCCCACAACCTACTGAAAATGTTTTTCTAAATACAGCTCAGGATGCAGTCAGCCTCTTTTGTTGTGAAGACACATGGTTGTCTCACTGTGAATCCATTGTCTGCTATGACCCCCAGGTCTTTTTCTGCATAACTGCTTTCCAGGCACTTGGCCACCAGCCTATTCTAGTGCGTCGTATGTTCCTACTCTGGTCCAGGACTTTGCATTTCCCTTGGATTAACTTCATGAGATTCTCATTCACCCATGTCTCCAACCTGTTGAAGCCCCTCTGAATACGGGCACAATCCGTATCAATCACTCCTCCCAGTGTCATATCCTCTACCTGATACTCATATAGGGCAAAGTGGAAGACATGGGCAATGAGGAAAAAAAAGCAGTGTAACATCCGAGAATCTATTTTTTCAAATGTTTTTAAGTAGTGCAATTTTCACTGGGTATAAACTTGTAATTGGAAATGTCAGCCTAATCTGCCTTCTTTACCTTGTAACAGAAAGCCTTTCAAAATGTTTGCAGTATGGTGCAACAAAAATTAACAACCTTATTCAGGGAAGAAAGCACTGTATGTATATACATATTGAGAACAGCAGAATAGGTTCTATTTGCCTTCAATCCACAGCAACCACATGACTAAACAGCAGTGCCCACATTCTTAAATTTCAGTATAATTGCTAGCCACAAAATATAAGTCTAAAGCCCGTATCTGTGAAAAACCCATCTAATGGAAAGATTTTCCAACTTCAGCACTGAAATAGATGCAAACACAGAAGGTAGTTGAACTGTGATACTGTCTCTGAGTTTCTGACCATTATTTTCCTCCCCAATCAAAAAAATGCAGTTTCCTGCCTTTCCATCAAATCAGAAATTCACTTGTGGAGCTAAATTAATGGTAATCAATTTACTAGCATAATCATCAGAGAGAATTCTCATTCAACAATGTCCCACACATGGATAAGGTCTCATTGTACAAACTCTACTAAAAGTAATTATTCTGTTTCATTGAAAAACAATAGTAAAATTACTGCTAAACATTCCATTGTCTGAAATATCATTTGGAAACAATCAAGGAAAAAGAAAAAGAAAAAGCAGAAAAATTGTGGAAGGAACAGCGACATTTATTAAGCATATACCAGCCACCAAGCAGCAGCTCTTTTTCTGATAGTATAAATGTTTTATTCCATGTAATCACACAAGACTGTTATAGAACGACTACACCTGAGTAGTCTGAGAAGATGCCATGCTTCAGAAATATGCTTATTTTAAGGAGAAAAAAAAAAAGAGAAACATAAGTAGGAATGATGCCACTTTATTCACCAGCAGAAATGGAAATAACGTTTTGTTACTTGTGTTACTTGTTTAGCTCTCAGTGGAAAAAAAATGGGGGAAAAATACCAAAAGTATTTTTTAATTTAAGTCCAACCAAACTGCAGAATTCTTTTTCCATTCTTAGGAAAACAAACAAACAAACAAAACAAAAAAAAAAACTTTTCTGTCATAGAACAATAAAGATTTAGTTATTTAGTTATCTGTTGGGGTTTTTTTGTTTGGTTTGGTTTGTTGTTGTTTTGTTTTTGTGTTGTTCTGTTGTTGTTTTCATATGGAATGCCCCATTTCACCTGAAATACTTTAATGTGCAATGAAGTAAAATTAAATATTTACCATACAGGGCAGTGGGTGGTGGGGAAGGAATCTTACTAAAATGTTAGATGAAAAGGAAGAAATACATACTTCTGAAGAATTTCATCTCTGCTACTAATTTTATCAGTAACATGTAAGTGGGTCTCCATCTTCATTACACATCCTAATCAGTATAGGAAAAACTCACTTTAAGCATTTTATACTAATAGGAGCATCCCAAATGGGAGAAAATGGAAAGACCTGTATGAAAGTAAGCAAATTCTTATAAAGGATACAAAATAACTCAATTAAAAGCCTGGAATCAGAAGAGTTTATTTAATTCCAATGGGAAGCTTTAATAATAATCCTGATTATACCTTCACCTTTTTAATTAAATAAATGCCTTGCGTGAACAATTCTGCTTCCCCTTTAATATGCAAGTGTATGCTTTGTGACTAATCCTCAGCTACATACTTTTCTTTGATTTCTTAGAAAAAAAATCCTCATTATGTGGTCCATAGCCTTTTTGTAAATTGAGCACAGTGACCAATATGTCAAAGTTTATTGCATATTGCAGGCAATAACTGCTAAATTCAGCAACTAATACCTGCTAGATAGTATGTTAAAGAAGAGGGAGCTCATAACAGACTTCAGCAAACATTGTTTATCTCAGGAGAATGGGACTATAAATGTATTTGCCAAGACATAAACCCATCGATATATTTACTCTTTCTGCATGTTGGAATATTATAAATGTTCATAAAAACATTGCAAACACTCTTCAAAATAACCAGAAGATATTTCAGGGAGACTTTTCTTTCTTATGTCTAGCAGGATATCTGAACAGTTTCAAACCATTAGGTTAAATTAAAGTTGGGTACCATCAAAAACTCCACACTATTTACAATTAATTTACTTATAAGTATATGTCTCCTTTAGAATTAAAAAAAAAAAAAAAAAAAAAAAAAAAAATCCCACAGCCTTTACTAGGATCTTAATAAATGTGACAACTCGTCTCAAACTTGTCATGAATTTTGTGGTAGGAAAACAGGATATGATCTGATCTTTTGAATGTAGCTCAATACTAACGATGTGCTAGGTTCAGATGCACCTTGATATTCTTCATTTTTGAAGATACTTCTGTAGTGATATTAGCTCATGCTACCTTAAATGTGTATGTCTTAGAATGTATTCCATATTCATATTGCACTGCTTGGAATATCCATTATTCAATTCTGCATTTTATTTTATTTTGCTAAGACACCAACTCGTAAAAGTGCATGTTTCTGTGTGCATATGTGCATGCAGAAACCCCATGTCTTACCAGCTATTATATCAGGATGATTCTTTTAGTCTGCCTTTCTCTATATTTTTCCTCTTTTTCTCCCTTTCCCAATCAGCTTCTTTGATAACTTTGAAAACCATTTGTTTAATTCCAGAGTATAATGATGTGAGTAAGACATCATTGATTGAAGTCTATTAACACCCAGTATCTTCATCCTCACAAGTCTTTATCCAACAGTAATATTCTAAGTCTTTATGAAGATATTTAGAACACAACTGAGAGAAATCTTTGGACAGTAGCCTTACTACACATAGTTATTTTGCTACATGTACTATGTACCTTACTTCATAACTGATTAGAGAGCTTAGATTTGTTCCCCTGTGTTCTACATAATGATAATAATATAACTTACAGTTTAAATAGTAACTTTTGACATTTGAGGACACCCATAGCATCAAGTATTATATATTATATTAATATAAATTTAAGTTCACTATTTAAGTTCTTATTCTAGGCTTTCTCCTGAAATATAACATAAACTTTTTAAAGAAATTTGGATTTAACCTTAGTTCACTGCACAATGACAGTACTAATGCCAACCTCTCATGACCATTCAAAGGTTATACAGTTTATATGCAACACAAGAAGACCTCTTAATGAATGTCATTATAAAAAGTTAAACTACTATTCAGATATTCACTCGAATCATCACTGAAGTATAATTTTCTTAAAGAGTCTTTATTGTTCACCAGGTAATAATCTTGATTACACCGAGGTTCAGTCATGGCCACACAATAATATTACCCTGCAAGTAGCTGAGCTTCTTTTTTTCAGTTTCTGTCTCAAAGAAAAACTCCCACAACATGACCAGGAGCATAAATAGAAAACGAGAGAGGGAACTGGGAAAAAAAAAAAAAAAAAAAAATTCTTTTGGGAGAACAAAATCTTCAAATCTTTTTTTCCTGCAAAAAGTTTCAGCAAGTCTCAGAATTACTTTTTATATTTTCATATATTTCATTTATGCTTAAAATAAAAACACACTTCAGTTAGAAGTGTCCAACTAAGATAAAGGCCAGCATACATGTCATTTTCCACTAGCAAAGTTCATTAGAAGTACCTTCCACATGCAAGAGGTCAGAGACAGCAAAAAGAAAGGCATGCTTTCTCACAAGTAGAAACAATTTAGTAGAAGCACAAGTTACTCTTTTGAGATTGCCTAACATGAAAAGCCATTCTCTCAAATGCTGCAGTTTTAATTTGGATTTTTGAAGTAATGTACTATTTGTTTCTCCTATTTGCAATAGCCTTAAGTCCAAGTCTGGCACCTCCTTTTATTTTGGGCTGAATAATCTGGTTTGGTACCAACATATAATGTTTGGCAGTCAGCTTTTTGACAGTGCAAAGACGAAACCTTACATCTTCGAAGTTGTTTCACTGTCACAAAGCTATACAGAGGGAATAGGAAAGAAAAGGAACAAAATAAAATTAAATTAAATTTTTTAAAAAGGACAACACAGAAAATAGCAAGGAAAGATAGAAAAAGGAACAAAAAGCAGTAAACTGATTGGCTAGCATAATAACAGACTGAGAAAGGAAAGTTCAATACATTAGAGTTGTTAAGAAGACAGAAAAACATTCCTCTGATCGTTGCGGGAACCCATCAGTCAGAGAGCAGAAATGTTTGTTATACTGGCAATCAAAGATTATGACTGCAAAATAGCAAGTGTTCAAGCAGGACCTTCAGCACAACAAAATCAAGGGAGATGCTCTGTTCAAAACAAACTGTAATGTTTAAAGGCTTGAGAAAGTCTGCAAACATGAACAGCTAGATTTACAAATAAAGTATATGAAATTTTGTTTCAAGTAATATATTACAATAAAAATATATTGCTGATTAATTTTGGAAGTACATTTTGAAAATCAATATCTTGTTCCTTAGATCTCCATGGTTTTATTGAATGTCCCGTTGAGTTCACAGTAGTTTTTTGTTTTACTTTTAATTTGTGTTGAGATAATAAACCACATTAGTTTTAAAAAGTGAAATGTAGAGATAGCATAAAATGTTTTGCCTTTTTTCTTTTTCCAAGACTTTATAAATTTCATAGACTGAAATTCAATTTGGTCAGCCACTATAGCCAGAAAACAAAATAGTTTTCTTCTATGTCTGAAAGAAAGGTTTCAAACACTGGTATTTTGATAATTTTGGTTACTTCCACAGTTGCAATCTGAGCAAGGTAATACTGAATGTGAGATTAACTCATGTTAACTGATTCAGCATCTTCTAACTAATACAGGGTAAACAAGATTGAAGGGACTAAACCCTTAGAACATGAAATTCTTCACACCTCTACCAACCATGCTTTATAAAAGAAAAAAATAATCAATTCAATAAAGAAAGAGGGCTATAAAAATCTAAAAAATCAAAGGTGAGCGAAGTGAATTACACCAAGCTTTTGACAGAGACACCAAATGGAAAAGAAGATATCACGTCTCAAATAGGAATGACAGTTCAGCTGGAATACATTTTACTTCTTTTGGAAGCATTTTCAGTTAACAGTACACCTAAACCGTCTCTGCAATGAACAGCTGATAGCATATAAATGGAGATAAATTGGACAGATCAGTAAAAATAAGCAAGAACTAGAACTACTATAGCATTTTGTCCATTTTTGAGGAGATGATAGTGAAATTGTTTTTGATGAAACAGTAAATGTAAATTCCCCTAGAGCTTCCTGGATAAGGCAAAAGAAACTCTTCATGATCCAGTCCATTACCCTGTGTTCATAAATATCTATTGCAAAATTAGAATGTTAAGTGTTAAAAAACATCAATCAGCAATAGGTTAATATCTTCTTTTCATCAGTATTTCTCAATTTAATTGTAAACTTAAAGTCTTATTAAGTATACCCAGCAGTAAACTGATAATACCAGCTAAATGCTCAACAGATGTCTCTAACTGGAAACATAAAATTTTAATAGTCACTTTCTTCAGTATTTAAAGACTATATTGTTATCAACATATTTTTCATAAAGGAAGTCATGCACTTCTGTCAGTTATATTTATTACACTAAGGAACATTTTAATACAATAATGCAGATGTCTTCATTCCATAAACCCCAATGGTACTTAAAGCTAGGATTTTATTGCTTCTGCCTGGGGCCAAACAAAGCTATAAACCTGCTACGTTCTAATTCAAATCTTGCTGGTAGGGTTTGCATTTTTGTACCATAAATTACAATAAAATGTAATCAAATACATATAGAAATGGTAGTCATGGAAACAGAGTTTTCAGTTCACAAAATTTTAAGATAAATGAAAAAAAAGCCCTGATTTATGAACAATTATTTTTACTCTGGACTAACATATTTCCCCTCTAAAGGTATGTATGTTAATATTACTCCAGCAGTATAGGATATTAAATATCCTTAGATATGAAGTGTCACTCAGAACTACTCACACTATTTTCCATTACACCATCTGTTCTCTTCTAAGAATGTGGCCCATCAGTTGCATCAGCTCTGTGCTTCAAACAGACTAATACTCACCAAGCATTTCATGCAGTAGTGATACATCAAGACGTTAAATGCATCACAATTGATGTCTATCATGATATTGCTTTCTTTAAAATAAAAGCATACACAGCACAGTGGAAAGCCTTGCTTTTATCACAAGACCAGGAAGCTCTCCAGTGCATTATACTTGAAGCTATAAAACTTTTTAAAACCATAAACAACAGAATTCCCAGAGGATTACATTAAAGCACATGAAGTTTTTACATCTCACAAGGCTATATTTTTCTTGAGACTTCAGCTATAGATGTATAGTATTTGGTAAAACTCACAAGGGAATAAAAAATACAGCTTGTTTTACTAACACTGTATTTCTAGAACTATTTTAACAAGGGTTTTTAAGTCATTTGAACACACTTTTGAAAAAATGTATTATTTAATATTTATCCTGTTAAAGCACCTGGAGGTCACAACTATGCTGGGCTTTTCTGCATTTGATTCCATACAGTGACATAGAAAGTGGCAGTCAGAGACAGTAGTTATTTTAAACACACACATAATACTTGACTGGAATTACGTAGTGTTACCCTGACTTTTTCATGCTTGTAATAGAGATATCAGTTCTTCTTCATGTAAGCTATCAAGGTGCCCAGACTTCCTTATAAACCCTCCTACTCATGTTTGCAATTTCCAAAAGAAAATGAGCAGAGGGGTGGCAGTGTTGGGGGAAGGACCCCTCTGACCACTCTTGTTATCTACCTTCTGTGACTGGGAATGGACAAAAGGAAGAACGCAGAGGACAAGTCCTCTTTGAAGTCCATTCTGAAACTGAGTTTTTATGTAGAGAAAGGCAAACCAGGTGTCAAGAGGGGGCATAAATCAATGTTCATTCCTGAAGGCAAAAGTAGGTACCTTTGACAAAAGGATCAGGCTTACAAGTGCTGCCAGAAGAGAAACAACTGCTATTATTGAGAAACAGCTCAATTCAAGATAATCAATTTCCAAACACTAAACAACTTATTCATCAGTCAAAAGGGAATTTTAGGTAGATTCAGTATAGCAAGAGCAAAAATCATATTGTATGTGCCACCTGTCAGCTGGAAGTTTGGACAACTCTCTAAAGAAAAAGTACAGCAATTCTATGCACACACACACAAAAAAAAAAAAGTGCCTGAAAATAACAGAACTAAAGAATACAAATCCCAATAAATAAATGAATGAGTATGTGCAAAACTTCCCTTCTCCAGCTCTCCTAAGTAGGTTCAATGAAGTTCATACAGCATAGCACGATCAGAATAAGCAAAACCATGGTTTTCTTTAAAGCATATAAGAAGGCATAGCATCTTATGTTCAGAATAGATGCTCTTGCTTAAGGAATTTGGTGCAGAGGAGCCACAACACATAACCATTCCTGTGAAGAAAACACTCTCCTCTCATCACAAAATTGCACTATACCTTCAGTGCTCCTCTGGAAGTGCACTAGTAGGTCATGGTAAGAAGACAACACTGAAGTGTTGCATGATGAATTTCTGCAGTGGCCTACGCTAACCAATGCAATAGAGGAGGAGACAAGACATCCTTAATATAATGATCACAGCTGAGCCAAATAACATGTTGCCAGTCATTTGATACTACATGAAGAAAAGTGGAAACCTGTTCTTCGGTTCTCCTATACCAACACTTAGATGCAAAAAAAAATGTGCAGATATAAAAAAAACCACTCCAGCACAATAAAAATAAAATGGAGCAGGGGTGGTGGGAGAAATTGAATTAAACCTTTCATGCAGTTATAGATGTGCCATTTCCTATGCCACCTTCAGATGCACAAACTTTTCTTCCTCATGGTTTCCATTTCACAGAAGAGTCACATGTTCCCTTCGGTTTTCCTTCTCTTATTGGTATAGGTGCTACACTACTCAGAATAAGCTCCACCTCATAAAACACTGGGGCTGCACCTAATCAAAAGAGAAAGAGTTTTCCACAGTGTACTCTGGTCTCTCCTATCAGCCAGATCAAATACTTGTCTGGAGCATGTCACCTCTAGCTCATATACCCAGGTTTCCTTTTCAGAGCAGCCAGAACACAAGGATTTGAGAAGATCCATGCCTAGTTTTCACTTCTGCATGGAGTTGGAATTCAGCTAATACTACTTATGCCAGAGCTGTGGACTTCAGTCATCAATCCCACAGTTCAGCTAATAAATAAATAAAAAGTTCAACTTAACCTTCAGACCTGCGAGAGATGATGAGTGACAAATGTTACATAGCAGCATATTAGGAATGTCCTAACAACATTTTATGGGACAGGAAAGTAAAGACTTGTCTTTCTGTGATCTACTCTTCTCTTGGCAAGGCCCACCAGCTACCAAGTTTGCCTGGATTATGGTGGATCTCAATTAAGTAATGGCCAGTAGACCATTTTGATTAGTCTGCCACTATTGTTCTTCATTTACAATTAATCTCTTTTACATTGGTGGTTTAAATTTCCATTTTATTTTTCTTAGCTAGAAGTGCACCTAGCTCCATACATTTTTCCGTATATGCATGATTTTGTCACATTATGATACCGAAACCTTTCTTAGAGTAGGATTAAAATTGTGTTTATGTTATATGCCCTCATATTAAATAGATTTTTTTAATGTAGATTTGAACATAGTTTAGGCAGATCAAGTCATAATTCAGGTAGATAAGCCTATATCCTAAAGGAGAAAAGAATAGCTTAAAGAATTACTAGCATATGAAAGAATTACTAGCATATGAAAACAGTTCTAAATAAGATGTCATTCCCAGCATTTTGAAAACATCAAAGAAGTACTGATTTTTTTTTTTTTTTTTTAGGATGAATCCATCACAACAAGTATCATAATTCTTGCCTTCCCCTGCTCCTAACTGCAGTATAGAAAGCAGTTTGGTAGAAAAAGCCACTCAATAGCATCATTCTCATAAGAGTTTTCTAAGACAACTTCTATTCAAGTTGGGTTTTTTTGTTTGTTTGTTGTGTTGTTTTGTTCTGTTTTGTTTGGGTTTCTTAGCTCGCTCTTTCTTCTACTGACTATCAGGGAGTCATTTATTCAAACTTATAACCTTTTATCTGACCTTTTCATTGGGCCTTCATCCCAGTTTCATTATTTAACTATTCACAGCTGCAGTCTAGCTAGCTGAGTACATCATTAGTGGCTAGTGGCTCAGAGCAGGCTCCTGTCTGTTGTCACAAATCATCATCTGTATGCGCATATTATCATCTTTGCTAGTGTGTTGTTATATTTAATAAATGCTGGTATTTTAGTAACAAACCCAGGTATTTTGTATTCCTATGACTGTACTGCATATGCCTTTCAGATATGAGAACTGTGCTACCTACGGTTTATCGATCAAGTAAAAAGTGCAGCTGCTGACATCTTTTTGCTATATGACCTTTTTGATTTGACAGTAGTACATTCTGATGATTGACTGAACTGCAGCCAACAAGCAGGAAAACTACTACAACCAAGCTCAAGGATGTAGTCAAATGTAACAAAGACAAAAATTGGTGCATATTCCTGTATATTTTTACTGTGGATGTGTTTTCATGACTTCTGGCTACAATATCACTATCATTAACTAATGCATAGTATATAAGAGCAGTCATATTAAAATCATATTTATATGGCTTTTTGACAATAGGTGTTAGGGAACTTATGTTCTTACCATTTGTTGCACTAGGACACATGCACTGTCTCTGTTTGTGCTCTCTTCTAGCTATCCCTAGATTTTCCTGTTAGAGAAAGGACTATACATTTCACAGCTGACACATGTTTACACTAGCATCCTGGCACGGAATAAAGGGAGGACTGATCTCATAACAGAAATTCAAACTGTCATATTAACTGTTACCTCTTTCTATATGAAATAGTGTGCCCTATTGTTTTCATACTCAGTTCAAATGTTGTGTAATTCATGCAGGCTTCACAGAGAGATGATGCACAGTTGAATTAGTGTTCAGATTTGCGTATTTAACAGACAAAGGGAACAGTATGTGTGTCTTAATTCTGCTTTTTAGTTTTTCCTAAAGGCCTGTAAAACTGAAGAGAGTCTCTAACAACCTAAATAAACAGCAAAACTTCCTGATAACTGTTACTGCTAGTGTTGAAGAACATTATCTTTCTAAACTATTTTATACAGCATACCTCAACTTTATGATGCGGAATATATAAGGTTAACTGAAGTCAAGCAGTCAGTAAATACAATGTCCTCTTTCACTATGTTAACTATCAGTTTTGGAACTTCCAAGAGCCCTACCTGCTTTTCTTGCAAGACTTTATTTCTAGGATCTACCCACCACACTACATGGTCCAAAATTTAGCTGCCATAGCCTAGGAAGGAGTGAATCACATTTCTCTTCTGGGATATTTCCTCAGGCACAGTTGAATTTCCAGATGCGAACAAGCACAAAGTAAACAACAAAGCAAAACTAGTTCCCTGACCAAAACACGGTCCACAGACATTTTTCTTCACATCTGTCTATCCCAAAATGCCTTGCAAGACACAACAACAGAAACAATTTATCTCCTGAAATTTACCTCTAAAAAGGCTCTGTAAAACTCATTTGATCCAAACCAGCTGACTGCCACAAATGAGTGAGGGTGATTGACCCCCAGCTTCCTGCTACTCAAGGAACAATCCTTCCTGCTGTAGTCTAGTTCATACAATTATCAGAGTGGGCTATCTCTACCAGAAACAAAACAGCACAAATATTTAACTAAGCACAAATATTTATCTAAGGCAGTCTATTACGTGTTAAACTCCAGGTCTTTTGATTTTACTGAATTATGTCAATAAAATTCACAAGTTTGTTCCTGTTGTCAAATGTTATCACACATAAAAGAGTGAACCAATCTGTGTATTTTCTTTTCTTTCTCATAGTAAAGCAGCTGCATTCTTATTCACTGATAAGTATTAGTGTAAAATTTCACCAGAAAGTAAATATCTCTCTTAACGATATTCCACATATTATCCTACACATAAGAGTTAACTACAGAAATCACTTCCACCATCACCATCAATCACCATATCAGGCACAAGATTTAGACTTGATGAGATAGACTAAAGTTTCATGAAGGCATATTCAATTTTTTCTTGTTTTGTGTTTTTCCTAAAACACAGTTTAGCAGCAAGAAATAAAACAACTAAATAAACCTGAACTCTCCATGACTCTTGTAGATGTTACTTTAAAATAGACCATTCCACACAGGTGTAATTAATTCACTGAAGATGTTCCACCAGTGAAAACATAGAGATTAAGCATCCTGTTTCCCCATCCTTGAGTCGTACTGTACTGGCTAGATAACAGGTTTCAGCAGCCTGCAGAACTACTAGCTCCACATCACTTGTATGAATTTACTTCAGAGAACAGAACAGGGCAAAATAGTTTCAACTGAGACTTCAGTTCCCACTCTCCACTCACCCCTGGCCAGCTCAGCATCAATATCATTCTATGATACTGTTATGGTTTTAAAATAAGGCAGCTGCTTTAGGCAAGGAATGTATTATACATTTTGGTTAAAGTGTTTTTGGCATTTGATTTATGAGACTACACTGACTAGCTGTCGCTGTAAATTGCAGGGTGACAATAAAACATGGCAGATGTTTTGTTACCCTTCTCCTCTTTCCCCCCCACCCTGCTCCCCACTAAGGAAAGGCAATAGGAGGGCCAAGAGAAGCGAAGAGAGAGAGGACTTGCAAGTTGGAAAAAAGTTTAAAATGTTTTACTAATGCTACTAATAAAATGGAGAAAATAGTACAAAATATACAATACCAATCTTGAAATTCCCAGTACAGCTCAGCACTGTCTCCCCACTGCAGGGCAGGCACATGGAAGTCCTGGGTTGGACTCCGCAGCAGACTGGAACTGGATTCAAGGATGAAGGATCTGTCACTAGGCCTCAGATCACAGGAACAGCAAACAGGGTCCTCCCCAGACCACAGTCAAAGAGAACGAGACCCTCTTGATCTACCACCTTTATATGATGTATGACATGGATGGAACAGAATACTAGTTGATCAGTTTTAGTCATCTGTTCAGTTCACTCCTCCTTGCAAATACGTGATGTGCATTCTTATCAATTACCTTGCATTCCATTACTATGTCTACCAAAACATGTATCCAACTTCAAAAAAGTGCAGTTACTTAGAACTTAGCTGAAAGGAAAATTCACTAAAAGAGAAACTGGTCTTGTTTTTAACAAAACCAGGACACTAGCTTGAGAGTGGTTGAGAGGAAAAACCTCCTAAGAGAATAAAACGTTGCTCTTTTGAATATGTAAAACCAAACACTGGGAAGGAAAGACCTTAGACTTTTCATTATTGTTCTTTAAGAATGCAGCTCAGATCAAAATAGATGCAGGTACCTGGGGGGCTGTTAATTCAATGAATTAAGTAATTCTTTTGGTACATCTTATTAATAGGAAGCTAGAAAAAAAAATGAAGTTTTAAAGAAAATTAATCTCAAAAAGGCAAGGCCATAAAAAAGAGGAAAAAATATCTTTTGAGATCACTTTTATTTCCTTCAAGGAAATAAATTAATTTAAAAAGTAATTTAATTTAATTTAATTTAATTTAATTTAAAGATTTATCTTTTGATCCCCTTTTGCTGATGGTGTAGTCAGGAAAAAGTAAAGAAAGGGAACAAAACTGTTTTTGAAGATTTTCTGCACAACCTTCACACTTCTGTACCTGTTTAGAAGAATGTTTTGTCAGCAGTTAAATTATACTTATGTCTTCTCAATACAGTTCAAGAGTGTATTTCTACATTTGTGTCTTTGTTTTCTCAACACAGCATTGCAGAAGTTCATTTACTTCAAGAATGGGTTAGAAGTCCTTTGAAATGGAGGTAGGGAAAACAAAGATACTGCATTTTAGGAAAGCACTACTGCCTCTTAAACTTACATTGTGATGTCTTCCCAAAAGCCCTGTTTCCAGATTGCAAAATCTTCCATGGAATTTTGTGGCCAAGAGATGAATAGGGTTGGGAAAACTAAAAGATTTTGAACCCAGAACAAAAAAATAATGCCAAAACTATCTGCTTTGTTTTGACAAAGTATCCTTCATTTGACTTGTCATCTTTTCCTGTGGTTTTTTTGGGTTTTTTTTGTTTGTTTGTTTGGTTGTTTTTTTTGTTTTGTTTTGTTTTTTTTTTTTAGTTCAGAAGTTCTTTGTGTTTTGACCTTGTTTTCATACATGTCTGTAAGACACCTACAACACACAGTGATACATAAATAACATATATTGAATCACAATTAATAACCACCATCTCCCTTGTAAATCCATGGGGTTATTCTGCCGCTAAATTGACATTGACAAAATCAGCATCAATGTGTACCAAATCATTCTCTCTGTCTTCAGGAGGCCCTTGAGAATGGAGTTAGGCAGGATCGCTCTGGTCAATGTCTTCTGAGAAAATGGAGTTGCCATTAGGACAAGATGCTTAAGGGGGGCTGCAGAGAATCTGTAACTGTACAATGATATCTACGCCTCAAAAGATCTCAGGTCATCCATGAGCTAAGAGGGACATACTCTTGCCAGAAGGCAAATCTTAACCCCTCACTGCACGACACAGAAGAAATTCAAGAGCTTAAAAAACATGAGGTTTGCTTCTCACTGAGTATTAGTCTGCTGGAGCAGTAGGCAGCTGACCTATGTACCAGTAGATCTGAAATCACTGCTTATATTGAAGAGAACAAGAATTTGTTCCAGTCAATGGAAACTATTTTAGCAACTTTTTTTCATTTCACAAATAGGATTTAGAAGGTTATTTTTTCCTTTTGAGAGAATTCTAATATCTCTCAGGTTCAAAGTGACATCTCTTGTCTTAGAAAAAGTTAGTATATTATTTGCAAGAGTTTTGTCTTCCATTGCTTTGTGGTTTGTATAGTTCTTTGCAGAATATGAGTATAAAGTAGATAGTAAATTACCTTATTCTCATTATTTTAGTATATTTTTCATAATGTTGAAATCAAGCTCTTTACACTGATTTCAGTATGAGATTACATAGTTCAGGACCTGTTTTCAGATTAATACTGAACCTTGCATATAGTGAATTTAGTCAAGAAATGCAGTCAAAGGTAAAATTTTCTTCTTCTCTTGCTCACTCTATCATACTTGAAAAGTTGTTCTTCCATGTCTCCATTTATGGATTTTGAACAATAAGTAGCCACAGTTCTGGTTTTGTGAAGTTTCGTTTCTGACAGTAAAGTCTCAGCTAAAATAATGTAGATTCTGAGCTACTGTAAGCCAGTGCAAGTACTCTGCACAGACTGAAACACTCTGACAGTTTCACAAAAATGGCTACTGAGTCCTTGCTGTGGAGTTTGATTAATCCATGGATTTCCAGAATTAGCAGACTCCACAGTGCTATAGATCTGCCATAAAGTGGATTCTGAGAACTGAACTTTTGAGACCCTGAGTGCAATAAAGGCATCTCTGTAGTACACCTACAATTCTGGAGCATCTTGGAGGGTCCAAGGTCTTCTAGACCCTCTGAAACAGAACAGGAGTTTAGAATGCCTTTGCCAATTTAGTTTCAATGTTTTCAGAACAGAGATTTCATTTACTCCCAACTATTCTTTTCTAAACCTCATTGTGTTTGAACATATTTCCCTTTCCTTTGGAAATGCTTTAAGTGCAACTAGAATATGTTTTTTAGACTTTGTCATTTTCTAATAAACAGAATTTCTGGGGAAAAAGCCACAATAAATTTAAATGCTATTTTATTATTTTTACTAATAAAATATTTTTAATTTTCTATCAAAAGAATTCACAAATTATCTGCCCTTTACTCATCTGAGAGAAGTGAATTCCACTTTCTTAATGCTGAAAAACATTAGCAATTTTTTTTGTTTGGTTTGGTTTTTATTTTTTGATGTATAATATTTTGTCCCATTGAAAAGGATCAATACCAAATTCTCCTTTGTTGGGGTTGTGTTTAAAAAGAAGATGCTATCTCCATAGGTGCTGTCTCCATAGCGTCTCTGAGATACTGTGTCAGTACACGTGTCATCAGTCTCAAGATAACTGAGAGTTCCTAGCTGTTCATAAATTTAGTATTATTACTTTAGGTGTGTGATCTGGAATACATTACTCAGTGTTGCCTTCTGTGTAGCTGTGAGATTTCTCTCTAGCCTGCTTTCCCAATAGATAGACAATGATATGCTGCCACCATGCATTTTAATTGCCACTATAAACTATCCTTTGTTGTCCACACAGGTACAGGACAACTTGAACCCAAGAGAAGCTTTCATTCTCTGTCAAAGCCCTAACAATATGGCAAATTGTTACTGTTTATTCTGTACTCCTGAGCAGTTTTCCATGTGAACTAGCTAATATGTGCCATTATGATCAATGATCTTTAAAGAGATTCCTGTCAAGCTGCCTTTTGAGAAATGATCATGCTTATAAACAACTTCCAACTGAGACACAAATCTCTATTTTAGACCTTATCAGGAATCAGATGCATCTTAGATGATGGTAGAAAAATGTTCTTCATCTTAATTTAAGGAATAGATTATGAAGTCACAATAACCCAGTAATGGAGTCCTTTATAGTGCCTTGTATAGGAAGTCCTCCATAATGTAAGGACACCACAATGATTCTGATAAAGTTAATGAACATAAAATTCAAACACTTCCATACAGAAGCTGTGTATTCAAACCCTATAGCATCTCAGCTAACAACACAATTTTACAGAAAGCAACTGAAAAGGATTATGTCATATCCAGTAGACGAACTATTACTTTTGGAGCTTTACAGCTACATGTTTTCTACAGCTTTAGTTTGTTCATGTGTATCTCTGGAGCAAACTGACTTCACTTGTGGTATTTGATCTATTTTTCTACACTTTCTGAACCATTAGAAATAAATCTCCCCACAGTTTCAGTATTCCAAGAAAACTAGAGCCCCAATTTAAAGATGAGAATGCCCTGAAAGCCTTTTTACACTTAAATCCCAACAGGCAAGAATTTGCATATTAGTCAAACAACAGTTTTAATCCCAGCACTGCCATCTACTGAAGAGATCATTATAATATGTTTTTCTGGAAGATGCACTTTAATACACAGGCAAATTATTATCTCAGTAACTGGATTACTGGATAAATGGAGTTCCTAACCTGATAAAACCATAAACTATGCTATACAGCTGGCAAAATGATCAAATGATCTTAAAATATATTTAAATCCAATTATAGGAATGTTGACATTTCAGCAATAGTGAATGGACAAATACCAACTCACTGTGCCTGGGCCTGCCTTACTGCAATTGAAGTCAAATAAATCCCAGCTGAACTAAGTGAGAACAGAATCAGTTACTGTTTCCAGTTAGTAAGACCCCATACTAATCAATCAATTGCTTAAAAAGATACCTGAAATTAATAAATTAATGTTCCAAACTCTGGAGGTATCAATGTAAATTGTAGAGGAGAAATATTTCACTGAAAAGCAAACAAACAAGCAAAACACTTTTCCCTAAATAAGAACATCTAATTAATAACTTCAGAATGAAAAATCTTGATCACCAAGGGGCAACCTTGTCCCTGGGGTATCTGACAGTTCCTGACAGGACAAATGCATTTTAACAACTAGATAACTTGCTATATACACCTTGTTTCCTTGCTGAATCAACTCTTGCATGAAGCATTTCTTTATGCTTTTAGTGAACAGATTAGGCCACAACCTATTGTTTGCATTTATCTATGGAGTTTACTGCACCAGATAGTTTAATGATATTAAACTTTTCCCAAGTTTCTTCTTGAGGATGCTAGCTACCATTTTGGTGAAAAAAACATGATAGGTCAAGTACTGGTGACAGAGGTGGGAAAGTGGCTTCCTGATTATTTAGTGGGTTGAAACAACCATTATACAAACAACAGATGAGATATTGGGCATTTTTCTTTAGCCTAACAGTGCATGTGTCAGAGCACAAAGGGGGCTGGTTGCTCCCATGTGCCAGAAAACTCCAAGCCTGGGGGTTCCCCACAGGGTATCAGGGCAGGACCTGTCCTACAGCCCCAGCCAGAAGCAGGCAGCTGGGGCCAATGGGGTCAGACCCAGGCCTGGACATCAGGCACCTCCCTGGGGATGGGAATGGGCCAAAGCCTGTCCAAGACATGGGCTTGCAGGTATGCCCAGTTCGGTAGAGTCCATGGCCAGGTAGGATAAGGCTGTGGGGAGCTGGAGACTGGTCCTTCTGGGGCATCACTTGGGCAGGGTTTGATAGCCCTGGTGGGTTGCAATGGGGTCCTGGGCTGTGGGCAGGGTGGGGGAAGTCCCAGAACTCTTTCACCTCCCCCACCTAAAATTGTAAACTGAAATATTCCAACTAAATCTACTGCAGAGTCTAGATAGGTCAGCTAAAGTATAAACTCAAAACAGGCATAATGTATTTTTCCATTGTTTTCAATCATCTTTTGGGAGACAAAATGATTACAGCTGTCCAAGCCTGTTCTCTGTACACAGCCAGATCTGGACAAACCACAGCACAGAACGACCATCTCTCTGGAAGAGAGGTGCTCTCACAAAGAGCATGCTGAGCACACCAGAGGGAAACAAGGGGAAACAGGCAGGCTAGCTGCCCCCAAATGAGTCTGATGACATATTTTGATGGGTTAGGTAAAGAAATCCATTTTTAGGAAGCAATGCATCCTTCACTTCTCACTGGAATTGTTACGAGGGGATTACTCATGTTGGCAATAGTTTCAACAGTTCGTAGGACTGCAGAGTTATTTTCAGAGAATGACAGGATCTAGCATAAATGGAAAAGTTGTTAACAAAAATGGGAAGATACAAAAGCCCTTGAGATAAATAGAAGCAAGAAAAGAAAAATAAGGAAGTGCTCAGAAGTCTGTCCAGTTTGTGCATTTTTGAGACAAACGTGAAAAATCTTAAGTCTTTCAGCTTTTTTTTGTGAATTGATTTTTTTCTTCAAACTTGGAAACCATCTGTAAAAGCTACGATCCTGTTGCCATGTTTCTCCACTGTCACATTAGACTGTATTTAACATCTCTCTGATGTTCTTGTCTTACAGGGTATTTTTTGTATTACATGATGTCACAGCTTCTCGCTGTAGTCTGACCATGTGCATTGCAGTCCTTGAAATGCCATTCATTTATTCACTTGTTCACTCTTGTGCTGGTTTTGGCTGTGATAAAGTTAATTTTCTTCACAGTTGCTACTATGGGGCTATGCTTTGGATTTGTGCTGAAAACAGTGTTGATAACACAGAGTTGTTTTTGTTACTCCTGAGCAGTGCTTACACACAGTCAAGGCCTTCTCTGCCTCTCAAATCACCCTGTCAACGAGTAGACTGTGAGTACACAAGAAGTTGGGAGGGGACATAGCTGGGACAGCTGACCCCAACTGATCAAAGAAATATTACATATGACATCATGCTCAGTATATAAAGGTGGAGAAAGAATGAGGAACAAGGGGGATGTTCACAGTGATAGTATTTGTCTTCCCAAGTAACCATTACGCACGATGGAGCACTGCTTTTCTGGAGATGGCTGAACACCTGCCTGCCGAAGGGAAGTAGTGAGTGAATTCCTTGTTTTGGTTTGCTGGTGTGTACAGCTTTTTGCTTTACCTATTATACTTTCTTTATCTCAACCCATGAATCTTCTCACTGTTACTCTTCTGATTCTCTCACATATCCCACCAAGGGGGAATGAGCAAGTGGCTGTATGGGGCTTACTTGCCAGCTAGGGTTAAATAGAACAACTCTGTTTTTTTGGTTTTTTTTTTTTTTTTTCTGTATTTTGCTACAACTTTTGCCCCAAGCTTCTAATTTTGCAAATCCTTCTTTTCCACTGTTGGAAAAAAATACTAGTCTCTGACTCTTATTTCAGTATTTCAAGACAGTCCCATGTTTTGCAGCTAATTTCTCTTCCCCCGTGCCCTATCTATCATTACACTACCTCATTTTCAGTCCTACTAACAGCACCTTCCAAACAGGGTCCCTGCTTTCATTCGATTCTCTTCTCTTGCCTTCCATGTTTTTCAATTCATCATTTAATTTCATTTTTTGTCTCTTCTGGCATGTGCTTATTCCTATTTCTTCATATTTGCCTGACTTTCAGGTGCTGGAAAGATACATGATGGTAAAAATATGAGTGAGGAAAGTACATCATTGTTTCTGCTGTCAGATCAGCTGGTGCTGAAGCATTGAGATACTGTCCAAATGTCACAGAGTATGCCAGTTCAGTATTCTTCTCTCTTCACCTGTTACATGTTTCTAAGCAGATTTGGAGTGCATCCTGGATACAGGATTATGTAGAAATATTGCAGAGGCTCAGCCAGCCTCTAGATTATAACCCCTTGCTACTCACCCATGTGAATACCAGTGGCCGGGGGAAACCAGAGTGTATCAAGGGGTGACCCTAAAGAGTTTGAGAGATTAAGTGGTGTCTGCTCAATTTTTCCAGTGAAAGGCAAAAGCTCAGGTAGAAGGTGAAGTATACTCTGTGTCAATACCTGCCTATGTGGCTCATATCCCATGCAGGGTTTTCACGTCTATGACCATAGGACACTCCCTCAGGAATAAGGAATGGTTGTTTCTATCTGATAAAGTGAGACAAAAGCATTTTTTGCAAACAAGCTTGCCAGCTTAATGACAAAGCCTTTAAAAAGGTTTTTTTTCAAGGGATGAAGAATAAAGTGTGAGAGAAGTGGAAAAATAGGGATCAAGAAGACTGGGTGACAACACAATAAAAAGGGTTTTCACATGTTCCCTAAGAAAACAGCACAACTGAGAACCTATGTCAAGTGCCTGGATATGGACTCCTCCAGCATGAGAAAAAAAAAAAAAAACATATATATATATATATATAGAGAGAGAGAGAGAGAGAGAGAGGAATTAGAAGTTGTGAGCAATTGCAGGGTAACAGAAACATGGTGGGACAACTCACATGACTGGAACACTGCAATGGGTGGATACAAGTTCTTTAAGAAGCACAGGTTACAAGTGGGAAGAAGAGAGATTATGCTCTATGCAGAAGAGCATCTTGAATGCTTGGAGCTTTGCCGTGAAATGGTCCACAAGCCAGCTGACAGTTTATAGGTCAGGATCAAAGTGGGGCAAATGAGGAAGCTATTGTGAAGGGTTTCTGCTACAGAACTCCCAATCAAGAGGCAAAATAAGATGCAGCCTTCTTTAGACAGCTGAAAGAAGCCTTGCAATAAGGAAGAAGATTAAAAATATTGATTGGTCATGGAATTAAAACTCTGCTGCACTCGAAATTGGCAAGGAATGTGAATGGCAAAAATAAAGACCTCTGTAAGAATATTGACAGAAAGACGAGGGGATCTTGCGATGACGATGTGGAAGGGATTGCAGTATTCAAAGATTTGTTTGTCAAAGTTTTTACTGATAAAGTATGCCCTTCAGCTTTCCAGGCCTCTGTAGCTAGTGGCATAAGAGTCTGGGAGACAGAGGTACTGCCTATGGTATGAACAGGTTAGCTGAGCATCAATTGAGCAAATAAATTGATTATAGAGCAGTCCATGAGATCACATGGGGTACATCTGATGTTGATGAAGGTGCTTGGCCAGAGCAACCTTTCAAAAACCGGAGGATCATGAGAGGTACCTATTGACCACAGAATGAAAAGTGTCACATCAGTCTTCAAGAACAGTGAAAAAGAGGATCTGGAACATTAGAGCCTGGTCAGCATCACTTTAGTCTCCTGTAAGATTATGAAGAAAATCTGGATATGGAAATCATTCATAGGCACATGAATGGCAAGAAGATGAATGGGAACAACCACAATGGATCTACAAAGAGAAAATTATGCCTGATCAGCCTGATTACCCTCTCTGATGACTGGCTCGATGGACCAAGGATGCTGTTTACCTTGACTTTATCATTACTTTTGACATGGTCTCCCATTGTATCTTTGTAGACAAGCTAAAGAGGCATGGACTAGATGCATAGACTATAAGATGGATGCAAAACTGGTTGGACCGGCAGACTCAAAGGGTAATAAGCAGCAAACTGAAATCCATTTGTCAGATAGTTACTAGAGGCTTTCCTCACAGGTGAGCACTAGGGCTGATACCATTTAATATCTTCATGAGCTACCTGGATGACAGGGCAAAATGCACCCTCAACAAAGGAAACTAACTTTGGAGGAAGAAATTGGTATGCTAAACAACAGGGTTGCTGTTCAGGGGGATTTAGATAGACTGGGTTGACAGAAATTCATGAAGTTCAACAAAGGCAAGCAGAAAGTCTGGGATTAATTATCCAGATGCAACAGTATTGTCTGGGGCTGATGAAGTAGAAGTTTTGTAGAAAAAATAACTGAGAGCCCAGAGTAACAAGTTGAACATCAGTCAGTAGTACAGCCTTGTAGCAATAAAGGTTTATTGTATAGTTGGATGTATTAGAGAGTGTAGCCAGCACATCAAGATCCTGTATATTGGGCACTTGTGACCACATCTGGAGTATCTTTCCCAGTTTTTGTTTCCCAGTACAGGAAAGGCAGTGACACTGGAGAGTAAGTCCAGTAGACGCACATCAAGATGGTAAGTTGCCAAGAGCCTATGGAGATTTTTTTAATAGATCATGAAATTTATATTACTGCACAGTTATATATAGCTGGGAAATTCCTTTCCAATCCAGATTTATTCACCACGTATCCTGTTTACAAGAAAGCATACACTGATTTGCAGTCTTTGGTCCAGCACCAGAACACTCTTGAGATGCTGAGTCTGTACTTTACCATGCCAATTAAATGTTGCCTGAAGTTGTCTTTCACTGCACCTGGCAGCCTGGGGCATGGATAGAGTACAGCAGTACAGCCTATAGCAAACAGATATCTTGAGCCTGGTTCTTTCTAAGAATGATGTAGACACTTTAAGCCTTATTTAAACCTGACAGTCAGTGGTGTGGTAAAAAAGCCTGCTGCTTCTGGGTTTAACATGCTAATGTACACTTGCAAATCAACTTTAAATCATTTAGTTCAGACATAACCCATGAAGCTCTGACAAACATTAGTGCACAGTTAAAAGCATGTGTCAGGCAGACACCCTTGAGAAGATCTGGACATGGAGGCAAATAAGCAAGGTTCTTTTTACTCCCAGTAAAAATTAAATCATGCATTATAGCGTACATGGGTTCCATTTTTTGTTTTCAGGAGGTTAGTACTTATTGACTTAGGGAAAGGGCAAAATACCTAAACATTTATGCCACTTTTCATAACGTGTTCAGCGTTCTGAAATGTATTAGCTGCACTTTGATCTCTGAGTCTCACACCTCTGTAAAGATGATTTTGTTTGCTCAGGAATAGCTTAGCTATTTGTTACATACTACATCTTTCTATGCGTGAGCAGAATACACTGTGTAATACATCTGTATTGAGCCACTGTCCTTATAAACAGTTCAGTATGGTCACTAATTGTGTGTGCATGTTTAATCTCACCTAAATTGCATACACATTTCCATGTAATTTTGTTAATTCCATCAAAGCTAGTACTCAGGGAAAGTGTTTTACATACAAACATTTGTCACTTGTAGCCATGCTTCATACACGTATGTGCATATGTGTACCTGTATGCTTTTGAGGCTAGTATGTGTGCAAAGAATAGTGACCTTTCTGTTAGGAGGGTTTCTTCCCATCCCCTCTGGTTCCTGCAGACTGTTCTCTCTTTCTCACAAGGTGTTCATGTTTAAAGATCACTCAGATACTTGAAAACCTGGATACTTGCTTTTGTCCAATGCCCTAACACCTATGAGAGAGGATCTGTATTTTCTAAACAAGTTGTAAAGGAAAAAGGGGAGATTCTTAGTATCTCTGTTCATGGGGACATTTTAAATGAATTTAGGAAAATAGAGAATTGCCAAGTCACTTGGTTATGCAAAACATGCTCTCTGACAGAACAGACTGAGATTGAATGAGATCAAATCATGTACCAGAAATCACTGATTTGTATACAGACCAGTTGCCTTTTTTTTTTTTTTTTTTTTTTTTTTTTTTTAAACTATTATATCTCCTCTCTGAGATCTGTGGAACCGAAGGGTGAGATAACTTGTGTGCAGTCAACTAAAGCTGTCATTATTTTGCACAAACAAGGTTTCACACAGTTACGAATGAGAAGCTGAATGGAAAAGCATTATTTTAAAAATACTCTCTAAAAATTCAACATCAGGAGCCTTTCAAATATGAATGAAAGGGTAAGAAAGGGCAAGAGAACAGAAATGAAACTGTCTTAGAGAGGTAAGTGCAGTGGGAATCTCCTTTCCTTTGCTTGATATTTTTAGCACATTCCATATAGTATAAGAAAACAATAAAGACCACTGCAAAGAAGAAGAAAAATTGATGTTTTCCCTACTCAGGCACAGTAATTAAGGAAGACTAGTTTTACTAAACAGTCAGGATTAAGGGACAGTTGTATCTAGAGAGATTATAAAGTCTAATAAGAATGCATAGCTCTCCAGAAAAGCCAGGACAGGGAAGAAGCCAGCTGTTAGAGAGTCTAGTTATGTCCATTTAAACTCCATCATAAAATACTCTCAGTCATATTATTATGAACAGGGCTGAAAAAAAATCTGCTGTTGGTAACAATAAATAATTAAGAAGAACTTGCAAGATTCTCCTAAAATAATTTCTTAAGTATTTTCTCTGGCACAAAAGCCTGTAGAAGCAACATAGATTATTCATCCTAGTGGACAAATACTAAGTTGGAAAACCCTTTATCCTTTATCCACTGAAGTCACTGTATTCTTAGTTCTGATACATGACAATATAATGGACCTCTACAAAGAAAACAGTTATACAACCAAAATTAAGTCAGTGCATAAGGATTATAGTTGCTAAAAAACTAAGTAGAGGGACATATTTTCTCTTTCAGTTACAATCACAGGTTTCCCAGACAGTGCCAAGAAGACAAACTGAACCTCCAGCCTGAAGATGTCTCCCTGTCCAATGTTCTGAAGAAACTCCCATGCAGCACCATAGGTTCACTCACCAAAAAAGATTTCATCAGAACCTGAGGCAGTGACAGGCTTTTGTTAATAACTCTATGCTTCACCTTACCCTAATATTTCCTAAACTGTGGCAGCTTGCCGAACTGAAATGTAAACTGCTGTTTGCTATTACTCTGTGTACTTTTGGACGTAAACAAAGATAAAGAATTTTAGCGTTACAATAAATAAAATAATAATTAATTTGTTGGCGTATACTTTGGAGAAAAGAAGCCCAAAATATAAATGGAAAAGTCAGCTCTCTGTCCACCCATTCCTAGCTAAAGAGGTATGGTTTATGTGCATGTTTACATATTTCTACATGCATGCACTTGTGTGTATATTCACATATAGAGAAAGAAAAAACATTTCAGAGAAACAGTTTCAACTAATTGAAATATAACAGGTGTAATGAGAAAGTTACATAATAACTACTGTGCTGGTTTTGACTGGGGTAGAGAGTTAATTTCTTTCAAGTAGCTAGTATGTGTCTGTGTTTCAGATCTGTGCTGGAAACAGTGTTGATAATACAGGGATATTTTAGTTACTGTTGAGCAGTGCTCACACAGAGTCAAGGCCTTGTCTGCTTCTCAGACCACCCCACCAGCGAGTAGACTGTGGATGCACAAAGAAGTTGGAAGGGGACATAGCTGGGATAGCTGACCCAAACTGACCAAAGGATATTCCATACCTTATGACATCATGCTCAGCATAAAAGGTGGGGGAAGATGAAGGAAGGAGGGGAGGTTTAGGGTGATGGCATTTGTCTTCTCAAGTAATCATTGCACATGACAGAATCCTGTGTTCCTGAAGATGGCTGAATATCTGCCTGACGATGGGAAGTAGTGAATGAATTCCTTATTTTGCTTTGTTTGTGTGTGTGTCTTTTGCTTTACCTATCACACTGTCTTTATATCAACCCATGAGTTTTCTCACTTTTACTCTTCTGATTCTCTCCTCCATCCTACTGTCAGGGAGTGAGTGGCTGTGTGGTGCTTAGTTGCTGGCTGAGGTTAAACCATGACAGCTACTCACTATTAATTGATTGACTTATGTTTCTATTGAGTCATTATGTCAATACCCTGAAGAAAAGTCTTTTAATACAGCTGATCTCACAAAATAATTTAAATACTGTTTTAGTTTCCCACAGTAAAAATAAGACTTCATTATTACCATGGAAGTATTATCAATCAGTAACATTAGATTGAAAACTTAACTTTATTATTTCCTGAGTTTTGGAGCATTTGTCAATATGACCTGAATTTCTCTACAGCAGATATATATTTTTTAATGCAGAATTCATAATAGTACTCGTTATTTGCTTCTCTATGTCTTTCTAGGCTATTATTTATATTATCTGCAGTATGTGATCTGCAGAGACCCAGCAAGTTAGGCACCTTTATTTTGGTGATGAATAGCAGAGGGAATTCACAAAATACTTTAATGTATATTACCTAGGAAGAAATGGGGTATGTTAGATATAATTGGTATGTGAAGTCTATTTCCATAATTACACTCAAATAGTATAAAATACAATTGGTGGTCTTTGAATTTTATTGATGATGTCTAATAAGAAAAAAGATCATAATTATGTTGGATAAGACCATAAACATTACTGTTTGAGAATGGATTTAAAACGTGTTCAAATTATGTTTGCACAATTTTGATCATATTATCAGAATTATTAGTGTTGAAATACATTTAAACTGAAGAATTATTATTTTGTTAACTAAGGGTATGCACTGATTATGATCGCTGATTTTTAAAGTAAATGTAATAGTAGCTCATGACCAAAATCCAAAACATACAATTCAGGTCAAATACTATTGATGTTTTTCATAAGCTCCTCTATAGAAGAATTAACTTCACTGAAGTAAGTAGAACAAGCAGGATTAATCTCTTCATTGAAATGACAACACATTGATTTTACTATGGAACACTTGAATTTTGCTGATACTTGATAATATAAGCAGCTGATCAGAAGGTTTGCGTATCATCTGCCCAGCCACACAGTCTGTGTCTAAATACAATCATAATGGATATCAATAATTCTCAGTAGTTTATACCTTGTTAACATGATTTAGTTAACAGGTGGCCAGGAATCATGAAGTTTTGTTTTGGGAGTTCTGATAGAAGAAGACAAGTCAAATAAAAGAATCTGTTCCATTAAGAAAATGGGTATTTTACAATTAATCATCATTATTTACCACTACGATTTAAAATGTGCATGACTTATTAAACATGATTTTGGAACAATTGTTCAAGACAGTGCGTGGTTCCAAATCTAGAAACTATGCATTGCCTCAAAAACATAACTTGGCCTTTGAACCATAAATAAAAACAGGTGAATCAACTGTTTTTCTTCAGTTACATGTAACTGTTTAATGGACTCGATCTGACAAGCCATTACTCATGAAAATTATGAAGCATATTAGTGACACTGATTTTTGAGTGCTTGTTAAAACTAGAAAGTTTTCCTGTATTGAAGCAGACTATTAATTATAACAGCTATTTTTAAACAATGCTACCTGTAACCCTGCTTATTCCAGAAATGAATGTCACATTACAAGGACATGAAACCACTTTCAGCTGTTTCTGAATAACTCCATCAGTAAACAAGCCCTTTTAGCCTATCTTCTACTTCAACAGATTACCCAAGATACAAATTTGGACAAGAAAAACAAAATGCTCTTTTTAAAAAAAAAGTTTAAGAAGTCACAAACAACAAACACAATGTAACTTCTAAATAACTCCCTAGTTTCCTGTCTGTCTCTCTCCTCCTCCCACCTGAAATAAACAGATCCAGCAAGCAAGGTGCTGACAAGTAATGAGAGACACTGCGCATCTATCACACCCACTGCCTCAGGGGGAGGTAAGAGTACATAGGTTTTTGCAAGACCTTATTCAAGCTCAAAAACCAAGAGGAAGGCAATGAAGTAGGCGATGAGTATTTATCTTTCCTAATACAGGTCCCAGTTTCCACCCTGTCAGAAGTAAGCTGATGAAACACTAAAACAGTGGTTCCCAAAATGACTCAGGTGAAGACTGTTCCCTGGAAGGGAAACAGTCAAACAGATAGTGTTTTCTCAGGAATATCATATGATCATGTTACACAGCAGCTTATGAGAAACTCTGAAGCTGTTGAAAATAAATTTGTGTTATTACACCCACAGGAACCAGAGCTGTTATTGTGTCATTTGCCTTTTTTACTGCCGTATGTGTTTTACACTTACCAACCCTCATGGTGCCCCTCAAAGTTAACTTCACACCAACTCCAACTATTACCCGATCAATGTACAAATTACCTTAGATAAGCCTACCCTTAATGTGCTGAGAGGCTCCTTTAAGTGATGTCACCCAATATTTCTTGTTGCATTCTGCAATGCTACTGTTGTATATTTTCCCCCGTAACATAAAATAAGTTGTGATACCCACATCTTATATATATATATCTAAATGCCTACTGTTTCCAATAACAAGTAGATTGCACATTCTCAAACTCAGATACAAAATTAAGTGAAAGAGGAAAGGGAAAAATATTGCAAAGAACATTAAAAAATGACCATGCTTGTAATTTTAGTGTACAACGAGAATTTACGGCCCATTTTCCATTTAATTTAACTATTTATATAACAGTACTGACTCTATAGCTTAGCATGAAGGACACATGAGTACAAAAGGGAGAGAAGCAATATATTAGAGACCTTCTTTAAATTCAGAAGAAGATGGGTTATCATATATACATATTTAACTTTATAAAATTAGCATGGTCAAAATTACTGAACTTGAATACATGAAGTGGGATACTCAGATTTTGCAACTTCAGTGGCTTAAGAGACTTCTGAGAATATGTTCTAGGAAAATCTTGTCATTGGCCTCATTTGGCTTAGGAGAGAGCCAGAACCAAGATGTCATTGCCTTATTCAAGCCAGATGAACTGAGATAAATGGGACAACTCTAAGTGATTATGGTAGGCAGAATTTCAACAAGAGACTGAGGAAACATAATGGAAACTGAAAACTTGGGACCTTGAACCCACCTTGGTGTCTGTTTGAGAAATACGAAGTTTTAAACACAAAAACTTAGATTTATAAGTAGTTTTACTATACCTACCATTAAGACAACTGTTTTCATAACTATTTTTATATTTCAATAGAAAAATGTTGCTGCTGACTCACCTTTCTTTTCATGTATTTAAACATAGCCCTGTGATATTTTGCAACTGGAAACATTGCAGTCATGCCAATGCACAAGGGGTCTAGAAAATGCAACCCATTAAAAAGCAAAGCTGAAACCCATTCATTCAGTAATTGGCAAAGTGAAACGCTAAAACAAACAAACAGCATCAATGTTGAAAAAACATTAAATATTAAGTAGGCTTATGTTTTAGTCATCTGAGGTATCATAAGCAACACAGATTTTTTTTTAAGAATATATGATTTTAATTGACTTTGTCCCTTTAATGATAAACTTACAATGAAAATGACATGTCCACCATAATTTTAAAATACAACATAGCTACCACCATTTTGCTGCAAATACCTTTGCATTATATTTGTTTGTGGCAGAGGAGTAAATTTGACAAAAATAAAGTCTTATACACATCCACTGTTGTGGAATTTAATAGCAAGATAAAATATTTCAAATTATATAAATTAAGATAAAAATCATATAAAATAATATAAACATTCCTCCTGGATCTCCTTAAGCAAGATTTTCCTCAGGACACTTCATAACCTTCACAAAAAAAGTAAAAACTGAAGAAACAAGATCTGCTTATTGAGAATGAGGCAAAAATATGAAATTCATTTTGGCCTGATATTTTACCTCTTGTAGATTGGGGTAATAACTTTTCCTAACCTCTAATATCGATGTTAGTCCACCCCCAGAACTCTGAGGCCATTTGTACTGGGAAGAGCACACACGGCTAATAAATGCACAGCACCCACGCAACTTCTGGTGCATTTGCTGATCCTCTGAGGCCCCTCTCCCAAAGGCTGCCAAAGATGCTAGTGGCAACTCCACTGATACTTGCCACAGCTATGTCAAGTCGAGATGGTTTTATTTAATTTGGAAGAGTTTGCTCTGCCACCTCTCCGTGCTCCCACAATGTGTACTCAAACATTAGTGGACAAATACATGAAGTAAATATCAGATAAAAGCACCCAAAACACACTCGATAATGCAAAGAAAGGATATATTTTAGGATATGGTCAGAGAAGATATTCAAAGCCTCCATTGTTCCTTCTAGAAATGTCAGGACAATTCAGAAATGTCAGTTCCTTTACCGGTTTCCAGATTGTAACTGAAGGATCATGTAGCTCTCTCGCTCTTTCTCTCTCTTTCTCTCTCTCTAAATAGGTCTATAAAGATCAGCTGGAAAGTGCAGATAAAATTGTTCACTGGTTAGCTTTACTTAGAGCTACAGGGTATATATGTGCTTTGTTTTGTCTTATTGATCAATCTAGCTTACATTTTTAGCACACACAAACAAAAATCAGGAAAAAGAAAAAGCCGATGAAAAACACGAACAACACAAAACAAATAAGGTTCCAATCGTGCAAATTTTGCTTCACCGGATAAAGCACTTTTTGACACAGTAATGTCCAGAATCCCCCTCCCCAGAAAAATACAGGACTTAGACTGAAGCCATTCTTTTTTTTCTTTTTTTCTTTTTTTCTTTTTTTTTTTTTTTTTTTTTTTTTTCCCTTAAGGCTATACAACACAAAGAAATAAAGCATGGAAAGAACACCTCATTGGGCTGAACACTTCATTCTTCTGGCTCTGGAGCGAGCCTTTGACAAAGCGATTTGTGGTCCAAGTTATTTGTCTCATTGGGACAACAGGAAGAGAAAGAAAAAGAGGAAAAAAATGAAAGAGAAAAAAAAACAAAAAAAAGCAGAAAGTCAATGATCCCAACAATAAAATCCGAAATTGACTTTACAATCACAGGTACAAATTGCTCAGGTCGATAATTTCATTTCTCCTAAAGATCACTGTCGTCTAAAACTAATTAGAGGCGCAGGTTCCCGAGGAATTGTCAATACTCAAAGCAAATATTGGAGTTTAGAAGGTTATCATTCTTCTACCGTGACAGTCTGACGGAGTGACTGGAAATATTGTCATGTGCTGCCAAGTTCAGGATGTTGTTAATGATTGAATCCGTGCTCTGGCTCATGGATCTGTCTCCTATTTGGCCTTCTTTATAGTGGAAATACTAAGAAGCCAGAAAAGGTTGAATATTTCCACCCTCCCATGAGGTTGCCCCGTTCCAGTTTGAGATGCACTTTGTCTTCTCTTTCCATGTGGAGCAAGACCCCATTGCTGGCTGCTTCTCTGGTGACATCCTGATCCCCTGCAAAAGCTGAAATCACTGGGTAGCCGTTTTGCATTAAACTTACCTAAAAATTGCAAAGAGAGAGAATTTGAGTTTTCTCAATACTCTCAATGACTTTTTTGCCCTGTACACATCACTACACTTTTGTGCAGGTGAGAAACAGGGTTGAATTAAGCTAAGGCAATCTGTGATTTCTGTCATGCATAGAGACATATTTTAATTAAGATAACCTATAGTCTCATTCTTCACTTGCTGCTCTTGTAAATGCATCTCAGGATCTAGACATGAGTGTTTGGGGAAAAAAAAAAAAAAAAACGGAAAGACAGCATCTTCCTTAGATCACAACCCACCTGGATGGTTTGTCTGTTATAGACCTTGACCACGTGGAAACTGAAACTATATATCCCTTTTCTTGGTGCTACAAATATACTGGAAGCAAGATCAAAATGGTTGCCAATATTAACTAATACCTGGAAAGTAAACAAACAAACAAAACAAAATTTAAAAGAAAAAAAGAGAGAGAGAAAGAGAGAAAAAGATAAATCAGACCCCACCTTAGAAAAGCGTCAATGAAAATCTGACATGAGCTCCTTGACTGACATAAACCCTAGCCAAAATGGCATTTGCAGCACAATTAAAAGTGCACTGCAGGGGATAGCAGCCAAGTTACAGAGGCATTTAAAAAGCATCACAGTTCATAAAACGATTTAGTTACGCAAAAATTATTTCCAAAGCCTGTTAGATGAAGTGCAAATGTCCACACTGGACTGTTAATAAAGCAAAGGTGGCAGAAGCAGATGGGGGGGAAGTAGAAGGAACAAAAGGAGGGAGGGGAGATAACTGAGGAAAAAAAAACCCTGAAACTCATCCAATCCTAATGCAAATGTGTGTGTTTTTAGCTAGCACTACTGAACCTAGAATTACCTGCTCTTGAGTTTAATAGGATATGTAACTAAAATCATGTTGCAAAGAGGGGCAAAGGAAAAGACAGGATGCTCAGCAACAGCAACATCTGCCAGCTCATGCCTCTCTCTCCCTCTGGAGAGCTGTGCTGCCTGGCCCGCACCCTCCTCAATGGCTGGGGTGGCCCTGCTCCTCCTCCTCAACAACAATCTGAATTTGTCATTTATTTGAATGACTTTTGAAATAAAGAAAAAAGAGAAAGAGTGGAGTCCTCTGGCAGATGTGCAAAGCCTGACTTAGAAGCAGCAGCCGCACTCTGTCCCCACAGGGGCTGGCAGTGCAGAGCCCAGCAATGTGACAGGGATCCAGCTCAAGCTCATCCACTCGCTTCCTTTCCAGGCTCCAGTGATGGGCAGCCTGACTTGGCTCAAAAGGCACGGGTAATGAGGAGCGAAAACCCATGAGCCCATGAGAATCCTGTGTGGCAAGCGAGTGAGCCCGAAACGGCTGCTCCACTTCGCCCATCCCACTCAGCTTTGCAGGCTACAACCTCTGTTTCAATTAAGAAAAATACAAAGCACGAGGAAAAAAAAAATCACAAACAAAACTCCCCAAATCCTGATCCTTTCTTCACAAATAGTCAAACCCTATTGTTTCCAAGAAAGAAAAAAAAAAAAAAATCCATTGTTGTGGGACCACCAAGGGAGGAATGCCTTCAAACTCCTGAGTACTAAGCATTGCAGGATAAAGCATCTAAAACACGTTATATATGAAGCAAGCTCTTTTTTTTTTTTCCTCTAGTGATCTGACTTTATGAGATCTTGTACTTGAGGAATAGCTGTGCAAATTCAATAGGAGGGACATGCAGACAGAAGAATGACAGACAGACAGAAAGATGAAAACAAACCAGAGAAAACAGTTTGTGTGTGCTAATTTGGGCGAACTCTGCAATCCTTCTCCAGGAGTCAGAGAAAGTAGAAAAAATAAAGTAAATTTAATCGCAAAAATCAAGCGGAAGGACGGGGACTGGGCTCCGGGAAGCAAGCAGTGCAGTGGGGATGGGGCAGGATGACCACAGTGGGCTGTGGCTGTCCGCTGCTCTGCCCGGTGTATGCCGTGCAGGGTAACACCTCTCCGTTATAACCCACCGGGGACATTGCTCGTCTCGTTTGATAACGCGGGAAACACTCTCTTCTTCCTCAGCCCTCCCTCCCGCTAAGAGATGCTGTAACATTGCCAAATGCGCTCGGAAACTGCAGATCCGGCGACTCCCCATCCGTAAATCTCTGTCCTCACCCTGCCCTGAAAACGAGCATTTCCGACGGGGCACCGAAGCGGGCATATGCACTCTTCCCTTCGAGTCGCCCCTGACTGACCAGGGCAATCCTCGGCTGCAAGGCGTTCCCGCGAGCGTCCGAGGCACAAGTTCACAGGTTAAAGCCCTCTTCGTATCATCTATGGGACCGGCTTCCCACCCCCACCCCCACTCCAGGAAAGCCCTGTAGCCAGCTGAAAGAACTTCCCCAACACTTTCTTGGAAGTTCAGATGTAAAATTGCTCTTGAGCGGGTGTATCAGGATTAAAACATGGAAGGGGACCAAGAACGAAAACGAGCGTGTAGTCACGGGGGACTAGGGGCGGGGATGCCCGCGCAAGGTGGTGAAGGGCCGGCCGGCGCGGGGGTGGGTGGCAGCAAAGGCAAAGCAGGCAGCGGCTGACCTGGTCGAAGTAGATGGTCATGGTGCGGTTGCTCATCTCGGAGGGCTCGTGGTTGGTGCTGCGGGTGGCCGAGAAGGCTACCTTGGCGCTGCCCGAGCGCACCGAGATCCCCAGGGAGGATGTGATGGCGCCGTCGGCCGAGGGGCTGGAGTCGCACACCACCAGGCACTTCCCTTCCAGGACGATGGGTTCCGTGTCGTTCTGCGCCCGCACCGGGCACCCGGCGGGCAGTAGCAGCAGCAGCAGCGGCAGCGCCGCCGCCAGGCAGCAGCAGCAGCCACCCGCCGGCTCCGGCAGCGCCCCCCGCCGCCACCGCCCCATGCCCAGCGCCGGACCGCCGCCGCTCCGGCTCGCCGCCGCCATGCGGGCGCCCCGCGCCGCCGCCGGCGGACGCGCGCGGGGAGGCGGAGGGGGCTGCGCGCCTGCTGCCGCCGCGGCGCCCTGCGGCCAGAGCTCTGCGGGACGCCGGCTGGGCAGCGGCGGCTGGGGCCGCGCCTTCCTCCCCTTCTCCTCCTCCGCCTCCTCCTCCTTGTCCGCGCAGGGCGAAGGAGCCTCCTCAGAGGGCGGGCGGCGCGCAGCAGCCTGCCAAGGGCAAAGGCGGCGGTGAAGCTGAGCGAGCGGGCAGGGAGGAACCGGGCACCACGCCGCCCGGCAGCACCACGCTGGCACGGGGTCCCCTCTGCCCGCCCCGGGCGCCTCAGCCAGCACAACAGGTCTGGGAGAGACCTCGGTGCTCGGCGTCTCCTCGCGTCTGATTTCTCCCGTCCCTCAGCAGCGGGGGGTCCTGCAACCGCAGCCGTACTTGATAACTCGGGAAACACCCTCTTCAAGTATAGCCGTACTGAGGCGGAAGGAGGGGACAGCGCGGCAAATTTTGTCCCCGAACCCACGGTCGAGCACCCTCTGGGCGCCTCGGTCAGTCCCTTTCCACCCCCATAGTCGACGGGGTCTCCAAAATCCGGCTATCTTCCACAGCCCTACTTTTTACGACATCTGCGAGCCGGGTTTATATCGATCTCCTAACATCCCAGCCACTACTGAAGGCGATTTTATCATGATGGTTATCGTTAATGCCCCCTCTTCCCCTCACTGGAGCTGTCCCGCTATCCCTATGACCCGTAACTCAAGTCCCCGCTGCGGCGATGCCCCGGCCGAGCTCTGGGAGCGGCTGCCACGGCCCTCCTCCTAGCCCAGGGGAGGCTGCTGCGTCCGGGCACCGCTTGGTACTTTCTAACCCTTTGTCCCTCAGGGCAGGCTACCCTCTCTGCCGCAGATCCCGGCAGCTGCCTAAACTCTCGGGAAGGAAGCGACGGCTCAGACATCCCCCGGCTCCCACCCCGGCATGCACACACATCGCAGGAGGCAAAATCTCAACCGGCCTCACTCTGGGAAGTTACATCTCAGTTTTGCCCGCTCACTAGAACATCCTGAGATCTCGCTACTGGGAATTCCCCGCTACACTTGCCCCGAGGCTTCTTTCCCGCTGCCTTAACCTCACATCTTGTTATTGCTATAATTTAAAATCGTATGTTGCAAAAAGGAACAGCCGGCGGGGAGGGGAACGGCCTTTTTACCTGGGAGGTCCATGACGGGAGAGGAGGGCTGGCTGGGTAGCTCGTCCGTGAACTTGTATTGCTTAGCGAAAATGAGCCGAGACTGCGCTGGCAGAAAGAAAAGGAAACAGGACTCGTCTCTTTCTCTCCCGCCCATTGCCAATAATCCCCCCCCCCCCGCGCCTGCCAGCCGCTACCACCACCAGCCCACTTCCTCCCTCCTCCCTTTTCACGCACACACACACGCTCGCAGCCGGCAGGGATTTAGACACCGGGAGGGGAGCTGAGCGTGGCGCCGGCATCCACACGCTCCGGCACCCCAGCCCCTGCCCTGGCCGGACACCCCGCGCCCTGGATCCGCGCCCCCGCCCCGCACTTCGGCACACCGCGTCCAGCCACGGAGAGGCACGGGACTCCGGGGGACGATCTCTCCGGGGCGCTCCGCTGCAGCATGTCACTGGCAGCTGGGAAAAGCTGAATCCTCTTGTCCCCCCGTATTCCCGCTTGAGCCCGTCGGGCTGAAACACCCCAGTACAAGCATGACACCGACACGTTAGTGCTTACGGGCAAGCGTTGCAGACGAAACGTCCAGCATCGTGAAGTGGAAGCTATTTGGAATCCATAGACTTTAATAATGATGATAATAAAACCAACAATAATTTAAAAGGACACGTTGTTAGGGGCACTTCAGGCCACAAGGTTGCGCAGCGCACTCCGAAAAGCCCCGTTCCCGCGCCCGCACAACCGCACCCCGGCGCCCTACGCTCGGCGGCGGCTCCCCTTCAGTAAAACGTTTCTTTTCTGGTCCGGGACCCGCACCCCAACCCGCTGTCTGCACCGGGACCCGCTGCCCGACCCGCGCCCGGCCCCGCCCGCGGCTCCGCACTAAGAGCGGGCGCACGGCGCCACCTGGCGGCGGCGCGGGGCGGTGCGCCCTCAGCAGAGCTGGCCGGGCTGGACCGTGGGGGCCCCGGGGACTGGAGCAGAGGGAGGGAGGGCGGGCGGGTGGCATCCCGGAAAGGGCGGAAGGGAAAATCCCAAAGGGCAGAGCCGAGGGACGGTATGGCCGTCCCCTCTAGCTGCTTGCAGGGCCCGGGCGCGCGGCGCTTGCAGGTCCCTCCTGCCTTACGGAGCGGTAATGATGATGTATGTCACAGTCAAGGTTATCATCAGATAACCGGCTGCAAATGCTTCACTTGTCTCGGTTCGTGTGGCTGCTGCTGAGAGGTTAGCAGCAATGTGAAGGAGAGTAAGGCAAAGCTCTGCCAATGAAGTTTTGTGGAAAAGCATTGTTTTTCAATGCATTTTTCTCCATTGCAAATTGACTTTCTGGTTGCATACGGCAGTTTTCTAGGGATCCTGATACTCAGACTTCAGCATCTGAAAGGAACATGACAGAAAACTGCATATAAATCTGAATGGTAGCTCTCGATATGGAGAAAATATTACAGGTGTATCTCAACAGTAAAATTATGATCTCATCTATGAATGAGCACTTCTCTGTTTCAATCTTCTGCTACAAGCACAAGTAACGAACCCCTGCGGGTGTCTGCCTAGTGATTTGCACCGAGAAATTAATCATGCCCTGAAATCACAGCTAAGCAGTGTGCAGGGAATTCCTAACCTATAGCTCCTTATTTCAAATGAGAATTTTAAACTAAGCCTGAAATACTTGTGTTTAATGGTCTTATTCCTGAGTTCAAGCACAGAAGGATGAGAGTAGAAAGCTGATAAGTGTAGTGCATTAAAAGTATCAGAAATCAGGGTAGCAACCAGTCTGTGGTTGTAAGACATGGCCTATTCTGCAAGACAGTGAAAAGGACCACAGAAATTCCTCCAGAAGACATCAACACTCAATCTTGCATGGATCTGGTACACTGGGGAGCTGTTGTTATTTCTCTTTAGATCAAACTACTCATGATTATGACTGTGTTGTATAAACAAAGAATGAAAGCAGAACCAAAAGATTTGTTTCCTGTTTGATGTGACGTGGAACATTGGGCCTGGTGGTGAGGCAATGATGGCACATCATCTTTTCTTCTTGCTACCTTCCAGAAAGATGAGCATAAGAACTAAAGGGAACTGAAAAGCCCTTAAATCCAATGTGCATCCACAGAAAAACAGATTAAATCTTTCTTCTCTTTCGATGCAAGGGATGAATCCCACATGTACCTAAACCACTTGTCCTTCAATAGCTCACTAGCAAAAGAACTATCAGTAAAAATCAGTATAGAATGAATGGAAAGGGACAACTAAAAATAATAATATTTATTTATAATAAAATATCTAATTATATGACCTTTACAGTGTTTATTAGAAAGCAGTTCCACGTGTTACTTCTAATAAAATACTCTCCTTAATGAGATAAACCTGCAGCCTTCATTAACTTACGTAGCTGGTGGAAGTATTTAGGCATCTTTGTTTTGTGAGTGACAATCTAAAAATACAGATTTTGAAATTATTGATGCTGGGAAACTGATGCTGTTGAAGTTTTACAAAAAATGAAGCCATTTATTTCTTTGGAGCCTTCCCTAAGCTGGCACTCACCTTGAACTCATTTAATCCAACAGCTTCAAGGGGAAAAGCTTTTTGTCTTATCTACTAAATCAAGTTATCAACAGAAAAGTATTTTGATCAGCAACTCCCAAGCTTTTCCTATACATTATTTACATTAATGCCTAACAAAATGGGATACTTCTTTCCAAAAGACAATAGTTACGTATCTGCTCCTGAAATTATTTCACAAATATTTCATGTATTATCTGGATGTTACATATACAAATACAGAGAAAGAAAAAATGTTGATTTGATGTGAAACACAGTTTTGTCTGCCCCTAATTTTAGGACAAGTTTGTGACAAGGACACAAAAACACTTCCATGATCAGTCAAGGCACAAGACCGAGTCTTCGTTTATTAAATAGGATACCATTTAAATTGTTAAACAAAGTCTTCGTGGATTATGTGGCCTTTAAAAAACAATTTTACTCTAAGTCGTAAACAAATGGGACTTACATTTGAAATATAATCTGGTAGTAGAGAAAGTGCAGTCTCTGTACCTAACCATTGATGACGTCCATACTTAACCACAAGTCGTGGATAAATCAACTGAGGTATATCCATCCTTTGTGAGAGCAACTTCTGTGTTAAATTCAACCATCAGTGTGATTAAAAAGTGCTTTGTAAATTCAAATCAGCAGTTCATTCTCTATCCTACCAGGGCACCAGGGCAGCTTTCCTTATAGCTATCAGCTACAGCCAAGAATATATAACTATCTGTTGATAACATACACAACATTCTCAAGTATACACAACAAGGAAAGAAAATACCTAATAAATTAGAGTTAATTCACAGAGATACTTAGTTTTCTTTTCTAGTGTCTGATGTGGAGAATGAAGAATTTGCATGGTAAGTCTCTTTGAGTGCGACAGGCAGACCAGCGAGGACAGAGACTCGGGCTCAATATGAGTTTAACATCAATGCCCTTTAATGAACGTTTTAACAATACATTGAATATCAATGTCCCCCAATACATGTTTTAACAACCCATATATACTCTTTACTTAGTGGTCATACGGCCAAGCACAGGCTACAATTGGTTACTCTCTGCAGTCACGCGTTCTGCCCCCATATGGTGATTAGCTGCAGGGCCCTGTCCACGAGCCGTTCACATGCAGTGACGACAGCGCCCCTCCTGCAGCCTGGGTTGAGGATAGACCAGCTTCTGTTCACCTAAGCAACTTCCATTCTGTCTTTGGTGTCTCCAGACAACCCTCCGTGCAGGTCCTGGCCTACACCTCAGCCACATCAAGCTCTGGCTTGTTCACAGCACACAGCCCATGTCCTCTTTCTTCCAAAAACTCTCCACAGTCTGAATTTTAGCATCTCATACATCAACGAAGGCAGTTATATTTTCTCCTACATAGGATGATGCATCGTAAGTGTTTCTGAGGTGTTAGTCCTCAAATGCAAAGGGCCTCCCCTCATAGAAATTTCAGAACTATAGACCAAAGATTTTGCATGACCCATCTTCATGTGGAATATTACGTCTAATATATTTCAGAAATATTTGCATAATATTTTACACATTGAAAGAAATAGATGTAATTCTTCAAGAATATTTTATTTGTTCATGTAAAAATATCAGAACAACCCAAGAGCAAAATCTGTTTTGGAACATAAAACTTTATTTTCTTCCATAAAATATATTTAATTTCTAATGATTTTTTAAAATAAATAGTGAAAGCATGATATAACAAAAAATAATAAGACATTAGAATATTTTTATTGCAATATTATTTATCATAGAGCTCTGATTTAGTATTGTTTGATATCGGATTAGATCTCTGAATGTCATATCTTACCATTCACAGTTACTTTGATAATGTTACTTTTTCTGCAGATGTGCAAACTTATTGAACCATTGTCAAAACTTGTCTTAAATAAAATTCTCGTGTGAAAATTCTTTTATTAAAATATTCTTAAATACTGCCTTGTACGCCACATAGAGATGGAACATACATGAATACTGCATAACTGTGGTGGTATCAGAGCTCTTACGTATGGTTGTACAGTGGTATTTAAATGCACTCTTCTTAAACAAGGTTGTAATGCCACTACCTTACAAATTCTACCAGAAACTTTTGACAAATAGCCCCTGCAGTGAAATGACTAGCACTTAGCAACATGCCACCGTACTCTGTTTAACCCCTCTAATTTCATGGAATTTCAGCTCTGGGAGGAGAGAGGATTAATCATTTTTAAGATGAAAGTTATTTTGCAGTGCCTTTTTTCTAATACTCTGTTGTCAGCCTCTGTGACCAACACATTTTCAGGCCATTCAGGTTTGCTTGGGAGAATTTAAGAGATGAAGATGCCATATCATTACAATAAATTGGTGCAGAAAGCTTGTTTTTTCTAAACCTATATCAATCAGAAATGTTCAGACAATGCATGCAGTTGTCTATATGGTCTGTGTGTTCAATGTTTACGTCCATCTTCCAAGGTCTGGTGCCTCCTCAGAACAAATTGTTCTATAATGATGTTGAGCACCTCTGCTATTCTCTGAATTCCATCTTCATAGAATAACAACTTTTAACTAGATAAATGATGACAGCACCCCAGTGTGCCTTCCAAAGACTGAACATTTTTTTGTGTAAAAAGAAAAAGGCATTTGGGAGAGTGTTCACCGTCAGGCTAGCCAAGCATGGGCTGTAGTATGAGTACTTCTTTCTTTTAAACATAACACTCAGTATTGCCTGTGTGCCTAAGTTTTGGGTATGCACTTCCTACTCATACAAACTCAATCTTTTAAATAAGGAAAACCTATTTTTAAAATGTAACTCTTATGTAATAGAATTAAAGACTTCATTATTTCTCTTGCACCTGAAAAAAAAAAGTATGCACCCACATAATATCCTCCCTCTGAGCCTCCCAGCTGAATTCAGAAACTAAAGACTTTACATTAAATTTCTAATCAATAAGTTGTTATAAACATAGCACATTTGCAAGTTTCCTTTCAGAAGATCCCTTCAGAATCATTGCCAATATATATAAAGTTCTCTGAAGTTCATAGATGTTAGACACTATAGATATTAAATAATGTATTACAGATCTTATATAGAGAGATATTATATAAATATTAAGATACTATAGGTATATATTAGGTACATATAGATACTATGTATTAGTTCTATATGAGAGTTGGGAAGAATTAGTGTTTTTAAACAATATTTTTTGCACAGATTTGCTTGCCACAGGTGAGATGTTGCTATACAATGTCACGCAAATGTGAGATTTAAAACTGAGAATGGACTGTTCATTTTCAGAAGAGAGAATCTTAAAATGGGACTTTGAAATACAACAAAGAGATGCCACAACCTTCAATTGCATTACCTAGCTCCTTTAGTTTGTTCAACCACATTTCAAAGCAGACCTTCCAGTTCTAAACAGAAAGCAAAATTATTCTGAATTGCATGTTTTTACTCAAGCATGATAATTTGTATTAGTAGAGAAGGCTCTGACATTTCTGAAAAGAATCCACAGAAATAAAAATATATGGCATGGATAGAAGATTAGAAGATCACATTATTAATGCTTTCATTTACTTAGTTCTGAAATTAGCATTTCAGAATACAAAATCAGATTTGAAAAGAATGCTGTAGAAAAATGTCTTTGTAATGACATACACAGAAGGAAATCTAGAACTCTTTTTCATACATTTCTTTGTCTCAGTTTTTTGCTGCTTCATTTTTTGATTCTGCTTGAAAGAGTAATAATTTTTTTTTTTTTTTTTTGAGAAAACAACTGCTCTGTAAGCAGGCCTTTGTATGTTGTCTCAAGTTGCACACTCACAAAATAGGAGTATAAAAAACATTACTTGCTTTGGAAATCTTAGCCATTATACAGAGCCATAACCATTCTTGTAGGGAGCAAAACCAGCTAGGTTCAGTCTTTTTAAAATTATTTTTTCTTCTGCAATAGATAAATCTGTGATGTAACCAAGAGACTATTCATAGTTTTAGAGAATTAAAACTATTTGGTCACCTTTGCATGCTCATTCTGCCACAGTACATGACTGCTGAGAACTCTGCTGACATTTAAGAGACCCAAAAGATTTGAATCTTGGTTTCTTTCATTGGTCCTGAAAAAAAATCTCTAGTTGTTGATGGCTTGGTCACATGTATTTATTTCAGCTTTTGTGTCATGTTTTTTCACCTTTCCTCCGCCATAGTTCACTGTTTTCACTGATAATTGGACTAATGTATCTGAATAAAGGCCCATGTGTTATGAGTCTGTACATTTAGCAGTTTACTAGAATGGATGTATGAACAGTGACATCCCAACATACCAAAATATCACTTTTTCAGTGAGATTTGCTGTCAGACATTTTAAAGAAAATGCTGCCCTCATGTTTTTGTAATGAGGGAAACTAGAATTCCTCATCCAAATAACACTTCCAGTCTGATCTCAGCCTATGAAAACAGTATTTCATCTAGGATGGGTGTAAAAGAAAATCTAAAGTAGCTACTGTCTATTGAACAGTTGTCTAAGATGCTGGAAGAATTACATCCATCCAAGGAGTCTACATCCTTGATGTGAATTACAGATACCTCACTGAAGTCACAACTCTGTGCTGCTCTGTTTCAGGTCCACCGCTTATGACAATTCCTCAGGTCTGTGAATACTTCTGTTCTTGCCTCATTAGAAACTGTTCTGAATAGCAATCTTTGTCTCTTTTGAAATCACCAGGAAACATATAGCCAGTCCAGATCCAGTCATTGTGCATCAGTACAGCATTACATTGTTCACTTCCAGAATTGAAAGCTTTTATCAAAAAAAGTTTTAGCTGTTATGACTGTAGAGATAACCTCACAAACCATGGCAACAGATGCAATGGCTTCTCTCTGCTACTTTTAAACAATTGCATTATGAAGTATGACCTGTCCCTGTCATCTTAGTGTCTACTAAATTGAATGTCCCTGAAAACACTTGTGACATGTCAGTTCTTCTTTCAGTCCTCATCAAAGCAGCCAGGAAAGGAGATGGAACTTTACCCGTTGAACATTTGCACAATCCACTGTGAATGAAAGCTCATTTGGGCTGGATAAGGACATCTGGGAACACCAGTATTTGTCTGTCCTTACAATCACGGACTCAAAGTCAGAGTTCAGTAAAGGTCTGAGATTCTCAAGGGAACAGAAAGGAGAAGCCAACGAGGAGAAGCTAACACATTCATTGTTAAAGGAGTGGAGAGCCAAGCACAAGGACCTGAGTAGTGTATGTCACCATGTCAGGAATTGTTATCAGCATTACTTTCAGGAGCTTGGTTGGAAGAATTGCGAATTAATTTTCTGTCCTGAACTGAAAGCTGGCATAGATATTACTGTGTAATCATTCCTTGTTCTATGTATTACTACAGGTGAAAGAGACATTTTTGTAGAGTAACTTGTTGACCTGTTTCAAGGGATCTGTATATGTGTTTTTACCACACCTCTGGGAAAACACATACACCTCTGATCACCACCTTTGATTTAGGCCAAACTCCCAGAGTAGTAGACCCAGGTAATCTTTCACTGTAAAGGGGCTCACACAGCCTGACATGTGCCTGTCCCAAACACTCAACACCCAACATATTCTATTGTATGTGACTGCATAGAAAAATTATATCATCTGAAGGCACAGACAAAAATAAGTGTTACAGAAGCAGTAATTCCCATCACCTTGTACTTTTCCTTCCAGGGAATTGTCAAAACACTCAGTACAAGAAAATAACTGTAAAATTTCAGACATTTACGTTAGAAACTTTGAGGCAGACTTAGCATTTCTAATTCTAATATCAAGGCCTTCACAAGGGATTTCACTTCTGAAGGTTTTTCGATGCATTGGACTTAATGACACTAAAGTCAGTGACTTAAAATTAAAGAAGAGCAATGAACCAGAGCTCTGATACACTTTTGCCAAATACAAGAACAATATGTGTTTTTAAAATAAAACAAGTTTCACCTTGTAAATGATTTATTTAAGTAGCAATTTCTATATGTATTATATACATTATATAATATATATATGTATTAGGGAAATTGATGTACAGATAGCCTGAACTGAAAGTTTCAGGCCTAGAAAGATTTAGCCTGTGTTTTACTTAAGGGACATGGACAGTCCCACTGTGTTTTGCTCTTTATGTATATAAACCTTTGTAGGCCTGGAGTCACAGCACAGGGGAAAACAATACCAAAACTGTTTGGTACCATTTCTTTTCATGACTTTGTGCTTGAGATGCTCTTGAATCAGTATGATTATTACTTTATTATGCTTTGTCATTGTGGAGACAAAAGGGATTTCAGTACAGCTCTGTAAAGACTGTTGTGCCATGGACATATCTTTCAGATGTCAATTCTGTTCTGTAAAAAGGGAGAAACTGATTCTGGAGATAGGATTTGCAATGACTGCAAAGTAGTTGGCATCTCTGTAACTGTCACTTTTCAAGACCAAGCAAAATTCTTTGATACCTTTTACAGCTCTGCTTAAAAGTTGCATGTGTCAATGACAGATGTGTTTAAACTACTTACTTACATACATTTATCTGTGTAGAACGTTCCATCAAAGTAAGGAAAAAGAAAATGTCTATTTCTGTTTGAAGGAAGGGAAGGGGAGGCAAACACGCTTGGCGTTATCACCTTTCAAAGACAGAAACCCAGGTTGTGTACTGAGATGTCAGCCCTGAGAAAAGCACTGAGCATGTGTACCCCCTTTTCAGTGTCCCATGGCATGGGAGCTATGACAAGCCCTCACTTTTCCAAGATCACAACATTCAGTTTCCTCACAGCTACTGCCAAACAAGGATTATATAAAAAAATTTACAAGTATGATGATAGTGTGTAGGGTTGTTCACGGAGGAGCACCAATAACAATATATCTAAGGCAGTGTCTTTCTATGCACTATGTATACATACAGTATAGATTTTTTTTCCTCTCAGTGGTTTTCTTTTTTTCTGTTTCCTAAGGAGTTGATGGCATTTTGTAGTTTACAATATGTGGGACTTAATGAACACAGAATTTAAGGCTATATCAACGCTGCACTTTCAAGCAAGTCTAAGCCCATGTTTGTGCCAAAATATGCTTCTCATCCACCCTGTCCAATTGCTCATATTTAAGGACTTGGCTGCACCCTAGTATTTAGGCTAGAAACACACTAATCAGAGCAAAGCCAGCTGCCTATATTTAGCACTGGAAGACAGTGCTGCCAAACTGGTCGGACACAGCTGGGAGACAGGGATTTCAAGTTTTAAGGTCAATATTGTGAAAACAAGAATTCAACAAACTACATACCCCAAAAAGCAAGATGCATATGACTGATTCCTATAATCTAAAGCTGTCCAAAAGCAGACTGAAAAATCAGAATAACCAAAAGTAATGTAACTGTCAGTCTTTTTAAGGAAATAATTCTTGATCTATCAAAAACTATTAACTCACCACAAATAATCACAGTCCAGTTGACGAATGTCTGCTTACATGTTATGGTTGTTCATTATTGGCTTTTAAGTATAGTGTGACTTACTTAAGAAAAAACTGTAAATGCAACCAGTAACATGTAAGCATTATTTCACAGCAATACTTGGGATGAAGAATGATCCCCGGTTACTTCCCCACTGATTATTTTCACAAATATGGTCTAGAAATTCTGTGAAATTTCACCAAAACCAGTACTGATTTTCAAAAATGGAAATGTTTTGTCTATTTTTCTCCATTTTAAACTCTTTCCACCTGAAACAAAATTGCCACCAGTCATATCTCCTCTCCAGCTGCTTCATTCTGACAGCTCACATCATCCTCCTCTTATAGATTTTCCCCAGCTATAATCAGGTGAATTACCTCAGAAAGTCTTGAGTATTCTGGACTAGGATTCCATGGTTTCTCACAGAGAAAAAAGAAAAAACAAGGTAAATTATGTTGTTGTGTTGCCATTTTATAAAAGTAAGCAGAAAAACACACAACTGAATTCCAATTCATCCTGAAACTTAAACAAAGTCTTCTTGACTCATGATGAAATTTCAATCCTTTAATCAATATTTTCTTGACAGTCAACATAAAATGCTAACTGGATACCTGCAGTCTCTGTATGGAGGAAGGAGGAGAGTACAGCTGCCTGAAGAGGAACAAGAGACTTGTATCAAAAGGCGTGTCAAGATGTAAAGAAAACGGCCTGCATTCAAATTCAGTTAATCAATTACTCACATGCTGAACCTTAACCAAGAAAGTCTCATATAGGACTGAAAAAAAGGTAAAAAGCAAACTGAATGGAGCTGGGCTGCTCAGGTTTAACTCCTCCAAACACTCTTCTCTGCTTTGGAGCTCCTTGGGCTCCTTAGGCTATAGCTTACATCCATTCATCCATCCATCCTATAGCTGGCACACCTACAACCCTTAAACAATGAAGACTGAATCATCATACTCTGCAATTGATTCCATATGAGTTACGCCTCCCTTCCTGTGGGCAGGTGTGCACACATGTGCGTGCACACACACATTGTACACACACGTTGCTCTTAAGTAGAAGTACCGTGTTCTCCAATCTCTTTTCACTGCGCCACCCTACAGATATAATTAGATTAATGGGAAAAATGTATATCACTGGGTTTGCAAAGTTATCCTTGGGTTTTGCAGTTGCAGAAACATTTTGAGCACCGTTTGCATATCACTATTGTAGTTTGTGAAGAATTTATGAAAGTGCACCAGGTTTCAACATTTACACATTTTTAATAGTAAAAAGGACATCTAGTACAGTGGAAATAAATAACACTTTAAGAGCCACTGAAAGATATCTTGGTGTTTTGTTTGTTTGTTTGTTCTTTTGTTTGATTTGGTTTTAATTCATTCATCTGTTTTGCTCTTTAGTTTTTACTGTTTCTCATTCCATTTTTAACACACTATGTATATAAGCAAAGTGGAAAGTTGATACCTCTGTCTTAAAAGCAGCCTGCAACACAGCATAAAACTAATTTTCACAGCTCTCTGAATCTGCATACAGCTAATGGTCCACACAGCTAATAGATTAGACCCTCTTTTGGGAGCCCCATGCTCCAATGCAGAAAAAAAAGAAGTCATTAGGTAGATAATTACAACAGCTTTGCAACCCCTGGAAGCTTCATCACAAACCCCAGTGGTGTATTACAGAGGCTTAACTATCTCATCAGGAGGATAAGATCCCATAGAATCATACTGATATTTATGTTCTAGTTGCAAGATAATGAAGATCGAGTTCTAGGCAGAAAAACAAAGCATTAGACTTTTAATGCAAATTCTTGTAAGTGCTAAAATTTACCTTCAGATCCTCCAGAAGGCAAAATCTATTTCAATTTTTTTCAGTATGTTTCAATTGGACAAGTCATTAAAAGCTCTTTCTTTCAGATTTTCAAGTAGTTTAGACTCAATAATAGATTCATGTAGAAGGGCAGAAGTTCTGTTGAAAATAAAACAACAAACAAAAAATCAAAACAAGTTAGGTTTGGGACATGTGGAAGTCTAGAAATAGAGAAAGAGTCTTCTGAAAGCTGCTTATATACTGAATCATCACTCATTCACTATTTCACATTTTCTGTGTTGTCAGAAAGATCACTGACTCATGGGAGTAGAGCCAATAAAGATGTAACTATTTATGCAAGTGTTAAACACAGCTTTCATACAGTCACATGACACTTTCACATGGAATCAAACTCTGAGTTTCAGAATTTTTTAGAGGATTTTATGCCGTCATAATAGGGTTTCCAAAGAGGACACGTGAATAATCTTCTTCTAAGCCAAAGCCTATTAAACTTACCTTTCTCTTTCAGAAAACTGGTTGAATTCACTGCAGGCAGAAGCAGACTTGGCTCCTTATGAGTCAGTTTAACCCTGGATTACAATGAAATCTCTCTCTATTCCTCCTTTGGACCTGGCCAGCTTCATATATATGATGAAATAAACACTGGAGCATATAGAAAAGTTAATTTGATAATTCATACCTAAATTCAAACTCTGCTCAGAGTATTAAAGGCATTCCTCACTATAATAGTAACATTTCAAAATATGAAACACTCCAGGGGTTTGGAGATGAAGCATCTTTTCTTTCTAATCCTTAGAAATTTCCCCCAGTCAAGACACCATGATACACATATAATTATTAATTTTAACTCTAAGAGTCATGATGGTTGTCTAAAAATTAAAAGATAATCAGACTGCACACACTGATTTGTAATATATAAAGCTCACACTCATCCACTTTGGTTCTCTTTAGGATTTCTTTTACAAGTGACAAGTTACAAGTGACACAGACCTTTTCTTGCTTCAAAGCACATATCCTTAGTATCGCCACTCTCCCAAGATATAATGGACATTTCAGAGAAATGGATAAGTGAACCTATCAAAAGATTGATAATGAATTTTCAACCAATTCTGAGGATTATTGTTATCTTCAAATCCATAGCTGCCTAGCATAGAAAGGCATAATTCTCACTTCCTGGTCTCCACTTGGATTACCTTAGGTAGCATTCAGGCTGGAGTCAGTCATCTTCAAATATCCTTCTCCCCCATCTGTGTAAAGTAGATACCTTTTCCCTTTGCAGAACTTATTTTCCCAAAACCAAAGGCCAGATGAAACAGGAAAGTACAGTCTCTTAAAATGGCAATTTAAAATAGGGGATTATTACAATGCATTTACTACTCAAATGCATTTCTGTAGATAAAATAAGCTAAAGATAGAATAAAATTGTCCCTTAAAATGTGATACATTAGATGAATAACCATATTGCTGAGCACTGCATTTTTTCATTCAGTTATACAATTTTGTGTGTGCATGCATGTTGTAGGCAGTAAGTGGCTAGAATACCCGGGGTTCTCAGCAACCCAAAGTGAAAACAGAGAAAGAAAAACAAACAATTATGGTGACTACTACTTGCAGTTTAAGTCTGAATTGATGGTGAGGAAACTAAATAGACTCAGATAACAAACTATTTAGTTGCAGATGCATGCAGAGCTTTACAGTACTTAATACTGCAGATTGCCTCCCTATTTGTTTTTGGTTATTCTAGTCTCCTTGAATAGGTGTGAAAGGATGAAAGTCCTTCACAAATGTTTATAAAACATGGAATATCATACTTGAGTTTAAGTTATCCCAATTACTTTTGCAGACCAGTAAAATCTGCAGCTCACAGAAGTCCTTTATTTCCAGGGAATTTAAACATGACAGCACCGTGTGGTTTGAGGATCAAGCCTTCCAGTAGTCTTCCTCAGCATAGGACATGACTGTCAAGTCAGGTGAACTAATTTGACTTTAAAATGTATTTCCTGCACTGCATATGGTGTTAATGATTCTCTCAGTTTTTGTAAGGAGAGTGGAATGGTAATGGAATGTTAATGGAATTGTAAATAAGTTTGTTTTGTTTTGTTTTTCCAAATTCTAGGTTGCTTATGTTTTCTTGTGTCATGTTTACTCCTTTTATTTTATAAAAGATACATTCTATCCTCAATCTATGCTGGCAATGGTATCAAGAGGTGTTCCCTTGTAAAACATAAGGGCCGTTGGTAACTCTAGATTAATAGGTGAATTAAATGCTTCTGAAAGTACCATCTGACAGCCTTAGGGCTGAAAAAATTATTTATCTCTCTACAATTCTGTCAGCAGCATTTTCCACAAACATCTTGCACTGGAGTCCTTACTCCATCTTGAAGAGGTCACAACTCCAGGGATCAAAGCAGGTTACTAAGATCTGAATTTGAGCACAGTGGTCCCAAACAGATAAGGAACTAGACCACTGAAATAAATCAGGTTAGACAATCGAAATGGAAAGAAAGTAAGGTACTTAGATGTGCCCTAACTATTTTAACCTTGCCATGTGAAAGATCGATGTAATTCTACTGAAGCAAATTAATCTATGGTGTTTCTCATCAGCTGAGAAACTTGTCAATGAATAAATAACAGCTAGATTTACAAGGGCATTTTTTTTTTTAATTTGAAGAATAAATAACAAAGTAATCAAATAAAAAATGTGTATTAGTTATGTATTCACTTACTGATCAACTTCTTATTTGGAATCAATAATAGCATTATCAGTTTTGCTACAACAACATAACAAAGATTTCTTATTAAAAAACACAGTTTTGCTAAGGTTATGTGCTGAAGCTTCTCAAAACACAGGGCAAAGTATTTGTGAATATGACCATTACAAATGTTTAGTTTTCAGGCTTCCATTTTCCTTGTTTGGATTTAGGATCTTCTGGTCTCCCAGTGAATATTTATTAGTTTTAACAATTTGTAATTTTTTGGGTCTAAAATAATATTTCTTTCCTAAATATATAATTAATGTTTCAATACTCCCTTTCCCATAACTGCTGATTACCTAAAAACCACTTTGATAGTCAAACAAATAATTTGACTACTGAGTTTGAAGCAAGACTCTTGGAAGACTATGAGCCTGAGGTTAATTTGGATTTTCTTCTCATTCATGGCATCAGGTGTTTTACAAACTAATACAACCATCCATGGAAACAAGCCACTGATCTAGTCTCATGTTTGGAGCTTTGATGACTTACTTCAGCACTAATAAATAGCAAACCCATCTTGGACTTTGGGGAATAAAGTGTCTCAAGTAGTATGTTGAAGTTCAATTTGGGTCCTGTCTGTTGTTTCATTCTGTTGTGGAGCGTTTTTGTTTGGGTTTTTTTTTTGAGTTTTGTGTGTGTGTGTGTATACATGTGTGTGTTGTGTGTTCTGTTGTTTTGTTTTGTTTTGATTTTCTTTTGTTGGTTATGTTGTTTGTTTGGTTGTTTGTTGTTTTTCCCTGCACGGTATACTTACAAAACTCAAAACCTAGAGTTCTCACTTAGGCACAAATACACATGAGATCTATTTCAAGTTTTAATAAAATATGTAGGGGTCTTTCTTTTCCTTTCTCAGCCTCTGAGGACCGTAATGAGTTGACATTTACTGATACCTAGTGAACAGAGTTTTTTGAAAGAACTCATGAAGAGCTTCTTATTAAAATATTTATATTTATTAGAAGTGTCTTCACCATCTATAAAACCAACACGTGCACATACTGAGTCAATGAAAGGATGATTTCAAGTATGTCCTGTTCAACTATAAACACTGGTGTCATGCAGCTTCAGTGAGACTCTGAAGAATGCAGAGTCTTTGGAAAGTTAACATTATTTTTTGGATGACTGCTTTGCTCTGGTTTTGACGATATGCGCTCTGTGATACTCCTCAAGAGTGGATCTTGTGGATTAGCTCATGTTGAGGCCTACAAGAGAGGCTGAGGATGTTAAATTGAGTATGTGTGTGAGAAAAGATTCAAAAACATTGATTGCAGTGGAAATTACACATTCTGATGTAGACAACAACGTATCCTTCTTTCAACTTGTGTAGCCCTTATGTCTCAGATAGTTAATTTCATTTTTGCACACTTCTTTTTTTTTTTTCCCTCAGGAAAGTAGATAACACCATATGGCTTCAAGGCTGTTATGTCACTATTTTGCGAAGATAGTACAAAGGAAATGTCATTAAAATCTTTTTGTCATTCTATAAATGGAATGTTCAAATCCTGTTGTTATTCAAAAGGTGGCAACTCTTCATCTTACACTGGTTTTATGTTTGAACTTCAGATTCTGGAGAGGTGACACTTCCTTGTGAATAGAGAGAAATAGTCGCATTTTTCTGAATCTGAGATTTCTGATTTCTACTAACTTAAACTAGTTTAAGGTAACACCTTCAGGAGATTCTCTTAAGAATCTTCTTTGGTTTTGAAATGCATTGAGTTATTGAAATAATGTATAAGAAGTTAGTGTGAAGTTCTACAAAATTAAGTATACTTAACCTACAATGAACATTCTTGACATTGATGACATATTCAAGAAGACCTGACTTCTGATTCTGGAAATAATACACTTTGTCCTTGAAGCTGTGGATGCAGACCCTCTCCATGATTATTTCAAAGATGATACCATTGTCCAAACTCTATAAAAGAAGGATATATAAAAAGCATTCTGACTCAGATGACCATTATATTTTGCTGGTGGCTTTAACTCTTATTTTTCCCTCAGATTTTATTTTCTTTCATTTGTAAATCAATGATCACTGTTCATAATTGTAATTATTGTGTTTGATTTTTAATTTGGATGTTACCGTAGCAAGGCAAAGACATGCAATACTAGAAATCTCAAGAGGTGTTAATAGAGACAATGATAAGAATTCGCCTACTATTAATTGTGCTTTAGATTTGTGCAAGTTAGCAATTTCTGGAATAAATTTACTTAGTATTCAGTAACTTAAAATGTCCTTTCCTTTTGTGGGACTGAATCTTTTGAAGCTAGGTGAAGTGTAGTTTTTACACTAAGGAAGTTATTTTGAGGGAGAAAATTTCATTAAATTCCAGATCAGTAAAAATTCAGGGATGGCAGCTCTGGTTTAACAAATATATTTGACTTTTCTGAGGATAATAGAGAAAAGTGACAAAGGGAGGTAGTTGACATAATTTTGTTTAGACTTCTAAAGCACATTTTACACGGCTTGACAGATAAAAGCCATATTGAAGATAAAGTCTCTTGGGGTTATAGGAGGAATAACAAAGTGAATTGGAATGTGGCCAGGGGAAAGAAGTGAAGATCTATGATTTATGCGGTAAACCTGGGCTAAAAGGCAGTCATCTGTGCAGTCTGTTGGACCATATTTGTTAATATTTTTTGTGCAGCTTCTGATTCTTTTTCCAGCAATAAACTATAGAGTTTGTATATAATATTGATTTGTTTTTAATCCCTGCAAACAGTATGTAATTATACATTAGTAACCTAATTCTAGACCCTGGTGAACCTGGGCAATCAAATTTGGCATAAGCTAATTAGATGTTGAGTGTCAGTTTATTTGATCTCCTTTACAAATACTTATTTTAATGCACTTCTACAATATTGATGGCAAAAAAAATATAATATTGTACCTTTTTACTTCTCATATTTGTCTGCTTATGTTAAAAAAAAAAAAATAAACTTGTGTTAATAGTTGTGTAATAAAAGTTAATTCCTTGCCTGCTGCTAGTCCCCAGTTAAATTTAAAGTGTTGCATTAAACTGTACTGTCAAGTCTACTTGTCTTTATATTAATGTTTACATTGTGTTTTACAATTCTAGACAAAGTGCACCTTTCTGTAAATGAGAGGGAACCTGGGACAGAAATTGCATAGAAGTCCCTTTTCTTTAATAAAATCATATTTCAGCAGAGCTCTTACATTGTTTTTTAACTACATGCATGGTCTAGTTTAAAATATTCCTGATTTTTCTGTCTTGACAAATTGGTTCTAAACTGTTTTCCTTTGAAGGAAGACTGTGACTGACTCTTGAATAGGCTAAATTAATTTAGAACACAAAGCATTTCAGCCTCAAAACAATACACTATGAGAACAGAGGGTGGAAGAATGAAAAGAAGATTTTAAAGTCCATTCTTTCTGCTAACCATGCATGTCCAGCAATGTAAATAGCAACACTTACAAAGGGAAATGGACTCAATGATTCAAGACAGTTGCTTTCTTCCTCGTACCTGGAATCAGAGAATATCTTGAATCAGAGGGAACTCATAAGTATCATCGAGTCCATCTCGTGTTTATCACATCCTGTAGTAAGTGTGGAATTTCAGTCTTTTGCAGCTGTGTTTAGAAAATATGGGGAATTATCTGGACAAAAAATGCTATTTAAAAAAAAAGAAGTTTGTATGTTAAATAACTGTGGAAGTTAGATTTACATTTTTTTACTGAGAACCAAGTGCTTAGGATGGATAGTCCAAGGACACTCTAAATAAATATCATGAAGCACTTTAACTCAACATAATTATTTTGTCTCTTTCATTACTAAGTCTGGATGCCTTGGCACAATATAGTTCTACAACAGGAACTTCATTCTTGGATCTATTAACAGCAAGTAAATTATTTATTAACTTATGGTATATCAGGAGTAATTTGGCAGTTGGCAGGCATCAGTGAGCCACAGATTAACATAACACCGCTGTTCGTGTCCAATATCTTCTGACCAATCAATTATTTAACCAACACTTTTATTTTGTTTTTTATTAAGGACACAAAAGACACTTGAGCTGCTTTGCTCACTTGGTGTTGCTCTGTCTATAGGCATAACAGTATGTTTTATATTGACTGAGGCTGAACATGTTGCCAGTTGTTTTTGAAAGCAATATCACATATGGCTACTTAGCAGAGGAAGAGACTTCCACTGTATGTGAAAATCAGCAAGAAAACCTGGAGACATTCTAGAAAAATTTTATGATCTTGTTACAATGTGGGGAAAAGTGGCAATGGTGGCAAGATACAGTTTTAGATAGCAAGAGCCCATTTGTTCAGAATGATCTCATCAGGGAGACCAGTCTCATTGAGGAGAGTGGCTTATTTCCCAAAGGGCTTGTGCCTGGCAAAATATAGCTGGTAAACAATTGTCATTGTGCTCAAAAAAAAAAAAAAAAAAATTTCTAGCGTTCAACTCTGCATTTTCACTCCATATTGTGCAACTGTGAACTCAATAGCATGTTGTTACCTTCTCTGGTTGCTGCTGCTTTTCCTCTGTAGAGTCACTGAAGGCACTGATAGCCTTTGAGGTTTCTGCTGATTTCTGATGTACCTTGAACTTTCTAAGCTACCTGACATTTCAGTATCATCAATACTTTTACCTCCTGATATCTTGTCATGCTAGATCAAGAGCTTAGAAAAAAACAACAAACCCCAGGCATTTTCCTTTTCAGATGCATTCCAATGGAAAAGAAAGGCTTCACCAGAAGGGGATTTACTTCAAAATAGAAGCTTTTGAAAATTCCCCTGTAAATTTCAAAATAGGCCCTATCTCTACTTAGGATCTCAAGTTAAATCAAATGAAAGGAACAGATTAAGATATGCACAAGGAGGCAGTTTTCTTTAGCTCAACTAAAGGTTTCAGTATATCGGGTTAGAAACACTTTGGAATGTGGTTTTGGTTGTTTAAAATACTTGTACACTTACATATTTTCCAGGAGAATATTAAAAGGAAAATTCCCTTATGAATACCAAGTTCTGAGTGAGAAGTTAATCTCTTGAATTACCATTAAATTTGGGAGGAAATGTTACATGTCACTGAAATTGTTCACATAGTTATCCCAATTAAATATACAGTTGTACTTAATCCATATTTTTCACAGGAAAATATCAGCTTGGAAATATCATTTGGAAATGTTAAAATAATTTTCATTAAAATTAAAATTTTTAAACCAAACACAATAATTTTATTTTTATGCAAAATTTAATCTTGAAAAATTAAAAAATGCACCAAACCCACCAAACACTAAAATTGAAGAGGTAGGCCATACTGAAGTTCTGATTAAAATTCACAAAAATAATTCACAAACAATTGTGTTTTTCTAATAGATTTTTTTTAACTGTCTAAGCAATCATTGACTTTTTTTTTTTTTTAATTTTTACTGAAAGAGTTGAATATATCTCACAACAAAAATTTAGTTCTTAATGAAAAAAGCATTTTACATAGGACTGGACATGAGAATGCAGTCAGTTCTGTTCAGACCAGCACATATTTATTACTTATTACATCATGAAGTTGCCAAAATACAAAACAAAACATTAATCTGAAACTCCTTCTGAGTCGTACGAATGAATAAAACTCATATCTATTTTCTATTGATTCAGACTGTTATAGAAAGATCAATACAAAAGAAACAAGACCATGCAATATTTCTTAAAAAATAAATAGATCCTGTAATTTGTGATTAATTTTTCACTATGACACCATTATGTCAGTGCTGGCTGATGTGCACTCTGTTACTCCAACATGTTCTAATTGGCCTTATGTCATGGAAACATACATGATTTCTCTGCTTATCTGTAGTTTAAAATCAGTTTATTTCTTCCAAACTAAAATAACTAGTGTTGGAAGTAACCATTGGAATGGTCATAAAGTCAGCTCACTGAGTGTTTTTTGTGCATGTGTGCATATGTTACAAAGGCATTTAACTTTTTAAACAAATAATAAACAGTTACTATAATAGTTATGAAACATTACATTTCTTTTTAGTGATACTTTAAAAGGTAAGACAAACAAATCCCCAAACCATAAAAAAAGGGAAAAGTAGCTCTGCCAATATTGGTATATAGTCAATGAGGGATACTCAAATGCTGTAGGGTAAAGTTAGCTTGTCAGAATAGAAGATAGGTTATGTTAATTAACCACAGAGTGATGGACAGCCATAACAGATAGTGGACAACAATTATATACTGTGATTGAGCACATAATATAAATGTTCTTCTTCATCTACAAAGAGAGATGGCAGGTAGCTAGTCATCAGAGACAAGCAGAACCAATTCCAGAAGCCCTTATTAATATGCAATGCTCGTTAATTAATCTAGTGATTTTCATAGCATTTGTGTCATTTGATACCACTTCATTCATGCACTGACCACACAAAGTTTCCATCACCCACCCCAATATGTGAAAATCTTTATATTTTGGGGATAAACCTAGTAAACATTTCAAGTCCAATCACAGAATCACAGAATCACAGAATGTTAGGGATTGGAACGGACCTCAAAAGATCATCTAGTCTAATCTCCCTGTTGGAGCAGGAACACCTAGATGAGGTTACACAGGAAGGCTTCCAGGCAGGTCTTGAGTGCCTCCAGAATAGGAGACTCCACAACCTCCCTGGGCAGCCTGTTCCAGTGTTTTGTCACCCTCACTGAGAAGAAGTTTCTTCTCAAATTTAAGTGGAACCTCTTGTGTTCCAGTTTATACCCATTGCCCCTTGTCTTATCCTTGGTTGCCACCAAGAAGAGCCTGGCTCCATCCTCGTGACACTCACCCTTTATATATCTGTAAACATTAATGAGGTCACTCCTCAGTCTCCTCTTCTCCAAGCTAAAGAGACCCAGCTCCCTCAGCCTTTCCTCATAAGGGAGATGCTCCACTTCCTTAATCATCTTTGTTGCCCTGCGCTGGACTCTCTCCAGCAGTTCCCCGTCCTTCTTGAACTGAGGGGCCCAGAACTGAACACAATATTCCAGATGTGGTCTCACCAGGGCAGAGTAGAGGGGAAGGAGAACCTCTCTCGACCTACTAACCACCCCCCTTGTAATACACCCCAGGATGCCATTGGCCTTCCTGGCCACAAGGGCACAGTACTGGCTCACGGTCATCCTGTTTTCCACCAGGATCCCCAGGTCCCTTTCCCCTATGCTGCTCTCTAATAGGTCATTCCCCAACTTATACTGGAACCTGGGGTTGTTCCTGCCCAGATGTAAGACTCTACACTTCCCCTTGTTATATTTCATTAAATTTTTTCCCTGCTCAACTCTCCAGCCTGTCCAGGTCTCACTGGATGGCGGCACAGCCGAGATCGAATCTTTTGATCATTTTCAGAGCAGGACAATTACACCAAAAAAATGTTATACTATGGGGTAAATTGTGAGAACCAGTGAATATGAGTTCACTGACACTCTAAGACCAGCTACAGGATTAGGTTAATATGCTGAAGAAATAACAAGAAACTAATTTAATAAAAGGCAGAAAGGTAATTTATATGTAGAAACTTTGTAATGTTTAACGTTCTCTCTCATCTTTTCTAAAAATGCAGTTAATATATAAAAACAAGTAATATTTGTGGTCATGGACAACTCACTTTCTTGTATTCCAGCTTTCTTGTCTTTCATAGTTTATAGACTGGCTAGTTTTAAGACAAATAATGTGTACTGCTATAGAGACTACACAGACATACCACCACTCAAGGGTGTGAAACAGTTCATAAATGTTTGAAAAGGGATTCCTGCCTCATCAGTTTTCAGAATATATGACTGCTCCACAAGCAAAAAGACCATCCTCTTCTTATGCCCCTAGAGCACATGAATGCTAGGAGACTGGATACCCGATCCAAATGTGCAAATTGAGTTTGGCAAATTTGTATTTCTAGCTCTACTTGTATTATAAAAAAAAGCTGTGTTTCTTTGGGGGTTTTTGAGTTTTTTTTTTGTTCATTTGTTTTGTTTTGTTTGGGCTTTTAAAAAAAATTCTTTTTTTCATCTCAAAGTATGCTCATCCTTAAGGTGTACTATGGATTGACATTTCTCTGTTTCCCTTGGAGACCCAGAAAGCAGGCAGATAGGAAGCTGGTATATAAATGAAAGAATAAAGCTTTTTTTTTATTTTTTTTTTTTTTTAAGTAAATGATGGTATTTAAGAGCCCACTGTCAGTTTTTGAGTCATGTTTTTAGTTAGGTTTTTGCCCTTTTTTTTTTTTTTTTTTTTCCTATACCCTAGTATTTCTATAGTGTTTCAGATTATGGTAATACAAAGAGTGGAGAAGGGAAAAAGACATCTTTCCATTGAAAAAAGTGCATGTACATATGCAAGCATCTATAGAGTTACTTTTAACACTTTACACTCATTTTACCTGATTTATTTGCCTTCCAAATACAAAAGAAGATGTAAAAGCTAGAAAAACACATGTAAAACAGACCTGTCAGTAAAGGAAGCCAGAACAACCATCTCAGTGCCTGATGTCCCTTAAATTAATGTCTGTGTACATATATATGCATCCTTATCCAAACCCACACACTAGATTTAAGTTATCACTGTCTGGAGATAAGTTTTGGGATTTGAACTAGCTTGTGCGCATATTTTGAAGGAAGATTCTTTACAGCATTCCTGGAGATAAGAGAGCAAAAGATCAACAGATGTTGTTTCTGGTTTTGCTTTTGTTTTCTTTAATTTAAAAAAAAAAAGTGCTGCAACAAATTGATATTTGAGGGATGAAGGGAGAATGAAAGTTTCTCATTCTTGAAAATGTTTCCGGGTAGAGGACACAAGGGTTATGCCTACACCAGTAGGTAGCTCAGTGAATCTACCAAGTGAAATGGATAGTGCTAAGGATCCAGTGTTCACACTACTTGTTTTTCATGGGAATTACTTTAGACTTGTTAGATGGCGTTCAATGGGGTCCTAGAGAGCATCTTCAAAAATAGCTTCATCCAAAAGAAATCCAGCTCATGCACTCCTGAAGCTTCTCCACTCTGAGAACCAAAGCAGTCTGAAAAGCTCAGCTTTCAAAACAATCTGAGCACAGCTAGCTATTCAAGCTGAAATGTTAATGCAGTTAATGCACCCAGCAGAAGTGAGAGACTCAAACTGGCACTGCAATATCACTCTGAGGAAAAACATGATTTTACTTTCTAGCACATGCCTAGACTCTTATTATCTTTCTATGGCTGAGAATGAAGAGAACTCTGGTTACTGTGAGAGACCCAGAAAAGAAAGAGGATAATAATATTCAAAAAAATTTTCTCCTATCGTCTTCATTCATAGACTCCAAGTAGGGCATTTAGCTTGAGCCAGATTGAGGGATGTTTGATTTGACAACCACTATTTATGATAACAAACATTGTTTTCTCTTTCGGGGAGCTGACATCTGCTTTTCTCTGATGGAAATGAAATTATAGAGAAGAGAAAAAAAGGAAGTCATTCATGACTCATTGCATTTCATGACAACAAATGTTTTTTACAGACATCAGAAGACAGATGCTCACCACACACATTTGAATACATTTAAATTATCATGTCCCACTCCTCAAGTCTACGTGTTTGTTGTGTTATCCCCAGGGGCCATATCTATAAAACTGCCTGGATTTGTATACAAAGTGTATGTCATAAAGCAGAACATGTGAACCCTAAACCAAAACTCTGGAAATCACTGTTTGCTCCCTATAAACCAAAATGATAAAATCTTCTTTGCAGTTTAATTTGCTTTTTACTGTAAGCAGTTCAACAATTATCAGGGTGTATGCACTATATTAACATCAAGATAAAAACTATAGTTTATCTCATGAACTGCTCTTGAAACTATGCATATTTAAGGTATGTTTTATATATTTAATGGTCAAGCCACCATATCCAAACCAGCATAATAGTCTAGGAGGCTATAGTTGCTCTTCTCACTTCGTTTTATATTTTTCTTACAGAATTTTTGAAATAAACTTAAAGAAACTTTTCTTAAAATGTCTGTATTTGTTTGAACTTTACTTTTGTTAATGTCTTCCTGGAATTCAGTTTGTGGTCCAGAAACTTTGTATGAAAGGGACACAAGGATTAGATTTTATTCGGTTTTGTTGGTTCAAGAATGAAAGTAGTTTGAGGGACATGAAGTTGTGAGACAAGAAGAAGCTGTATTATAGAAATTCATTCTTGTGTACACAAATTTACACGCATGTTGTACCATTCCTATCTCTATACATCCTACAAAGCAGAAGCTGTGTAGAAAAGAGCAATTCCTATTGTTTTGATAGGCCTAACCATAGCTTTTAAATCCAGAGTAGCCCAAAATAATGTACTCCAAAAGCAGACTGCTTCTTAACATAAAGCAACCAGTACATTTAAGAACACATTATTTCTTCAGGGATCCACACAAATGGCTTTATGTTAATTAAGAAATTGGATTTAGCATGATGCCTCAAATTTATTTTACTAAAACACTTGCATGGTTCTACAACATCTTAAATTCTCTGCATACACATATACATACAGACATTTATACATTCGCACATATTTATTTATATATGTGCAAGATGCAGCAGATGCATAAATGCAAGAGCTTTATAGATACATATGAAAACAAATAAATAATTGCTGACACATTTTCTTGCATCTCATTTTTTGGACTTTATGAATGATATGACAGGAAACACATCAGTATTTAATTACTTCCAGATGTTCAACAACAATTCTTCATACTTTTAAAGACAAAATCTATTGTACATGTAACACTCATTGTTTTGAGTTTAGTACCTTACAAGAACTTAAAACTTTTCAAAATGTTGCTGCTTATAGTTTTTAGTTCAATAATTAAGGTTGTACCAAGAAGTACCATTCTGCATTTATTTCAGTATTTCTGCACATATTCCCATTTCTGCTTTTTATAAATATCAACAAGTAGTATCAACGGAAAGATATTATATGAAACCAGGAAATACATTTCAAGAAACATGAAAATTATCCTATGGCTAACTGTGCCCTATTTTCCTGCTCTGTTAGACTAAAACGAGCACAACACTGATGACATGCCTGAAAGCAGTGTTTTTTCACCATGAAAGTGCAAGGTGTTGAGATCAGGTTTTTTCTTTAATGTTTTGAAATGAAGTATCATTTGCATAACTAAAATATTTCTGCTTAAATAGTGTTCTGAAAAACATTTTGTTGCGACATTGAGAAAATTCTTCAATATTTTACCTCTGGGGATTAAATTCTGACTCCAACAAAGTAAAATCTTATACTCACATTATCAAGGTTGAACATGAACTATTCTTTTGAAAAAAGTTTATATCAGAAGAGAAATACTCATTTCTTACATATATACTAAGGATTTTTCTGTAGCACATTCCTGTGATAGTTAAAAACACTAGACTATATTCTGGACTAAATGTGAATCTTATTGTAACTGAATGACTACTCTTTGTATTACAGAAGAAGAAAAATAGCTGACCATATAGAGCCAACTATAGCTTGCCTACAGAAACACATCTCCCTAAAAATATTCACAATCTATGTATAATGTTCAGAGACAATGCAAAACAACAACACCAACAACAAAATAATAGCAATGGTGTATTTCTTCAAAACTGTCACTAGGAATAGGTAATGGATAACCAGAAAAATCTTTCTTCAATGCCTAATTTCTGTTCTGCCATAACCTTACAGTGTAGCTGCTACTATGTATGCCAATCAGCATGTCAAGTTTGATGCAATTATTCTTCCTGTAAAGGAAAAAAAACACCTGAGCACTTTTCACCCGCTCTTCATTTTTATGTCAGAATGCTCTCTTTTTTGAGTGAGAAGAGGAATTATTAAACAAGTAAAGAGACGAAAAGTCAAGGTAGGCTTTTTACTGCTGATAGTTCTAACTGGAGGAGCCACATGGTGATGAAGTACAAGAATGGACAACAAGACATGTATGTACATGTCAGAAAAGTGGTTGAGATGCAATAATTATTTCAGTCTTTTCACTCACATACACTGATTCCTACACAATACAATTATTGCAACATATGTATCAGACATTCAAATACAACCAAAGAGTGATGAATAACATAGAAAGGGAAATACATAGTTATACATCAGTGATTTTGAAAAGTGCTCAATAAATCATGTCTATAAAAATACACTATACTCTAAATAACTATCTTATTTGGAATGTGTAGCTATATGCCAGTAAGCCTGCGAAGAGCTGGCCTTTTTGACAAGGAACTGTATAGCTAAAATTGTTTCAGTTCACCTATTTGGTTTTTCTTTTTAATTATACATAACTATGCCTGTGAAAAGTAAGAAAACTGTCAGATTATTCTAACTTTATTTTACTGTAGTTTTACAAATATTCTGTCAACAGAATATATTAAAATAAGAAACAAACACCTTAATATTTCTTTGGTGGCTTTTTGTGTCACTGAATTCTGAAAGCCTGTGGCATTTTATGAGTGTCCTAAAAAAACCCGCAAATGAACCTCCAAAAAAACAACAAACAGAACAAATTTCCTATTGAAAAAGAGGGATATTCTTCTAATATATTGTTCTTGAGGTTGTTAATGACTTTACACAATCATGTCTTTCATTTCTGAGCATTTAAAGACCTTGAAATTATTTGTTCATGTTTTGTGCAGAATGAATATGAATTTATGGTTTAAAGTTAACATATCACAGTAAGAAAACACATTCACAGTTAAATTTCCATCTTGTGATATAATTTTGATGCAATGGTAAGTCAGCTGCCTGAGGAACTCTTATTACTTTCACATCTTCCAGTGAGAATGTCAACTTCTCCATAAGGAAATCATGCAGTTATGAAATGTCAAGGCTTCTAGTTTCATCTACATTATGATAATTTATCTTCCACTCAATCTCAAAATAAATGATGTTTTCCAGCGAATTGAGCTAAGAATGTCACCTTTCTTTTTTTCTGAAAAACAAAGAGGAAAACAAATAAACCAAACAACAACAACAACAAACATAAGCCTCCAACAAACAAAACAAAACAACAAACCCAAACAGACAAGAAAACTCCCAGACAAACCACAAACACTTTTAGGGATTATTTGGCACAAAACAGGTCACTACTCCGAATACAGGGAAGCTGCAGCAAGGACCAGCTCAAACTCACTCTCATTTTTTGGGAATGGGTTGGGAAAGCAAGAGTGGCATGTCAGCTGGAATGTGCTGAAAACAAAAAGCCCTAAAGAAATGGGGGAAAAAGGAACTGTAGCATGACAACCACAAGGAAGATGGAGCATTTCTCTTAATAGAGCTTGACAGAAAAGGAAATGCAAACTATGAGCCAAGAAACTCTTTCTGCTATTTGTCTCTGCTGGTTTCAAAGAAATAGTATATCCCTTCTGCATCTTCTGTCTAAATAAACAACTGTAATAGTAAAATACCCAGATTGAGATCTTCTAAGAAAATGTCATCTTCCTGAATTTGAATATTAGTTAATTGGTTACACAGAAAAGGAAAATGTTTTACCATATAATCACTGGATAATTTAGGTTGGAGTGACCTCTTCAGGTTGTCTGTTTCAGCTTTCTTCTCACAGCAGGGACAATTTAGATCAGGCGGTCAATCACTTGTATTGTACTGTATCAGTAAAAGCATTTTCCTAGTATGTAATTGGAATTTTATCTGTTACAGATTGTGTTTGTTGCCTGTCACCCTGTCACTGTGCCCTTCCAACATGAGTCTGAATCCATCTTCAACTGTATCTTTTATTAGGATATATTTGAAGAGAGCAACTATATCTCCCCTTAGCCTTCTCTTTTTAGGATTGAACAAAGCCAATTCTCTCAGCCTTTTCTTGCACTTCATGTGCTGCAGCCCCTTGAGCATCTTGGTACCTCTTTTCTGGATCCAATCCAGCATGTCCACCTCTTTTTTCTTCTGCAGAGCCCCAAACTGGACACAGTGCTCCAGATACAGTCTCACGAGGATTGGATAGGAGAGAGTGATTACTTCGAGACAGTTAGCTACACTTTTGCTAACACAGCCCAGGATGTATCTGGAAAAGACATCACCACAAGGACACACAGCTGACTCATGTTTAACTTGTAGACCACCAGAATGCCCAAGATGTTTTCTGCAGACCTGCTCTAAGCCCCAGCCTCTGTGCTGGTAGGGGGTTATTTCTTCTCAGGTTATAGGACTTTTCATTTTCTTTTGTTGAACTTCTTCAGATTCTTGTCAGCTCATTTCTCCAGCCTGTCGAGATCCCTCTGAAGAGCAGCTCTGTGCTCCAGAGTATTGACCACTCTCCCCAGCATGGTCCGTTAGCAAACTGAGAAATGCCTCTAGTAAACAACTCCAGCACAGACTTTGTAGCTTTGATCACAACTTTTTCAAACCGGACAGTTTTCTGTCAAGCTTCTTATCTATCTATTCCACACATCTCACCAATTTGCCTGTAAGTATACTTTGTGAGGACATGTCAAAAGCCTTGTGGAAATCAATGTCAACAATATCTAGGGCTCTTCCCTTGTATAGAGACAGTAGTCTCATGACGGAAAGCAACCGTGTTGGCCAGGCACAATTAGCCCTTGGCAAATTTGCACTGCGTCTTCTCAGTCACCCTTGTCCTTCCTGAGCCTGGCCACAGCTTCAGCAACTGAATATAGCACACAACCAGTAACTAGTTTCCTTTGAGCAGCAGTGTATCCTCTTAGATTTGAGCTGCCTTTTTTTTTTTTTTTCTTTACACAAAGTCTGAACATTATTTGAAGTGAAAAATCTCACTACCTTCTTATAGCTTTGTTTTATCAATAATGGCCATAATGTGAAAAAGATCAGCTCAAATTTTCATCTGGCCTCAACTGCTCTTAATATTGCAATCTTAGGAATGATTCTTTTTTTTTCTATAAAAGTCATTATTTTGAAACCCATTTAGTGTTTGCTATCTGCAACACAAGGAAAATGTTCCAGGCAATCCCTACTAGCTTGTGTTCTAAATCAGACAGCAAGGTAGGACATATTATTATGAACACGTGTTGAGACCAAAGGGTCCTGAAAAGTACAACTCAGGTTTTTCTTTTTTCTTCCATTTAAAATAACAGATTGAAGGAGGTTCCTGTCTGTCTGACAATAGTGATTATTTTATCCGACATCGTTTTGTTTGAGAAAACCACAGGGAAATCCCCGGTTGGAATTTTGATTTCTTTTCTTCATAATGAACTTCGGCTGCTACCCTGCCACATAATTAAGTAAGCTGTCAATATATATTACAGCCCCTAGAGAAGGATACTCTGCCAGTGCTCTTCCCAGATGAATGTCACATTAGAAGCATTTCTACATCTGACTGAAAAAGGTGGAAATTGGCAAATAGAAAGCTATGTCAGTGCATCACTCTCCTGCATGATTTCTGACAATTTAAGCTCTTAATTTTTTCTAAATGTACTTGATAGTCTTGGTACCCTCTCAGAGGCAGATCAATACATGTGAAGAAAATTAAACTGATTGCTAGATAAAGTTCATTCTGAAAAGTATGAATAGCCTGATAACCATAAGGGGAAGCAAAAAAAAAAAAAAAAAAAAAGAAGTGCGAAGTTTGAACAAGGATTTTGGTTTTAGATTTTTTTTACTCTTGAGAAAGAACAGGAGAAGGCCAGATAAGTTGACAGATGACATTAAGAATGACACTACCTATCATATAGCCTTAGCTCAATGGCATGGATTTCTACATGGAATTGGCTACCTTAGTAACAATAAAAAAGAACAACATAACTGATTAAACAAAAGAAAATAAACAAACAAAAGGGAGAAAAATAGTTTAGATAGAATAAGAAAGATAAAGGGGGTGCCTGACTTCTCATTAAAAAATACTGTGGTTAGTGGAGACTGTGCAAGCAAAATAAATCAAGATTTGGAGACATTCTGAAAAAGATAAAGCACAAAGTAGCGGGAAGAAATGAAAACAACAAACAACAAAACAAAACAAATAAAACCACAAACAAACAAACAGAAACACAAAACAACAAAAAAAACACGGCCAACAAAAAACCCGCAACCAACCAAACACCAAAACCAACAAACAACAACCAAACAAACAAAAAGAAAAAAAAACAACCACATAACAAATCAGAGGCCTGTAATTAGTGATGTTGATGACACAATTTCTGAAAAAGTACATGCAACAGTTTGTACTAGAGCACATAACAAATTCCTGGGTCTCAGAGATGCTGCATTAACATCTGTGTGCACTAGAACTTATTCAAGAATCAACCAGTGGAGTGATCATGCCTTTAGGCAGTGTAACATCCAGTTTTATTACTGCAATATTAATAAGAAAGGATAAAATCAGATTTGTTACTTTCAACACTCATGATGGGATAATATTGCCTTACCTGCAATATTAACAGAGCTCATATAGACCAAACCATGTAGAATGCCTGCAGTTAGAAATGGAAATATTTCCTTTGCTTCTCTCATAAATATCAGAAGTATCAAACTTCTCTTCCTTTATACTGCTTAAAAATAAGACACTGAAAGTCTTCCACTTGGTAGGCATTCCAAGACATTGATGTATAATGTATTTAGTCACTCCAAGATTAAAAAGCCTTTCAAATAGCTTATAATTTAGCAAGAACAAAGGAAATTAGAAATAGATTTTTACCTAATGAATCTAAAAAAATCAGTAAGATATTTTAAGTGAATCCTTCTACAGGAACTTTATTGATTACCAGAAAGACTTTGACTACACCATACTAAGAATCAGGTTAGTAATGCTTGAAGTGCATTTTCTAGCTCGTAGAAGCCAATTATGAAATTTGCTTGAGAAGACACAAAATAAAAATAAACAACGTTTTACCCCATGCACACAAAACCTAGATAGAAGTCTGAGTCACAAGACATTTAGATATGTAAAATATTAAAAAGAAATTTATTTTAAGTGTCTTTTTTACAACTTGCATTAAAGTCTCAGATTCACATTTAGAAATTTGAGCATGTTGGCTCACGCACAGAAAAATCAGCATAAAGTCCAGTGTCAGGCAGTAAAAAAAAAAGATCCCAGTGGAACCATGTGTGCCTCCTGACCCTGGTATCTGAAGATAAAGAATTTTTAGTACCTTCTTCTGTACTTTAATGGTTGCATTTATGTTGAAGAAAGGAGGAACAATGTCACTTGTGAAGTTCAGAAAACAAAAAGATGTGACTCGCTTTAGCTAGCTGTTGTAGTACAATTTGGACAGAACACCGTTATGGGCAATTATTAGTCATCACTACTGTCTGCAAATTAATGTCACAGTAGATAGTAAGTATGTACCGAAGCAAAGAAATGATTGTTTGACCTACATTTGAGTTTCTTCTCTCTGCAGAGTTCCTCTGAGTTTATTACATGAGTTTTGCCTCTAATTTGGGTTTGGTCCACCAAAAGTACTAGAAATTGCATTTTGAAATTTTTTCTACTCAAATTGGTTGTCTTGTCAAGGAGTGTAATGTAGGTCACGAGATAATACAAATCATTCAGAAATAACAAAAATGCAACATATTAATTCTTAACTTAAACACACTCACTTTAGAGATGATTTATTTGCTCTCAGTAATTTCTTGCAAAATAAGGACGTCATTAATCTTGTATATTTTCAAAAACACAATTACAAAAGTGATGCAACTTAAGATTTACTCCTTTCATAATATTTAGAATGCTATTCTAACTCTTACAAAATAACAACCCAGAGAGTTCAATGGAAATTGGGTCAGTGGATGGGTACATATCACAAGCAGCCAAGAAAACTGACAAAAGTTTAACTAACAGATGCTCTTATAGTCCAGAGGACCAATGAGGCCAGAACAACATTTCTGCTTATAATAATGTGAAATAGTAGTTGTTCATAATATGAACCAATGTCTAGCTGCTCTTCAACTTAGAACAAATCTGGTGTTGGTTTTCTTCAAGGAGTACTTGTTTCTGACAATCAATATTTAAAGAAAAAAAAAAACAACAAAAACTAACAGGCACAAGACTTGTAAATTTGTAAGAACTGACAACAGCATCCATTGTGTTCTGTTGCTGTATCTCATAATGTAAGGTCTAATTTGTTTGGGGACTACTGATTCACCAACATAAAAAAAATGAGTTAAATTGATGCAACAATTCATTTAAAGCACTTCCAAGTGTGTATAGTAGCCCTGCCTTGAGGATTAAAAGTTGCAATAGTAGTTTAAAATCACAACAATCCAAACTCTTCTCCAGTGCAGGCTTTAAATATAAGCCATCATCTATCCTTTCGAGTTATTTTTACTATTCCATAAGTGCCCCAATAAGTATTCCTGTATATTAAATGAAACACATAAATACAATCAATAGATTTTTACATTATTAATTTAAAATATGTATCAAAATATGGAGACTCAGTTCTATAAATAATAAGGGCAGAGAGTTCATATTCCTTAACTTATGAATTATAAATCACCATTGTAGAGCTTAAAGGAGCAACACAAAGAGAATGGACAATATCCTTCAAGACTTAAATACTAAGAAAAGCCAAGAGACCAATATCCTTAATTATCTCCAACACATCATTGTAACAATATTGCAGTTTCTTGGGTTAGCACTCACATTTTTTGGATAACAAGCAAGACTTGATTTGATATCTTCAGAAGAGATACCATGAAGTGGCTAGTAGCTTTCGTCTTTTGTGACTGAACACTTCAGTGCTGTTTTCACAGAATAGCCACAATATGGGGTAAAGTTGTGTGCTAGAAAGGCTGACGTATTTGCGGCTGTTTTCCTTTTGGGTACCATCTTTAAAGGTGTGGAAAGAAAGAAAGCAGAGCTTTTAGCTTGTAGCACCTTTCTGTCTTCAGTGAGAGATGACAGGCTGAATACTGTAGTGCTCGGTGGAAACGTGAACGTAAGAAACACAGAAGGGGTTAGCATCATTAGAGTGGTTTTGAAGAAGGCTTTTCTTTATGCTTTCCTCTTTAGCCTTCCTCACTGGAATGTAATTTAATAAACCCTCTAACTACCATGAGTTATACAGACAATTCATTTTCTTTTTTTCTCTTCTCCTATTTCTTATCCTCTCATACAAAGCTTTAAAATTCAACGGTGATTATAAATGTTACAGTAAGATATTGTATCTGAAAGCAGCACAGACTTCAAATTATGGCAATTTGCATAACTAAGTTAGGTAAAGAAAACAACAACAAAATTATAAATTAATGTCTATGTCATTCTTGTCTGAAAATGAAAGAAATCTGAGTCAGCACAATGCTTTATTTTGCCCTGATGAAAATTCAGCTTAGCACACCAATGCTCAGTTTCTAAACCCTGTACTATATTTGTTGCAGACAAAATAGCACTTTATAACTAACGATATTAATCATAACTATCAAAATTTAAAAGCAATTTTGTTAATTAAAGACTATGTGCATAACGTTTATTTCTTTTGGTATACACGGTATTAAAACATAACTTTCCCAAACTGACATTTTTAATATGCAATGTACACTCCTTTTATAGTTTTTTCTAAGAGAATTGCTTTGATCATGAGAGGACATGATTTGAATGATGGCACAAGTACAGTGTGACTTTAGGCAACTATATGACACAGCTCATTACCCCGTACCATACAAATGTTAACATACTACTAACTGAAAAAGAAAAAAAAAAAATTACTATATGGCACAAGAAATTAAATAAAACAGTCTAGCAGAACTGTTGAAGGCTCCTAGAGTACAAGTTTTCCAGGTATCCCCGCTATTTCTGGAGCATCAGACCTTATATAGAGTGACAAATTTCAACTCATTCTGCTCTCATTTCAATGGCAGACTTCTTTTTTCCTCAAAAAAAAAAAAATCATTCTTTAATATTCCTTCCTAATAAAGAATACTTGTCTCTAAAACTGAATTTGAAATTGACATTATATTTTAGAACAAGCCTGAGGAAACAAATGAAACCACCACGTTCAGTTTTGACACATATACAGTTTTATTTAGGAATTGTTAAAATCTCTGAGGTCTATTATGCTAAAGGGTTATTTATGATGTCTTCAAATATCAGGAGTATTCAGACTAGTCAGATGCTAATATTTGAAGGTACTGTCTATCATATTTATGAGTCAACAGAAAGAAACAAACAAAAGATCATAGCCTCATTTTAAGTTTCTTCTGAGATTTATCATGCTTCCAATTATTTTTGTCTCCGACAGATTTGATTTTGGGGAACAACAGAAAAAAAAAAAAGCTAAGTTGTAATTAAAATACTGGGAATACAAAAAGTAACAGTAAAATAAGAGGACAAAATCTTCCCCTTATGAAAAGTTTCGTACTGTCAGAGGTGGTCTTCAAAGACTTCAGGCCTGAGTTCAGGAAAACAGATCTACAAAAGAGACGGATAAAGATGCTGTCATTTGGTTACAAATTACTGAAACCACAAGGAACATCTCCTTTGGTCAGTTCAGAGGGAGAGAAAAAGCAAAGAGGACACAATATGTGGGGTAGGAATAGGGAAGAAGCACAGTTGTTGCATGAAGCTCTTGTGGAACTGCCAGTGAAATGTTCTGTACAGCCAATGAAACGTTTCTGAGTACACAAGGAGTCTAAGCTGGGACAGGAGTAGGGAGGGAAAACCATGGCAGGTAACCTAGCTTACAAGTGGTTTCATCTCTACCTGAATGGACATAACCTGCAGACGAGATAGTAAGCCCTGCTGAGATTTTGTCTTTCCCTTCACAAACATTTATGGTATTGCAATACAAATGTAAAATGTTAACATTTTGAAATAACAGACCTTTATTTGGATGGCTAATTTCAAAAAAGAAACAAAATACCTTTTTCTACATGGTACTTCTCGTATTTTAATTTAAATTTCTCATATGTAAGGTAAATTCCTCTTCCATTACTGAGGGTTTATTATAGAGAAAGCATGACTCTAGTGAGTGCTGTAGCAGAGCATTCTCTTCAGCACAATTACACATAGAGAACCTTCTGTTTTCTCAGTGGAAACAGCAGCACATTGAGAATACTGAACAGACAAAGGCCTTTACATGATGGTAGCAAATTGACCCTTAATAGTATTTTAAAGGCCCTCCCCAACATGTTTATTTAGCAAAAATAATACTTTTGAGAAATATAGCCATTTTCTGAGACAAATTTGAGAGACTAAAAGACTCTTAAAATGAATTGAAGCAAGTTTACATGGTAAACTAAAGAAACTGCATTTTTGAGTTAAAAAACAAAACAAAACAAACAAACAAACAACAACAACAAAACAAGTATAAAAATGAGTGCTTTTGAAAGTAAAAGAAGCTTTTTGATAACTCCCAGAGTTCAGACCACAGCTGATCCCATGTTTCAGAAAGGCTGGAAACCCCCTTCTGAGCAATGAGGTGAGCCTACTGTGAAAAAGAAGCCTATTACACACTGCAACACAAGATGTTATTGCAAATTCAAAAGTGATGTCATTTTAATGAGGAAAAAGAGACCATATTCCAAAAGATAGGAAACATGAGTGTTGAAAACTGAACATTGTCAAGATTAAGAGACAGGAATAAGCATTTAATTATGTAGAAGAAAAGAGTAACAAGCATATCCAATCGATCACCAAGTATCAAATTCCATTTTCTTATAGCACACATTGTCATATATTTTAGAAGAGAATGTTAAGAGCTTACTTAGGAAAATATAATTATTTTGCTAAAACTGGAAAAGAGTGAAGACACTTTAACAGAAGACATCTGCTGAGAACTCCAGTGGCAAATTTTTTTATTTTATATACCCTAAATACACCACCACCACACTCACCCCCAAAACCAAGTGAAAACAAACAAACAAAACCTGCTACCTATTTCAGAATTGGTTAGCTGTTTATTACTGAGTTTTTTTCTTGTTAATTGAGGGTTTGATCATCAGAAGTACTTTCTGTTTCTTGAAGTCCATCTCTTACTAAGGATGGTAAACCTTTGCATATTTTCTCATTGAAATATATATTTTTTGTATTAAAGTATGAGAAATCACCTTTTTCCAAAAGGGGAGTTTTTCTTTTACACAAGGAGAGACAAGCATCCAGGCATTTGGCTGCCTCTGTTTTGGAACTGTTTTCTCTCTGGGAGAATCTGGCACTCCATAACTGCTCAACAGAGGACATTTGGAAAATATGTGTCCCTTCAAAATCTGGGGCAGCCCTGAGACTGGTACACAGACAATCAAACAGCAGATCATATTCATCTACACAGAGGCACTGCATCAATTTCCAATATTGTCACTTCCATTTGGAGAGTACTTTGAGAAGTGTAGTCTAATTTACTAAAGGCTACTGGGTTTTTTTTGTGTTTGTTTGTTTTTGTTTTTGTTGTTTGTTTGTTTGTTTTTTGTTTTGTTTTTGTTTTTCCCTGAAAATGCTAAGTATAGGAGAAACACCAAAGAGAAGGCTGGAACATCTGTTCCAAGTGGAGACTTACCAACATAGTTATAGGCTGTCAAATGGAAAGACATTTAGGAATAGCTATTTACTCAAGAAGAGATTTCTTTATTCTTATTTTCGTATTTTCCTATCCCCAAAGCTCTGTTTTTTGCCCCACAATGAAAAGCAACAGAGTAAAAATAAGCAGACAAAACCTACCCACAAGGTAGAACTATATTGCCCATTATTTTAATTCAAACTTCAAAATCTTGTAGCCTACAATGAAGTGATACCATTTAAACAAAATTAGATTGGTGTCTAAACACTGAATCATTTATGAGCACATTACATAAATATATTTACATTTTGTGCTACTTTTTTTCACATTTGGCCTAAAATGCAGCACTGGAGTTCGACACTTTAAATTATCCTTTCTTGGAGTCAAGGCCTTTGGCTAATTAAAGTGACTTTTACATAAAATGAAAATGAAGTCTGCAACTTTTCTACCTGATTTCCAGATGTAACTTCAATTTTTATTGCTTTATTTTATTGCTCTATTTTGAAGTAAATGGTAAAAATATTTGTCAACCAAAAACATTTAAACTTTACACTTATTTTTTCTCCACAAAAGCTTTTAAGTACCTTCAGACAGATATAATTCTGCAAATTAAAATAAATATATTTTATTCAAAACTACCTAAATACCTGGATAGGAATATGAATAAAATATGATAGTAGCTATTGACTTGTCATTTGTGGCTGAGACCATAGCAATTTGGAAACTGAGTGAAATTTCTTGTTATTTGGGTTTTTGGAAAACTATGCCTGCTTTGCACAGTAGGATTACTGTATCTCTTCAAACATTACTTTTTTTTTTTTTTAGAAAGGAAAATCTTAAGTACAAAGAAGTTAATGTAACTGTATACAGAACATTGTCTTCTTGAGTTTTTAGACAAGCCAATGGCTAATTCAGACACACAAATAGGATTCCACTAGACTGGTTTTTTTTTTGCACCTTGACATAAATTTCAGTTATTAAGTTTTGAGTACTGATGAATATTTAAAAAAAAAAAAAAAAAAAAAAAAAAAAAGCAAACATCTCACTACAATTGTTCTAAGAGCTTGTCATGGATTCCTGAGCTGGTGAGAGCTCTGAGATATTCAGGTGTTCAGACTGTCTTCTGTAGAGAGTTTCCTATAAGGACCAAGACTTTTAAGTTCTGAAAGCACTATTTTATTTAACTATAAACCAAGATAGCAAGCTGCAACAAAGAAAACTCAAAAGTGATTTGTGTAAGCATAACATGGATAAAAGGGTTAGTACTCAACTCACCCATTGCTTCATGTGTCTTTGCAAGGAAATCTTCCTTCCAGCCTTGGTTTGAGTCCCTCAGTAACTTTATGAGCTGCAGTAAAATCTGTGCAGCTTAGAAAAGGAGCTTAGAGAGGCCTTTCCTTCTCCACTAAAACTGCCTCCCTGTAATAGACTTAATGATATATTTGTTAATCAAACTGGTCTAAATGGATATGTTATCAGTGGCTGTGAAACCTGAGCATATAACATGATATTAGTACATGCTACCATTAAACAATGCAACTTGTATGTAGTCTTTGTAAAAAACTTGTTCCACAGATATGTGTAAAAGCTTAATTTAGTGTACCCTGCAGAACATTCAGTAAGAGACTGACAGAGATAAGGGCCCAGTTGCATCCTTGTGTGAATGAGATAATGGGGGTCTTCAGCACACAGCGGGAGGAAAACCAGCTCAAGCCGTTGGAATCTTGGCCAAACCCAGCATGCTAGGCCAAAGATTAAAAGTGCACGACAAGATAGACTGCAGCCTTCATCCAAAAGACCCCTGCCCGTGACCACCCGGAGACACTGCACAGGCACAACAGGAAAGAGCCAAAGGTGACGACTATAGATATATTTCCTTGGAACTAATTTTAATAAGGATGGCCTTTTTGAGGAAAAAGTTATGAATATGTATAGGCGTTCCTGGAATAACCATGAATATGTAATCCTTTACCACATTTAACCAGGCTTGCGGCTACTGAAAACATGCGTCGTGGTCGAGCGAAGACTCCCCAGCTGCCCAACGCTGTTTTGCCCGCTTGCTGCTTGCAATTTATTCCGACGAGTGCGTGCTATTTATTGTGATCGTCTATAACACTCCCTCAGATCCTTTCAGCAGCCTTGCAGTCTTGCTGCTTGAACTGCTAACAGCCTTTCCTCTAGCTCTTCCTAACACTCCTTGAATTTTCTTCTTTCTTTCCATCTCCTAAAAGATCTTAATGAACTCCTATATGGCCCACTGACATCAAGAATCATTTGTGGAATTTCCCTCACGTGGCCTCCTTCTCTCCAAGACTCTAAAAACAAAGACATGGCTTTGTGTGATGTAAATGAACCTGCAGTCAGTGCCTTGGAAATGCCATGCAAACCGAAACAGGTAATTTCCTGCCAAAATCTCTGTGATCCATTCTGTCACATTACTATCAGTCTAAACAAATTTATATCATACCAAAGACAATAAAGAAAAGTGGAAAACTAGTCATTCGCATGTGCATAAGAAGCAGACTGAAACTGATAAAAAATAGTCATCATTTTAGTTGCCAAATATGCAGATTTTCTGGACAGAATCCTGTACCTACTTAACATGAGGATCCAGGACAGGCAGGTGTTTCAATGCCTTTACAGATCTCATCCTCTGTGTGCTTCCTGATGACATTCCCAATCACATGAACTCCAAATCTGACAGGGGTTCATATGGAATTAAGGAATGTGTCACATTACAAGGTCAAGGTCTGCAACACAAACACTGCAGCTAATGCTGATATATCCCTCCTGAGAACAACTGACTCCTTGACTTCCTCACTAATGGGCACTTACAATACTTTAAAGAGACATAAGAGTTAACATTTCCCCACATACAGACAATTCTTTTTTAATGTATTTCCTCTGTCTGCTTGGCCAGCTCTGAGCAAAGGCAGCTGTTTGGAAACACCTGACACCTTTTCTGAAGCTGGAAGCAGAGAAGAATGTGGTACAAACACATTAGTTATGCAAGCTCCTTCCTATCATAATTTTGACCTATATTCAGCAGAGGACTGTGGTTTAACTTTAGGGCTGGAAGATGTCATACCACATTCAAAACAGGACAAATTTCACAATTAAAATAGTGATATCTTAGATACTTTACTGCAGCAGGCAGCTGTAAGCATCCTTCCTTGATGTGTTTGGGTTGTGGTCAAAACTACTCATCAACAGTCCCAATAGCTAAAAATGAGATTTCCTACTTATCACAGACACATGTGGTTACCTGCAGCTCTTAACCTTTCTAAAACTAAATCACCAGACAATTAATTGATTTATCATTGTTGTCCAGGAAGAAACTTAATTGCTGGAAAGTGGAGAAGATTTCAAAAACATTACCTTGGGTCAGACAACGGCTTGGCATGGGATGTGAGTGGACACGTAAATTAATTCATGTGCTTACAGGTAAAACAAAAAATTATCTCATGGTGAAACTGTAAAGCTAACTAACAAATTTCTACAAGGATGGGTTGCCACAGGGCATGAAGAAGTCCTGAGCTTAATTCACCTCCAGTTTCTTCTTGCTCCACCTTCCTCTTAAATGGATTCTGTTATTTCTTTTGGGAAAATGATCCCTGAGTAAAAAAAACCAAAATAATAAAATTATTAATTATTCTGCCCGTAAAGTATTTTCTGTTCTTGGACATGCCTCTACATTAGAAAGCCTTTCCAGACCTCTGGCTACAGCACAACTTGACTGGTGTCCTGCAAAACCCGAATGTCCTACTGTACAGCCTGCAACTCCTTCTTTCAACCAGGTAAACTCAACAGATGCCTCTCCCCTTTCAGTCTTTTCTCCATATGTCCATTCACCTTGGTATTTAAATGCTGCAGTTTTGTTCACTAATCACTTGCATTGGGTGTAGGTGCCCAGGCACTGGGGAGGTGGGGGTGAGGGAAGGCTGCAGGGGTGACCTCTGCAAGGGGAGATGAGGGGTTGCCCTGAGCAGAGCTGGATCCAGTCTGTTCCAACCAACCCACCCCAGGGTTTAGTAGAGCTCCTCAGCCATGGGTGGGGTGCTTCTGAGGACATATGTTTAAGAAAGAGTAAATTAGGCTACACAGAATTTGAGAGAGAGGAGTGAGAAAAATGTTTGAGAAACAGCCCTGCAGACACCAAGGTGAGAGGAGAAGGAGGGAGAGAGGGTGCTCCAGGCTCCAGAGAATATCCTGAACCCCTGGAGAGGACCATGGTGAAGCAAATAATTCACTATGGGGAGGACCCCACACTGGAGCAGGAGAACATGCCCTGAAAGAAGATGCAGCCCGTGGGAAGGACACATGCTGGAGCAGGGGAAGAACATGAGAAGGAAGGAGCAGCAGAGAGAAGCTGTTCTGGACTGACCACAACCCCCATTCCACATTTGCCTGCACCGCTCGAGGGAGGGTGGTTGAGGAGTCAGGACTGAAGTGGTGAAGTTCTACCTGGGAAGAAGGGAGAAGTGTGAGGAAGATGTTTTAGTTTTTGCTTCTCATTGTATTATTCTATTCTTAGTTGTTGATAAACTAAATTATTCTTCCCCAAGGCAATCATGCAAGTGATTGGTAAACAATCTCCTTGTCTTTATGTCAACTCATGAGCCTTTCCATCCTATTTTCTACCTGTTAAGTAGGTGGAGTGAGAGAGCAGCTTGGTAGGCATCCGGCAGCCAACCAAGGTCAACCCACCATATCCCTAACCCCCACCACTCCCCCCAAAAAAGAAATAAAAGAAAAAAAAAAAACACCAAGTAGTACACCACTGTATTTTTTTCACTCTGCTTGAGTATTACACAGAATCACAGAATGTTAGGGATTGGAAGGGACCTCAAAAGATCACCTAGTCCAATTCCCATGCCGGAGCAGGAACACGAAGCTGTCCAGGCGGGATTTGAATGTCTCCATAGTAGGGGACTCCACAACTCCCCTGGGTAGCTTGTTCCAGTGTTCTGTTACCCTTATTGAGAAGAAGTTTCTTCTCAAATTTAAGTGGAACCTCTTGTGTTTCAGTTTGAACCCATTAGCCCTTGTCCTACTGTTGGTTGTCACCAACAAGAGCCTGGCTCGATCCTTGTGACACTCACCCTTTATATATTTGTAAACATTAATAAGGTCACCCCTCAGGCTCCTCCAAGCTAAAGAGACCCAGCTCCCTCAGCCTTTCCTCATAAAGGAGATCCTCCACTCCATCATTTTCGTGGCTCTGCACTGGACTCTCTCCAGCAGTTCCCTGTCCTTCCTGAACTGAGGGGCCCAGAACTGGACACAATATTCCAGGTGCGGTGTCACCAGGGCAGAGTAGAGGGGATGGAGAACCTCTCTCGACCTACTAACCACCCCTCTTCTAATATACCCCAGGATGCCATTGGCCTTCTTGGCCACAAGGGCACAGTGCTGCCTCATGGTCATCCTGCTGCCCACCAGGACCCTCTCCTCTACACTGCTCCCTAATAGGTCATTCCCCAACTTATACTGGAACCTGGAGTTGTTCCTACCCAGGTGTAATACTCTGCACTTTTTCTTGTTATATTTCATTAAATTTTTTTCATTAAATTTTTCCCCACCCAACTCTCCAGCTTGTCCAGGTCTCACTGGATGGCAGAACAGCCTTCTAGCATGTCAGCCACTCCTCCTAGCTTGGTGTCATCAGCAATCTTCCTGACAGTACACTCTATTCCCTCATCCAAATCATTGATGAATCTATTGAATGATACCATCCCCAGTACTGACCCTTGAGGCACTCCACTAGATACAGGCCTCCAACCGGACTCTGCTCCATTGACCACGACTCTTTGGCTTCTTTCCTTCAGTGAGTTCGCAGTCCACCTCACTAACTGATCATCCAGACCTCACTCCCTCAGTTTAGCTGTAAGGATGCTGTGGGAGACTGTGTCAAATGCTTTACTGAAGTCAAGGCAGACCACACCCACTGCTCTGCCATCTTCTATCCACCTCGTTATGTCCTCATAAAAGGCTATGAGGTTGGTCAAGCACGACTTCCCTTTGGTGAAGCCATGTTGACTGCCCCTAATGACCCTCTTATCTTTGTTATTCCTTGAGATGACACCAAGGATAAGTTGTTCCATCACTTTCCCAGGGACAGAGGTGAGGCTGACTGGTCTATAGTTACCCGGGTCCTCCTTCTTGCCCTTTTTGAAGACTGGAGTGACATTTGCTTTCCTCCAGTCCTCAGGCACCTCTCCCGTTTCCCAAGACCTGGCAAAGATGATGGAGAGTGGTCTAGCAATGACCTCAGCCAGCTCCCTCAGCACCTACAGGTGCATCCCATCAGGACTCATTGATTTATGGAAGTCCAGATTGCTTAATTGCTCCCTAACCCAGTCCTCATCAACTAAGGCAAACTCCTCCATCGTTCTGACTTTCTCTGGAGTCTCAGGGGTACGGGACTCCTCAGTACAGCTTCCAGCAGAGTAGACAGAGACAAAGAAGGCATTCATTACATAAAATTACAACCCAGAGTACACCTATGTAAATGAAACAAGCAAAAATCCAAATTGTTTGAGTACAGACTGCTTTGATACTCTATAACCATAGAAATCTAAGAGGTTACTATTACTTAAAAATGCTCATGATTTAGAAGTTTTTCCTTCAGTACAATTACTCACAAATCTGTCTTCCTTTCTCCATGTTTCCTACTAATGGCTTCTTTGAAGGCTCTGAGAAGCACTAGGGCTGTTTTAGAATGGGAGCATTTGCAGAAGGGAGCAGCTGTAGTAGCAGAGAAGGGCAGGTGATGATCCTTATCAAGTACCTGTAACAAGGATACCTCCCATGCCATCACAGTCTTTTCAGTTTCACCCATGCAGAAGGCAACACAGGCAAAGATGACCAAACTGTCTACATGTATCACAGTTAAAATGGTACACTGGGAATTCGCTGCCTGCTCTGCAAGGAGACCACTCCTAACACATTGCTGTGTCCTCACACTTCATTACTTCCCCGTTTGCCTGCAGGTTTCTCATCTGTGGAACATTATATGCTTTAAAATAGCTCTTGCAAAATCATTCAAATCATGCACTTCATCCTGTCTCTGCAAACGGTCTGAGAGGCATTTGTCACACTGCCTTTGATCACAGGGCTGTGTGCTGCACACTTTGGCTCGTGTGGTCTTATGCTCATGAGAAGTGTCACCCAGAGGCTTTTGGTGGTCTGTATAACGCCCAGCACAACCTTCTGGACATGTTCACAGCAATAAATAATGCAGCATTTATCTGACAAGATTCTTTCAGAGATTCTGCTTATGAAAGTGATTGGCACCCTCTGGTGGCGTGTTGCTCCTACTGCTTGAGAACTCTCTCCCCAAATGGCATATGCAGTGCTAGAAGTGTGGTACCAGACTCTGACATGATGATAAAATCACAAACCCTGGAAAAAAATGCCAGAGATGCTTAAATCTGAAATCAGGTTCTACTACATTAATCCGCTTAGATTTCAACACAACATGCTCTCCAGAGTCAAAAAACAATTAGGAAAAAGCTGTTCTTCTTCTCAGTACCTGGACATTTGGAAAAAAAAATCCTAGATTTTTACCTTTTATTTGGGTTTGAGATGCTGAAAGTTTACAAAATCACCATAGGCAATTAAAATGAAGTCAAGGAGGAAGATAACAGAACTATGAAATGTGTAGAATGAAGATCTGGTTTTAACTTTTTTTTTTTTTTTTTTATTTTTTAGGTTTTACAGTACTGAAGTCTAATTTCAACGACAGAGCTAATCTAATTCAAATTGCAGATTGGTTTGATTGACAGGTCAGAAGAAGGATGATGGCTTTACTGGTGCTTACCCAGTCATGCAGAAGATAACGTAAGCTCCCCCAAAGCACTTGTTCGTAGAAAGGGCAGCACACAGAACCGTACACATCGCATGTCATGTTATGAAGGGAGAAAGACAATTTTTATCATACCTGGGGCTGTGTGTGCCCTCATTCTTTTCTTTTTGTCAATGGAGCGTTATTGCTGACAATATTGAGAATGTCATGGCCATTAATCTGACAGCACATGAACTAGCAAGGTAGAGATGACTGATTTTGCAAAATCATGTCATTTGCAGAGAACACTTCACAACTGTAAAGTACAGGTGGGAACTGCAGCTTATTCAATGCTGCCCTAACAGCCATCTCAGCTGCCTAGTAGTAATTGTGGTGAGGTATTGAGCAGTTTGCTAAAAAAAAAAATAAATTAAAAATTGTTGTAATTTTCCTGTGTAATAGATAGCTTAGAGGCCATGTTCAATGGAAAGAATTGCCTTAATTACCTTTTCCTCATGAAAAAAAAGGGTGTTTCCCCTAGTACCAACCCACTCGTATCAGCATTTTGGTGGAAATGCTTTAGATCATGCTTTGTCTTTACTCTGAAGAAAGAGAGCAACTGAAGAGATCCAGTGGCAGGGAGAGACACTTTGGACCCAGTTTGCTTATTTCACAAGTAGTTTATATATAATGCTTTCTTGAGTACCTCCATCACCATGCTGGATGTTCACCATTGTGAAGAGATGACAACTGCTATCTCCATCTCACAAGTAGCAAAACTGAAATAAAGATTTACAAGGTGACTTGTGCAATACCACATAGGCTGTCTGCATCAAGTTCCTACTGCAAATTTATTGTTCCACCAACACAACCACCTTCCACTGAGTTCTAGAATCCATTTCGGTAATGAAAGGACCTAGACAGAAACACTAAGAGTAATATTTTCCACTTGGTTTTCTTAAACCCTGTATCACAGAAAAATATACATCAGAAAGTGTCTTGGAAAGTCACATAGTTCAGTTTCTTATTTAAAGCAGAGCTAACTTCAAAGGTGTTAAGAGGCCTCAAGTTGATTAAGGTTCATCCAATTCAGCAATATATTGCAACATATTTGTAAATGAAATGCAATGATTCATAGAAAAACATTCTCCTTCCTCATTATCAAAACTCTTCCCTTTCAACACTATTTTTAAGGCTCATATCTGAAAATGAGCTATATTTAAGCATCATTTACCACTTTTTCAAGCCAGGAGAATTCCTCAGTTTCTTCTCTTCCAATGGTGACACCCAATCAGACAAAAAATGGGTTGAAGTTGGACATTACAACAAAGGAGCGGCTACAAGGTTGCACAGTACCATGAATCCTGGTGAAGTCTGATGAGATGACAGCACTATTTCCATACGGATCAGATACATTTGTTAGATGTTTCATGAAGAATTTTTTATGGCAGGGAAAAAATAATATTCTCTTCTTGGTGGTAGGGCGCAAATAACCTCATTTTCACTGAACCATCTCTGTCATCATTACAAATATTATGTCAGCCCCTCTGGTGGTTAGAAGTACAGAATTTAAGACTGAGGCCAGTTTAATCCACCTCAGGACAAGTAAGAACTGGAAAACAGCTTATTTATTTAGCAAGGAAATATTTAATCTATAGATTGCAATAGATTAAGAAAGGTCACACTTCCACCAAAATTCTTAAAACACCTAATTATAATTAAAACTATTTCTAAAAAACTCATCAGTCTTTATTTAAATATCTATGAGAGAACTTCATCTCTGGCAGCATAAAACACTATTGCAATATTAATTCTATATTTACATCAGTGTTTTTCAGTCTTGGAAGTTTCCACATGTTCTGTACTGCTGCTTACCATAGAAGTGGTCTCAAATTGTCTCAGAAAACTAGTTTTCAGGTTTCTTTCTGCAGCATAAAGTCTTTAGAGTCTTTAGAGGGGGAAATTCCGGAAATGCCAGCCAAAACTTTCAATATAGGTAATATTGTTTGATAATATCTGTCACTTGTCCTCATTTTTTTTTTTCTCTAATGAATATGCATTTTTATTTTGCTTCTGCTGAATGTAGATCCTACCATAGTTATGATAGTTATTTAGAAATGAAACTCTGGTCTGTCATGTCAGCTGTTACCTAGTGAATTTATTTTTGAGCAGGCAAAAGTTAGGATCAAAAATTTAACAATCCACACATACAGGGCATACAAGAGAAAACACAAAATCTTCTTTAGATTCATGAAACTTGTAATTCCTTTTTGAAGATCTATGAATAAAATAACCTTTCATCCAGATGGCAGATATAGAACAAAACAATGCTAATGCAAATATATGAACACAGGACAGGTATGTCATGCATGAAACTTGTTCAGTCTCTTTCACTAGGATCCCCAAGAACCTAAGGTTAGGGTTAGAGTTCCAAGAGCGACAAAGCCTATAGCTCCAGAGACACTGGGGCTGCAAAAGGCATGCCAAGGAGAGCGTGGCACTGCACCAACACTGCTCCACCCACACCTCACACCTTTCTCATCTGGTCTACCCATGAACGTGGGGACCTAAACCCAAAGACAAGGCTGCCTTTGGGGTCATGGTTTTGCTTATGGTTAGAATTAGATTTAGGGTTAGGGTTTATAGAGTCACAAAACATACAGCTCCAGGGACACTGGGATTGCAAAGGCATGCCAAAAGGAGCACTGCACTGCACCAACAATGCTCTCTCCACACCTTCCTCATATGGAGCACTCATACATGTGGGGACCTTAGCCCAAGGACCAGGCTGTCATTAAGATTACCATTACAGTTATGGTCTACACTAGGTTTTGGGTTAGGGTTCCAAGAGCAACAAAGCCTACAAGGATAGAGCCAGGCTCTTCTCGGTGACAACCAGTCGTAGGACAAGGGGTAATGGGTTTAAGCTAGAACACAAGAGGTTCCACTTAAATTTGAGAAGAAACTTCTTCTCAGTGAGGGTGACAAAACACTGGAACAGGCTGCCCAGGGAGGCTGTAGAGTCTCCTACTCTGGAGGCATTCAAGACTTGCCTGGACGCCTTCCTGTGTAACCTCATCTAGGTGTTCCTGCTCCGCCAGGAGGATTGGACTAGATGATCTTTTGAGGTCTCTTCCAAACCCTAACATTCTGTGATTCTGTGTGATTCTGTGATTCCTGGGACACCGGGAATCTCTGGACATGGGAATATTTTGCCATGTTTGAGGTTTTGTATATGTGTACTTCTCAGGAACCGAGATGCAAAAGCCATTTCCTGGAAGATCCTCCAGGATTGACAGTCAGCCCACCTATTTTACCTTCTTCTCAAAACCTATTAAAACCTTTCATTTTAACTCCATGGGAAGAGACAATAAGCCCTGTCTGGATCAATTTTTCCCCAAATGTTACATGTGGAGAAGTGTTTTCGGAGATAGTTAAGGCTAGATCTTAGACAGGTGTTAAGTCTGCTGCTAGGGATTAACTTCAAGTTCTGCTAGAATAACGCAATAAACGCTTTTTAATTATTTTATTTATCTGGTATTTACCAGAAAATGTCTAAAATGAGGTCTGTGTTCAACAAAGATTCATAAAGTAGATTGTGGTTCAGATTACGCAAAGGTATGTTTGCATGCTTTAAAATTCACCATTATAGTATTAATGCATATATCAGCAGAGATCTGCTTGTTTTGTGTTGCTCTGGAACTGCTAATGACTCCTGGGTGTAATTAAAGCTAATATTAGGGTTGGGAGTACTGTTCAAGTTAATATCTGTGTCTAGAGAGGTTGGCTAATTCAGAATTAGTACTACAATCAATAAGGTTTGGAAAGCCTGGTCCAGTGGTGGTGTCTGGGACTACCAAGGGTGGCCAGCTTTGAATATACTCCCACAGTTGTCCCCTCTCTCAGTTTGTTCTGATTGTGCCAAGGATGGCTCTGTTGCTTGGACTGTCAGAGCCTGGTGAGCTACAGTTTTGGCTGCTGTCTCCAAGAGAAATAAAACAGGCTATTGGGAAAACCTGGTTTTGTTTTGTTTTCTTTTGTTGGCACTGGGTACAGGAACACAGTTCCAGAGATCTGATAATGTAAAATTGTAGCTGTAGGGTGGGCAATAGTATAAATTTAATGGAAGCATCTGCAGGGCCAGCCAGCTTTGTCTGGGAGGGGCTGCATGTCTTTGGTTAAAGCTAGGGGTGGAGCTAAGATTAGGACAACAGACGCTACTGGGCTCACGTAGGTTTACTGCACACTGAGCCTTGGTCTGAAACCAAGTAATTTTTAGGATTTCTGCAGGCAACTTTGCTTGTTCAAATTTTTATTTGAAACATTTATTGCCTTTTGGCACAAGTGTTTCCATGTGATGACACTGTGGGACATGATGCTGGTTTTTATGAATTAGATTTAAAATTTATCTTGGCAAACTGGAGACTTGAAGCTCATTGTAAGGAGGTGTTGTAAGGATGGGGAAAGCTCCTGGTCAGACCAAGGACAGAGCTTCGGACTGCCATAGATTTATCTATTTATAAGTATTTTCTAAAGAGAGAGATGTAAAAAGCACAACCCACAAATTTATCTGTTGCCTCTCTATGAATATATTTTTCAGTAGTAAATTCCATTATAAAGAAAATTCTGTTTAAAGGACTATGACATTTGAATATGGAAACATCCTCTGTGTTAAGCTCCTCTGTATTTACAAACACATGTTGTGTGAAGAGCTCACTTTTCTCTTTTTTAGACAAAATTGCTTCTAAGGTTTGCATTTGCTGATACTGAAATTAAAAAGGGGATAAAAAGGCACTTACATGACACTCAAAGAGTGTTTATATGAAAACATAATACAGGGATTAGTATGGATGAGAAAACCCATGAAATGGTTAGAAATACCATTTTTGAACAGGAGTTGTTCAATGAGGAAGAAAACTAGTTTTTAATTTCCACACATGTTTTCGATGTATTGTAGGAGTAAAATCTTTCTGACTTTTGCCACTGAGAGACAGGAAAAGAGAAACAGAATCCTTTATTTTTCCTTAGACTTCCTCCTCTCTCTTTTTATTTGCATAAGATAGGGTAAGAAAACATAGCCAGATAACACTGAATATTTTTAAGTAGAAGATCATCTATAGAAAAGTAACAATAATAAAAAAATATTCTGAAGCCTTTGGAAATGCTTAATCTTTTCACCTCTTCCTTCAATGAGTGACAAAACTGTTCATTTTTCAGACCAGTCTAGTAGGCATGAAGTCAGTAGTGTGCTTCAGCAATTAATTGAAGGCAAAGAAATCAGAAGAGAATTATAATAGTATAACTATGCAGTATTATGGATGTCTTTGAATATTTTGTAACTGAGGTTGGCATTTTCTCTTCAGGCTGTATCATAACCTCACAAACCAACCTAATCAAGGAACAGCCAGACATTCCCAGGAGGAAAGAGGTGACCAGAACTTTACTTCAGCTTTTTTCTTGCTGCTGGCATGAGTATTTTGCAATAATCTGTTCAATGATAATCCTATTCAATGAAGCTTAAGTTTTGATAAAACACTGTATTTTGGTTGAATGGTGTTTTGAAATAAAACAAAAACATATTTATCTCACCATTAACCACACATTTTTGCAGTGATATTTGTACAGAAAACAAGAAAGGAATTTTAAAATTAGAATTAATTATTTGGAGGTGAGAAATTTGAAACAAAGAAACCATCAGGTAATAACTGTACCCTTTCTGCATCCATCTATATTACAACCAGACTAAAATATAAAAATTAATAATTTCCTTCGGAGCACCCCTCATATTACCTCGAATTTCCCTGAATATTTTGTTGAGGGTTGACACTAAATGAGTTCCATTTCTTTGCCGTTAGGTGTCTCTGTTATCCTTTGTAAAACACCAAATGCTGCACGGCTTTTTCAGTGTTTCCAGAATCTGTTTAGAAGAGTTTCTTTATCCCTCTCTCTTACACTTTTATTTGGAACAGAGAACATGTATATAAGATGTTTTAAAGATGATATAATGCATCTCTCCTTATGGCTTTGAAGTTTACATAGGACAACTAACTAGGAGAAATGTTGCAGCGTTGCATCCCAATACAGAGAAAGAAATTTCTTAATCCTGGTTTCTCAGGCTACAAATTAAATAAAACATTAATAAAAAGGCATATAAAAAGTATTTTCCCAGCAATTTTCTGCCTATCTTTCCTCAGCATACTTCTTTCTAAAGTGAAGCAAAACAGAGAGATAAAGTCTCACAATGCTGAGGTATCCATGTCTTGAATCTCTGTGCCCTCTCTGCTTCTGTACTCTCATTTAATTTTCAACTGGTCTTCTAATCAAAATACACCAATTTTTTTTTTCTCTAGGTTACAGCTTTCCAAAATTTCCAAGTTTTTCTAGAATGCAAAGCACTCAATAACTTTATGCCAGATGCCTCCATACCACCATGCTATCAGAGAAAAAGGGTTAGGAAAATAAATGAAAAACAGAGAGAGCTGTAAGATAACATCTCTCAGCAACGTCCTATTACTTTACATTAAAGGATTAATTAAAGCTGCACAATTAAAACAGAAACCATAGAAAATAAGCCCTGACACAGGTAGCAATGAAAGACCATTTTTTTTCAAAATAATCTTTATTATCTGGGCAGCAAGAAAACTTAATCTGTCTGATTAGCCAAAGACACATGATCTGCCTGAGTATTAGATACCTCCTGACCAAATACCAGCAGCCCACGGTACTTTCTGAGGAGTGACAGACTCTGTGTCAGCAATTCCAGTTGCAGGCTGGCATGGACTGCATTAGGCTGACAGAAATACTTCAATAATTTAGCTGGCTGGCCTAAGAAAAGGGTTAGTCATATTCTGTTTTACGTATTTTTATTTTGGTCCTCCTTTTTTGGTAAAGCTAGTACAGATCTGTGAACTGAGCTAGAATCTGTGCTTGACTGCATGACATGAACAAAATAGGTACCTAAATCCCCATTGCAAATCCTTTTTCCTTTGTGGATTCTGGTATCATTAAAAACAGTTTTATTTTTTGCAAATCACCCAAACTTGCAAGCAGCTGGAAAACCCAAATTATAACTTATAAGGAAGAAATTATTTCATCCAAGAATCAATGAGAAACAATAAATATGGAATCCACAAAATGTATTTTACAAAAACTGCTTTTCAGAGCAGAAACCATTTTAATGTCAACTGAGTGCATGCTTTATGTTGAAAAAAAAAACCAAACCTCAATGTACCATCTGGTACTTCTAATAGCAAATGAACAACATGAGTTGTAGTTAATACTGTTGATGTAAAATATAAGATGGATGTTATAAAACTGCTCCCTGACAGATATAAACATGTTTTGAAATATAAATGAGCTCAAGCAATTCAATATGCAAGTTTTACCAGCCAGCTGTTCTCAAAAGATAAGGCACACTAGAGTTTTAACAAACCCTGTGCCAGGCAAAGGCAAGCTCACTTCACTGGCCCACAAGATGGTGGGGGAAGCATTTCCGATCTAAAGCACACATAGGGTGACAGATTCACTCCACTAAACCCCTCCAATCATATGAGAGATAATTACATCTTGTACAGAATTGCCACACTTCTCACAACCTGACAGGTGGTATGAAAATGTCATCATGAGCATACATACATATATTTAGAAGAAACTCTTGTGGCAAATTAAAGATTTTTTCACAGAGATGTCCAGAAAAAATTGAAATAGCACTTCTTAATTTTTTGCTTGACATATGATATTGCAGTGAGATTAGTTATAGCATAGGTCTTGGTCCTGTAAATGCTCATGTACAGCACGTGGATAACAGCCCAGCCAATCTAGATAACAGGTATCTTTGACAAGCTCGATATTGAATTACAAAGGAGTGAATATGTATTACTTCTCGCTCATTTTAAAATTTAACATGACATACCTTCTTTATAATATGCATTTTCAAATATTTGGATGATCAAGGCTGTGATTTAAGAAATTTGTTTAACCTATTGTCATTAATACTTGTCTTGTTTCCCTTCTGCTAAATAGTATTTGATTGCTTTTATTTTCTGTAAGATGTTCTTTCTCATCCTGAATGATGAAATCTTGAAAAGAGACAAAAGTGCTTATTGACAGAGAACAAGTTGATGAAATCTTTTTAATATTGTCTACTAATGCTTGGCCTTTTGGGTAAGAAACTTTTGCTAGTTTTGGTTATCCATCTAGAACACAAATAGATGCTTTTTCTCTTTATTTATTTGAAATAATAAACCACAGAAAAGAACATTTATTAAAGCCAGTTATTTTTTGAGACTCTTCAGATTTCATTGAAAACAAACAAGTTATGAACTTTCAGAGGTTTTAATTCAGTGTCCTGTTGTATTTCTCACTCATGAGGAATTGTATTGTAGTTAACTAGAGCTTCACTAAATTCTAGCTCAGTTGTTTCTTAGCATCTACACTGAGTATTAGTCAATAATACATATAAACTACCTGTTTAAGTCAATTTAAATCAAAATTAGTACCAAAATTGTAATAAAAAATTTTGAGATCATCTCACAGAATTTTTGTCATCCAGGATGTGTGTAGTCTAACCCAGCCCTTTTTATTATGATATCTGCTTTGGTTTGTCTGTTACTGTTTCTTAAACTTGTTTCAAAGTGTGGGTGTAAATTAATAAACTAAGTCAGTGGTGGTTGTAGTAGATTTTTATGTGGCACCTCAATGTACTCATGTGGGTGTAAGATGTTAGGAGGTTTATGAGAGTATAAATGTACATAAATGTATGCATTTTCCTCTACCTTACAAAATCCCTTGCATCTGGGCTGCTGATTCTGAACTGTAAATCTATACATATGAAGACCTATATCTCAAGACAACTGTTTTTGAAACTTCAGTTTTGACTATTTCATGTGATAAGTATGCTCTGTTCTGCTTCATCTTATTTTCATAGAACTCCCCAAGTATTGCTTAAATTGACATTTCCTTGAAAGAATTCCAGGGAGCCCTGTAATGTCTTTGGAAGTTCTGACACTAATAAAATAGTTTCTTTTCAGATGGTGAGGACTAACTTAAAATCCTCAGTGGGAGGCATAACAAGACAAATAATAAAATGTTTTTTAATAAGGCAGCTCAGATTTTACAGTTTCATATCTGCGGACACACAGCCATGGAGATAATAGATTCAAATTATTAACATCAGGGAGGTATGTTGATGCAAAAATGTCTCATCATAAATCCTGCCATCAGTAATGACAGTGACTATACTCTGTTAACATCTTGCATTTTTTGATTACTGTAGCATGACCACATCATATCAAAAGTAAAACAAATAACTAACCTTAAAGGAAACCAACGTATCTAGAATTCTAGCAATATTACCTGGATTCTGTGTTTGTTCGAATTCAGATATGTAGATCCCTTTCAGGAATTGCTGCTTTACATGATAAAATGTTTGCTCATAACATTTCAAATCTAAGGTCATTTCTTTAGATGGTAACTGTGGATGATTTTTAAATTCCAATTTTACACAGCTATAATTTATTGAGTACAAGTGAATTAGGAATAATAATTTTGAATGTTCATTTGGTTCAACAAGCTTTTAAAAATCAGACTGAAAAGACTTTCCATAAGTCCACAGTTACCAGATATGCATAAGGTTTTATTGGTCTCCTTTCCAGGCTACAGTGCTGTACTCAGACATGTGTCTCACTAAAGTGGTAATTATGCCAAAGGCATAGAGAAATTCTATAACTAGGCTACCTTAAATATGTATGCATACACATACATATTAAATTCTGCTGGGAAGTGACTCCTTAAAGCAAGTGAAATCATCCTTCAGCTTTGAAAATGGCTTTGGATTTAGTGAACAATGCTATAAAGCAAAAAGATTTATTATTTTAATTATATAAGACAGTAGCAATTGCTTTTGATGCAAATCAAGTCCAGAAGTAAATGGTACTTGAATTAATAAATGGATTAGCCTGTGGTCTGCTTGTCGGTTAGTTTATGCACTGTCTTTATCCTTTTATACTTAATATAGAGACACAGTTCCTTCTTAATTATAGAAAAAGAAAATGATATTGTTCCACTGGTTAGCAGAAATTACCAAAATTTAGAAGAATTGACTGATGAATAGGAAAAAATGATAATGAAGAAAACAGCCTTGGGTATTCTGATATAATAAAAATAAAAGTAATCTATTCAGCTGATAACACAGCTCTACTACCTTGATTTAAAATAGCAAATATCTAGTAGATAAATGTTGGGTTTTGGTCTTTTGTTTGTTTGTTTGTTTGTTTGTTTGTTTTTTATAAGCCAGACTGCTTGAGGTTAAAGAATTAAAGAATGACTGCCATTTCATTAACAAATAAATGTAGAAGAACAGCATACCAGGCAAATTAATTTTAAAAATGTCTAATTTATGGAGAGCAGATATGGCAGAAAACTTGCTATTTAGTAAATTTTTGTAAATGCTTTATGGATCTAGATATCCCAAAGTTCCTTAGTTGCTCTCACAATTTAGCCTGCCTCTTTCTAGAAAAGACTGTGGCAACAAAGATTTTAAAACCGGAACTGAATTTTCCTGCCCTAAAAGTGAGAGGCTGAGCATGAAAGGGGATGAAGAAAAAAGTAACAAAGGCCCTATAGATCCAGTTGTGCTGCTCAAGAGGGTATAAAACAAGAGTGAAGAGCTAATGCTGCTCTGTTCAATTGCAGCAACACCTATCCAGGTCCTGGTATTTTCTCCTTCAACAAAGCAGTTGCTTTGCTGTGAGCCAGGCAGATGGGTCATAGCACCAGTCGTCATTTGCTTCACTCATGGCTACAGTCTTGTATCAAGGACATATATTTCCTTCCTTGATTGAAATTCATGCCATAATAAGTCTTCTCTATCTGGGACATAGCTTTCTGTCTTTATCCCACTTTGTCCGAAGCAATCACAATATTTGTTACATTTTATACTTCCAGTATAGTACTCTTGCCTTGCTGGCAGCCCAACTCTTGACTCTTTTTTTTTGACTTATTTACTAGTCCCTTCTGTTACACCAACTAAAACCTAGACAAAACCTTATTTCAACATCTTAAATTTAGTCCACTTTGAGAATGTAGCGATGTAGAATTTAGAACACAGTGATTGTGCCACATCATCCATAGTCATATTCAGCAATACTGAGCATAATGCATTTCTTTGATTTAATTTAATACCAATGTCAAGTAGTGCCAACGATGCCTTTTTTAGTGTTTTTAAACTGCAAGTCAAATAGGTCTCTACTAAATAGTTTATTGGTGTTTTCTGATCCTTACATTTTCTGCTGTGGATCAGAGGCAAAATATTACCAAAAACTGTCATATGGATCTATAAATCTGTGCCTGTTACAGTCACATTATTGAAAAAGCATTTGATATCTCAAAGGTTTTTTATATGTATTGGTTATGTTTCATCACATTGTACACTAATGCTATGTAATAGTTTTTCTGTATGAGAGATAAATCTAAATAAAAGGATCAAAACCAGGCTTTTGTAGACCATAATGAGGAAGATATGAGTCTTAGCTTTCATTTTGTCTGTCGTTAATTAAGGTTGTAATTAAAGCTGAGATAACAACCATTCTCTTCTATTAATTTGTGGTTTCTTGTAACCTTTAGAAGCAAAATTACTTTTTATACTCCTTGACTTAAGCTAATTATTATTAAGCTAATAATTCCATGGAGGTTCTGTTAACTTTTGGTGCACTGGTGTGCCTGACCATTTAACTCTCAAAACTCAAAAATTTATGAGTATTAAACTGGTGGCTCAGGTAGTACGGAATAAATTAATTTTTTGCAAAAACAACCAACTAACCAATAACAACAACAAAAATCCCAACCAAATGCCCCCCCAAAAAACTAACCAACTGACCACAAAAAAATGAAACAAAAAATGAAACAAACACAAGCTGAATATATGGAAAGGATTGTTTTGTTCTGGTTGTTTTTCAGCAGAACAGCCCCAGTGTATGCTCTTCTTTGTTGCATGTTCACAAGAGATGGGCTGCTCTGCTCCTCTGAATGCCTCCTAAGCACCCAGCCTTGTTGTGGGGGCATGCAGATGAAAGGCATACACTAAGCTTGGGTTGCTGGACAGAGATACTTTCATAATGTGGGACCTGGTTTACGATTCCCTTCCTTTTGTTTCTTTGCTCACCATAACATACATAGTACCTACCAGATGTCTTCTCTTTTCCATGGACATGGGACTTTGAAACAGCGGTAGTGTCAGAAGCTAGATGTAACCTTTACAGATTCTGATACTATTTATTCAAATCAGGATCAATTTCAAACTTTTTCCTACCACAGCATTGCTATAGAAGTACCTACTCCTTAAAGGCAGCCATCACAATAGTGATTTGAAAATTAGATTTTTATTAGAACCAAGTGTGTCACACCGACATACTGGGTAAACAATATTTTTATGTAGGTTCTTAGGTCTTTTCACTTTCCAGACAGCAGGAAAGGATCATGCCTGCTTTTATATTCCTCAGCAATATAGAGAATGTACCTGCCCAGTTTGGCTGGCAGACATCAATGGAGTTTTGCCCTTGACTGTCTCTGTTTATATGGATGCCTTTAAAAACACTACTGAAAAACTGGCTGCACTGCAAGGAGCACCTTATATAGGAAACAAGACTTAACTAGTAAAACTGTTTTCATCCTTCTGCGCAGCTAGAAAACTTGCGCACAATTTGACAGTGGGCATGGAAATTAAATTTAAACTTATTTTTGTCTGTTATATTTAGTCATGTCAAGATTCTCAACATACTATTTTGAAGATCACATTTAGAAGATTCATTAGAGATCTGGATATTTGTCTTGCCTATATTAGTCATGTTTTTCATTCCCCACCAAGTGGATGGAAGGAAATAATTCATGTGAATCACCCTCCGCATACTTCTTCACACTTGCCTTTGCATGGAATGAATGGCTCTCTAGAGAGGCCTATGCCTTCCCACTGACTGCAAGAGAGTAAAACAAGGTGTAGGTAAACTGTAGATAGGGCCTGCATTTCATTCCAGAATTGAACTGAAATCAGAGAAAAAATTCCCATTACTGTCAACTGTTAGCAGACTTCCATTCTTTGCTGTGTCAACTGCCAACTGTAGGACTACTGCAGTGAGTTATACAGTAATAATGTGCCTCAGTAAAGTATGTATGTCTTTTAAAGCTGCGGGTGGCAGAAATTCTAGCAGCTGGTTTTCTTTGTCCAGAATATGATTCATGCTCATTCACTCATAAAAACAATCTTGTCTCAACTGTCCGCATTCATATCTGGCTAATTTCACCTCCCTACCACCAAAACAAACAAACAGAGTGACACCAAAGAGCTATCACTATTACCTTTGTTGGAATGACAGGACGTGTGGGTCCAGCCACCTGGATGATAAAGGAAGTTCAACGCTAACATGACCATTCAAATTAGTAAAACTAACATGATTAAATCACAGCAATTAGTCAAAACTTACAGTAACAATACATTATGTGCAAACAATTAACTGCCCATCTTACAATTCCTTAAACCTCCACACATGCTCACCTCATCTGACAGATGTACTGAAAGATGTAAGAGGTTGTCATGTTAAAGATAGAGAGTTGTTTTTTTTTTATCAGGGGAAGGTGGGAGAACCCTGTTCTGAAGATGAAGTATAAGGTAACTAGTCATCACACTAGAGCCAGAGATATTTATCCCAATCCGACATGTGCATCTTCTAGACATTCAGGAGGCTAGTAGCTACTTCAGTGTAGCTACTATATTGAATTGGAGTGTACAATTGTGTCCCTACTGGTAGCATATTGGGAAGCTATTATGTACATTTGAGAGCTATTTAAATGCAAATAGAATGTGAGTTTGTCAGTGACTAAAAACAGTCTTCTGGACAATGGCTTTAGTAACTAGAAACTGTCTGGAATCATGAAAGGATGCAATATTTTCAATATATGCACAGGCCAAAAGGATGCATTTTATCTCCTACAACAATAGAAATACCTTGGCTTGTATGTTAGAGATCTGACAATTAATAAGCAGAATCAGATCCATCTTGCTATTTTTCCTCTGTGTCACTCTTGGAAAAGAAATAAATGACAAGCATGGAAGAGAGAGTGCCACAAACTACAAAAAGGAAATTTAAGAACACACACAAACAGATGAGTACCTGACAAAATGAAGGAGCCTTGTTGAACCCTTAACCTCCTTTTTATTTGGTAAGATTATGAAAGACATAAATCAAAACATAAGTTTGATAGCTCACCTGTCAAATCTCCTTACAAAATAGTGTTCTGTATTTTCAGTGTGTGGTATGTAGAAGTGGATTCAAAATAAAGTAATTTATGTAAAACCTCTCTCTTCTCTGGCCCTTAGGAGCTTGGGGTTCAGGATTTTAATGTAGCAGAGACTGAAATTAAAATATCCTAGTCTGTCAGTCTAAATCTAAACTACCCTTCATCATCTTTGTTTCCAAGATAGTATATCCTAGGTAGCATAATGGCTAGCTTATTCTCTATTAAAAAAAAGCCAAAACATCATACCTTCAGTGCTAGTCTAGAAGATTAAGTGGCAGTTGAATACTGATGAAAGACAAAATTAATAATCGCAGTAATTGCCTTCTTCAGCAAGATATTGTCATGACATTTACAATTTTCAACTTCATTTGGCAGTTTGTAACTATAGAAAAGAATACAGAACTTCAGCTCCAGAATTTATTAGTTAGAGAAGTAATAAGAGAGGCCCATGGTAGTCATGTAAAGGATGCAGGTTTTATGCATAGTGAAACTGTTGAAACATGCAGGTCTGTGTGTCTATCAAAATAAAGAGACGGTACTTGTTCTGCAGTAGTTCTGCTCAGCTTGCATGAGAAAGATTTAATAGAGTAAACAATATAGGTTGACAGGGTGAATAAATGTCTTCTGCAGATCATGTTAGAGTCTGTACCATCACACAGTTGTGTTGCTGGGATGATGTACCAAAGAAACTGAAGTTATTCCTACACCTTATTCTTACATGTGCCAAAATCATATATCTATTTGCTGTTCATACAAGATCTTATTTCAAAAACTTCTCTCAAAAATAAAATGCACCAGTACTGAAACTGAGTAATGAAAACAGCAAAGAGCAAATGTATCAGCCGTGTGTGGGGAGGGTGTCTGATTGTCTGTGAGTCTATCTGTCTCTGTGTGGCACATTTCCACAGATCAGTTAAGGAACAGTATTTTTTCCTTACAGAGGTGAGTACGGAAACTGAGACTTTCTCTCAGGTTCTCAAGACTCAGGATTCCCTACGTACTAGTACTTAACAATGACACTGATTTCCAATTGCAAAAACCTCTTTGAGACTATCAACTGTAAATCAAAATGGTTATTCTGCTTTCTGGGTGTAAACTCTCAGGTTAAGGGGCCTTGATATGGTTTCTCCACTAACACACATCCCTTCTGGATAAAATCATCATTATCACTCTCAAGTACTCTCCACATTAACAGATTGTTTCATAACCTTATTTCAACCATTACATGCAGTACAAAGAAATCAATACAGTTTGCCAACAACAATGCTTCAATAAATAACCCTGTCTGTAAGATATTTAAGCAATTAATTTTCATATCAGTGCCAGTTTGTTGTCTTTTTGTATATGAGAGTATGAATTATTTTTCTGTATGCTTTTTAGTTATGATCTGAAATAAACCTTAATCAATAAGAAAACAAACCTATAAAGACATTGATTTCCCCATAATTTTGATTGATTTTCTTCACTAACTTGTTCATCAGAATAGTTTTTTAATGTTCTGCCATTTCACCTCTATTCCCAACTAATACAAACACATTAATTTGATAAAAGAAACTAGCAGTAAGATATTCCTGATGTATTTCAAACAGTGTTAGTTTCATAGATAGCTGCATATCTAACATCTCTCAAAAAATTCTTAAAAATAAGACTGCAGCAACTCTTAGGTGGTTTGTAGATAAAGTTCTAGAGATAACTTGCAATACTTCTGCAAAATATTGTCTGAACTGGGACAATATACAAATCACCATAGCACTGTGACATACTTGAATGAATTCTTGCATTTCATATTTCTTTGTTACCTCAAAAAAAAAAAAAAAAAAGAAAATGTTATCACAGTATTTTTTTCAAGAATATAAAGAGGCATACTACCAACATTCTCTTGTAAGTTAGGAAAATACATTCATTACAGTAGGCAATATATTAATAAGTTTAATTATGGTTCTTGCATGAAGTCTAAGAACTAGCAATAAGAAAACGATAAACAGAAGCGAAGAGACTATATAAAATAAAAGGAATGTAACATTTATTAGGAAACTATACAACATAAGATCAGCCTTCAAAAAACAACAGCCTGAAGTCAACCTCAAGACCATATTTACAATTTATGTATACAGATTTACATTTTGGTTGCATTATAAAATACAGTTACGCCAATCCATCCCATAGAATATAACTTCGCAAAATTTAATAGTGCACCTTTCCAAAGTTCAAAGAGAATTTTTGACTTACACAACATTGTAAATTGCACAAATGGGGTCAAATAGGGTCACATCAATCAAGAGCTATAAGAACTATCACAAGAGTCACCTAGTAAGAAATGCACCTTTTTAGAAGAAAACAATTATCAGGTGAAACAATGATCCCAATCATTATGCGTACTTTGACTATAAACTTCCTGTAAAATTTGTATCAACTGACAAGATTAATGCATTCAGCTTGTAATGGGAAAATAAATTTGGATTAGACATAAAAATAAGGATTCTTGAGGAGTTCCACTATATCATTCTATTTCCAAAACATATCTTCCAAGCAGCTCCATTTCTATATAAGTTTCATTCCAGTCAGCCAGGGGACTTGACCTTTATGGCATTATTTTAGAAGATGAAACCTTCTCAGAAGTGCCAAGTTGTCCCATACTATTCTTTCACTAGAAATTATTAGTTTTGTCAAAGATTATACTAATTAAACACTACAGATTAGTCTCTTCAGAGGACAGAACCAACATTTCAGAGAAATTTTATCTCTATGCATCTCATTACTCCTAGGAAACAAGGACAGAACTCTCTGTTAAAATCTGACAAAATTTGACTGAATTTTCTACGAAGTACCAGAAATCAATTGCTTCAGGCTTTTGGCCAGAAATGGAAGACATGAACACCCTCAAGTAAAAGGAAGGAAAAGAGAAGAAGGTATCAGGAGTGTCTGGACTTGAGATGTTTCTGAACACCTAGCAGAAATCTTTCAAGGTCCCTCTTCTTCCAATTGTAAATTGCTTGTTTTAGAGCTGTGGAAATTGCAATTGTCAGTGTGTAAGTCCTCTCACTGTTACAAAGGATTGCTGGAAGTCCAAAGGTTTTCTTAGCTGCTTCTCTTTTGAAACTCTAGTCTTGATTACAAGAATTTGTTGGCCCTGATCCCAAGGTATTAAGGTTCTGTTTGTATCAACTGAGGAGGGAGGCAGAAAAAAAACATGCACTCAAATGTATACATGCATTTTTGTGTTGTCATATTTTTTCCTTTCATAATCAGTGGAGAAACAGAGGTGTTCTGGGGGCATAGTTCATCAGATCAACTTTAAACAACTGTGTGAGTATAGTATGATTTTTGCTACAAAAGTTTTATCTGTAGAGGAAATCTTAACAAAACAGCTTAGACATAAACATAGTTTTGTAGATGTGTAAGTCAGACATCACATAACTATTCAAGACTAAGGAAACAAAAGCCTCAAAGCCATTGCTTAGTCTGTGCTATCGGTCGTTCAGGATTTCTGACATTCACATGACTTGAAACAGAACCTTTTCCTTGCAAAGTACATGGATTTGAGGGGCAGGGGAGGACATTTTTTTCTACTTGCTGTTCAATTTAGGAGAATTCCTTAAACTTATTCAGGAAAAAACCTTCCACATACAATTAACAAACAAACAACTCAAAAAAAAACAAAACCCAGGAACTTTGTAGACCCAACAACTTTAGTTTTCTTCAATTTTGTAACATAGTTAGATCCATGTTATAGAAATAGAATTTTGAAAATGGTCACTTCTTATAGAAAAAGCTGTGATTTCATGTTGGTACTATTAGTTTTCATTACAGTCATTGTGACAAAAAGTGAAGGGTTTAGTGATGCCATTGCTTTTTGTTTCTGAATGTCAGGGATTCACATACTAGATTTCTGGGAGTTTTAAACTTAAATTCTCCCCTTTCCCTTGGGAACTAAAAAGTACTTAGAAATGTATCTGCATTGTTTCTCATATTTTACTAATTTATTACATTAACATAAATTCCTGCTTTCTAGATCAAGAATTCTGAATGCAACCAGCAACACTTAAACTCTATATGGTATGTTCCCCATGAGCAGTAAGTCATACATATAGCCATAATCATGAGCAAAGAATGAACATACTATTGTCTTCAGCATCTTCTAAGATCTCAGGAAAGGATGCCACTTGCTTTCAGCAGACTTTTGCTGGGAGTCTATTCATTTTAGGAAGTAAAGGCCTGATTCAAACCCCACTGAAGTCAATGGAAAAAGACTCCCATTGACTACAATGGGCTCTGGTTCATGCCCCAAGCTCTTCATTAACGTAGGACTAATTAAGATGTCTTTCCAGTAGCTTGCTGTACCTAAGGTCCTGGCAATTTTGGCTGAAAAATTTCACTTTAGATTGCCATCCACTGGAATTTGAAAGGTGAAGTTGAGGTCTTTTTCAGTTACAAGAAAACATTAAATGGGGACATTTCAGTTCTTAGTTATATTCAGTCCCACCACTCAGTCAAAATCCTTAGGCATCCTAAAGGGAAAACAGCAAGAACAAATGAAACCAAATAAATACATGATGTTCACTGCGTGCTTCAGAAACCCAGTGTAGACTCTGATTTGATCTAAGAACAGATGATTGTTGATGCTTTTGAAGAGAGCCTTGCTACACAGGACAAATTAAAAGATTGTAGTACAGCTAACAATGTTAGATTTTTGCTTGTATTTCTTTTGAAACTAACAGACAAGGTGAGATACAAGGATTCTCAAAGCATTTTCTCAGTTTGCACAACAAAGCATGATCAGTTCATAAATAATGAAGAGTGGCAGAAAGATATCAACGTTACAAATAATAATAACACCGTTAAGATCCTGGAACTTGCAGGTGTGAACTGTGAATATTATATCCTTACAAACTTTGATAGTTAGACAGTAAATTGATAGAAATCAAATATAAAAATATATCAGTATTCTGATCAGTTTTATATAAAACAAAAATCTGAAACAAACATAGTTTGTGCTATTACTATTTAAAATTTGTATTTCTGATAAACCACTTGACAGATTAGCCATTGCATAAGTTCTCTAACATTATCCATGGCTCACATTTCATTAAATTGCCATCAGCAATATTTATCATACTGTCATTGTCATACTGTCAATATTTATCATACTGACAAGAATAGCTAAAAGGTTGAAGCATTTCCTTGTTGTAATTGATTACTAATTATTCCACCAAAAAACCATCTAGGTTGCCATGCACTTTATAATAAAGGTCTTTCTAAAGTTACATTCTAGTGCTTAAAAAAGAAACCCCAAAACTGATGTAAGTTTACCATTATTTCAGTAGGATTTACCATTAGGAGATCAGCACATTCACTGATATAAGAGTGCTTGCAGACATGTCACCATCCTTCCATAAGCCAGCAAAACAGATCAATTTAAGCTAAGAAAGATGGGTTTTGCCACTTTTGCTTCAGATGTTTTACCAGAGCCATTTCTGCAGTACTGTTTGATCACTCAGATTTAGCTGTGAGCAACTCAAAAACCTGCTGATAACATTTATACTAATCAATTTTAGAGGCAAAGGAAGCAGATCTTAAATGTTTTCATCAAAATATGCCAGTTTTTCAGAGGAATAGAATTACTTTACATAAGCATAAATACAAACTTGCTCATCCAAGGACTCTCTTAAAATATGAAAAAACCTTGGGTTTGGATTCACAGTATAAATCATCTGAGACTCATCTATTTCTGTGCAAAACACCTGAATATTGTAATAAAATTATGTGTTTTGGATCTTTCTTTTCCTTGTTGAATTGAAAAATAATATTTTTATAATATTTTGCTATAAAATAAAATTTTGTCATTTTACAGATCTTACCAGTTCCTGGCAAAAGAAAATATACCTTGCTTTTCAGCATAACTGTAATTACATCCAAAACTCATATAGTCATGAGTGACATCAAGGAACACCTGATTTGAGAAAAATATCTGAGACACTGACTTATTTTTCTTCTTCATATAACAAGTTCTGGTCAGATACATTACTTCATCTTAGAACATAGTATTTAGTAACACAAAAGTCAACCCAATTGAAAGCCTGTTGAACAAATGAAGTACACTGCCTGATTTCGGTTTGAGTCAATATCTTTTACCATCCTTCATTCTTGTTTAAATTGATACCTCGTCAGTATTTTTTCATTCAGACTGCAGTCTCTTAAACTTGATGGAGAAAATGAAAGCCTCCCACCACCTGGATCAGGTGAAAAAAGAAGAAAATTCATGTAGTTTATATGCTGTTGGCTGAAGTAAATATAGACAAAATAAAGTTTCATATCTATTTGTTTCATTAAAAGCATTCATTTGCTTTGATGTGGTTTTCAATTTATCCAAGGATCTCCATTTTCCACTTTCCAGATGAAAGTTATGACTATAATCAGCAAGATAAATAAACATCAAAGCTCTTTGAGCAAGTTTTAGCAACAGCTTGCTTGAGGCATATATATAATAGCTTGGCTACTAAAATTAGCCTGGGTCATTGGATTATAAATAACATCTTGATCTATGGCTTCCATATCACTTAACTAAACAACTGTTGAATTCCTGCCCCTAGAGTCTCATAGTGACATTGGCCAAGATTCAAACTCTGGAAGTTGTCCAGAACACACAGTGCATAGAAAATGTCCCCCACTGATTTTCAGACAGAAAAAAAAAAAAAAAAAAAAAGTATTAGTCAAGATTAAGTGCTTTGCTGGAGAGGATTTCATGGCATAATGCTATACTGAGAAAAATTCTTTCTTGCCTTTACTACATCTACAGAAAAGAATTTAAAGCACTCAGGATGCTCAAACACCCTCATCTGAGGGAGAAGTTAATGCCATGATGACATCCAATATATTGTTTAAACTAGTTTTTAAATCAACAATCAGACAAAGGTATTTGTATATTAAATATATTGTTTTCAGCAGTTCTAAGTCTTCCAATATACGTCTGAGACAGAAATTTCAGATCAGTGTGTAATGTTCCCTAGAGGCCTAGAGAAATCATTAAACAAGGCCATAATGAATTCACAAGACAATCTTGTAATTAGAAAACCTTGTAAGCAGCCAACAGTTTAATTCTTACAAGGAGTGGGAATTGTTATCACGCATCTAACACTCTAGACTGTGTAATTCATGTTTTTAGAATAAAAAGAAGTTGCTATACATTGTTACATTGCACACAGTTAGAAATAACTTCTTACTGACTTGGCAAGTCAGTAGATTGGATGCGATTTTACTTTCTCCTCTTCTATCTTCCTACAGTTATGAAATCTAAGTAAAAATTTAATTTTTCATTAATTTCAGATGCCTACAAGGGTCTTCAACTATGATCTTACGTATACTAATATGTTTGTGTACCTGCAAAGAAAAGCAGTAATATATTTTGTTGGCCTCACACATCAGGTATAAGTTAGTAACTGTAGTGCAAAATCTTTGCTTAGACCAAAGTTATGATTTTCAAATAGGTACTTGAAAACAGGGCAATACACTTCCATTCACGTTTTAGCCTGACAGTATTGCTGGTATGTATACTGCAACTCAACAAGTGAATGGTCACTAGAACAAATCTGAATTAAAATCAAGCCAAATCATTCCCTTTCTCTTTCCCTTTCCCTTCTCTCCACCACACAAGTGGTATTCTTCATGGAAGAACATAGTAGCATTTGAGTACACTTTTAGAGATGCTGCCTTGCCCGCATCTCTTCCTTTACACTCTTATCTGAATCTCTTGTCCCTGGTACTACACTCTTTTCACCTGTATTGTCAGTTGTAGCAAACAATACCAGCACCTGGATCAAAAGACATTACTTTTAGTTGTCACTGATGTAAAATAATAAGCACTGATCTAACAGGTTTAAAAAGAAGAATGGATAGATAAGAATGCAATGAGGCTTAAGAAATGAAACCAACTATCGGTAATATTAATCTTGTGTTCACAATGGACATTCTGTGAAATAGAAAAGAGGTTTATTTTCTCTGGAAAGCCTTGATGAGAATCAGGATTTTTATCAACTGAAGACATTTTTTTTTTCTTTAATTAAAAGAGGAGACAGTATGCATCCTTACTCTCATATTCCTTATTCATCATCTCATTTCAAAATTCATCCTCAGCCAAACACACTCGTTAGATTATGCTTCCACTAGAAAAAAAATTATGTTCATATTTTTCTTTCTTTAGAAATCATCAAAACAGAAGCATATCTTGAATTTTTTTAAAATGGAACAGCCCCCTTTACCTGTATACAAAGGAAATCTTAATTAAAACTTTATGAAGGACAGAAGAAAAAGCAATAATACAATACCAAGGGACAGGCAGACAAGAAGGAAGCATTCATTCTGAGATACTTAATATCTTAATATTGGTTGTCTGGAAGAAATAAGAAACTCATTGTTATAAGTCTGATTCTAACCTTATTAAAGTCAGTGGCAAAAAGCCTGGTGAATTCAATGGGGCCAAGATGAAGCTCTAATAGAATTAGGAACTGACTTCAGATAAAATATGTTACTTTCTTCCCTTCATCTTCCAGTTCTAACAGAAAGAAATAAGTACTCAGGAGGAAAGTAACTTTGACTGTGAATTCATTGACATGACAAAGTTGGACACTGAGCTTTCCAACAGAAAGTGACTGCCATACAGAAGTGTCTGAAACCTGTCTGCACTAAAACCTAAGGTGTCTAAACACCTTGATGATAAGGTAGCTCTATTTAAACACAATAAATATTGAACGTTTCTCTGGAAAAAAAAAATAGTAGAATTAGTTGATAATTAGTTGAGCTAGAGTTAGTTGAGAACTTACTCTACATGTTCTTGCATAGTTCTCTTGTGAGAGCTATTCTTTTGCTGTTTAAAGACAACTGTTCATTAGAACAAGAGGAAAAGAGAAACAAAAGAAGGGAGAGTCCAACTCCTTGACCCATTGGTTAAAGGCCATTTTCTTTCATATGGGAGACTAAGCTTGAAAACTCCTAGATCAGTTTCAGAGGAGACCAATTTTATTTCATGAAAAATAATGCAGGTGAATGACCATCTAGTAATAAATAAGAAAAATGTCAGACAGCTTGAATCTGCCTCTCATATTCTTTTGATGGCAGCAATATAAATACTTACACAAAAGAGGGAGTTTATTTACAGTGCTTTGGTTTCTCATGTACAATAGTGTTACTGAGTCTAAAAAAACTCTTGAAGTTTTTCAGATAAGGCTGTTCCTTCCCTACTCTCCCTGCAGTGACATAGGCTTGGGGAAATGCCAAGTACGCATCATTCCTTTTGGCTCCTGTTGTATATATTCAAGTAATGGTCCAATACATCCAAGACCTTGAAGCCAAATTTGGCTTTTAGACATTACCTACCTTTGACTAACAGCTTTTAATATTCATTAAGAATTATTGAAATACATAAAAAACAACACTAAAGCACAAAGTAAGTGTGGAGTTTCTTTAGCCATGATCTGGTAGAACAGGTGTTTTCTAAGTATCATGACATTTTAGTGACATCTTTTCCCCTCCCAGAATAAGATGCTACCATCATCTTCAGAAAGCAAACTGATAAATCTTTTTAATTTTTATTCATCATCATAGCAATTGAAATACATTTTGTAATGCCAAGCATGAAATGTTCTGGAAATGGATGAAAGTCTTCCTTTATATTTCTCTGTCCAACTTCTTTGTGCAATATCAGTTCAAATACTTGCAGCATCACCTTGGACACATCTGCAGTTTTCAACAATCTGATGACTGCTTATTGCTGTCTGGGGACCTGTAAGCTCTTGTATTCATGATGGAGTATCCAGGTACCTGGGAGACATGCATACTAAGTGACAGAAAGCATGCCATATTAGAAAATTGATTGCATATGTCAACATATGCACCACATTTCTACAAATTAGTCTGCATTAAACTCTACTATATGCATAACTTCTGTTCAAACTTGAGCTTCCTGCAAACTTCTAATCTAGAATGTATTTCCTGTTGAAAACAGGAAAGACAAAATGCTGTAATAATCTCATACCGTGTTTATTTGATTTATGAATTTTATGAAACTTCAATAGTATATGTGGGGGAAGCTTGCATAAGCATCAGCATTACATGTTATGATGGAATACCTGTATCAGCACAGAATTCTCACCAAACAATACATGACCCAAGAGTAGATTTAGAGATAGGCATCAATATTATCATGAAAGAAAAAAAAAATCTGGCTTATGATTTTGTTCCCGCTTTCTTCTTCACCAAGCTTGTTATCACTTCAGATCTTTGACCTTTCCTTTTAAATAGGAAAAATTCAAGATCCTCAGAAATAACTCAGCCCTGCCTTTTCACTAAAAGTTCCTTTTCTAGGTTTCTGTGGATTTGGTCCTCCAGTGTGACCTTATATTAATTCATTGCATTTTTCCCCTTCAAGCAATGTACTATGATTACAGTACTGGCTAAATGCCCTGGCTATACATTGTTTTTGCTAGGCTCAACAGGAGTTCCATAACATAGTTCCTGTTTCCAAATGACCTATAGAATACACAGAGCAGAGGAAGGTGTTGGAACTGCTTGGTGAACAGTTTTCAAAAGTATATATGAAAGCAGAGAGTTCATAATTCTTAGAACTAGATGAAGCAAACATAACTAAAATGTTAGCCTGATTTCTGTCTGAAAACAAACCCCACAAACTCATTAGAGGGCTTGAAAATTGTCCAAAAGGAAGAGAAGTGGCTCCACTCTGTGGTATTCTGTACATTAATTTTACACACAAGTGTACAATGATTCATTTACTTACCACTGTTGACGTTTTAGATGTTTTCTTCCTTAGAATCCTCCTTTGCTTTCCACTTTCTCTTGTATGTACTTTGATAAAGAGGATAATGACTGTTTTCACATGGTGAAAATACAACTATGGTATAAACTTTGCTAGTTGGAACTTGAGGTTTTGTTTCTCCCCTAACAACAAAAGTATCCATGTGTCTATAACACTCAGGTTGTTCTTCACATTGAGAAAATACATCAGTAGTCTTCATATGCAGAGATTTTCTTCTTTTTTTTGACCCAGCTGGTACTCAACACTGACAAAAGTCAGATCCAAACTGGAGAACAGTTCCTGAGAGGCTTTGAGAGCTTTAAAATGTTAATAAATGGTGGGGGCGGGGAGGAAGGAAAGGGAGTGGAGAAGGAAGGGTAGGTAGACAGGGGAATACAGGGCTTCATGCTCAAGTTAAATGTCATTTGAGCCATGGTGTTCAACAAAAAATAATTCAAATAGGTGTTTATCAATGAACAATTTTCAAGAATGCTAAAGTAAATCAAACCAGAATGATAGAATGTATTTTAAATTGAATTAGCTACCCTACTTTTTCTACTTTGACTGCTAAAATATGAAGATAGACACAGACAATATAAATATATAGTTAAGGCTTATCTAGAACAAGCTCTCCATCACCCACTAACTTCTGTTACTACCATCACAGCTGCAGGTGGGATTTGCAGTGCTAACAAAAATGACAACAAGTCTGTCACAAAAGACATCATCCTTGAATAATTAGCTCATTTATTGTCATAGTCAACGGAATGTGGTGAGCTCACCCTCACAGACTGAATGACAAGATCCAGATTCAGGAACTAAACAAGAGCATCAGTAAGAAAAAAAGTTTCCTAGTGACTTCATTGGATCTTACCCTCTTGCTATGTAGCAGATTGAAACCATATGCCTTATAGTAAGGAAATGAAAATAAGATGGTAAGTTTTGCAGTATTTCAGGGTAGTATTATATTTACCAGATTCAAAATCACACCATACTTCTAAACATTTTCCCCACCATGTTCTACTACTGTTGCTTCTGAAAGATTGCATTTTTTACCTTCTATTTAAATGTTTTGTTCATCATGATGCACAGATTATACAGAAAGGAGCCTGTGCAAAGTCTGTTTGATTAGTTCTGAGATAGAAGAATCATTCATTTTCTCAAACAATTAGAAAAGTTCCTGAATATTCCCTTTCTTTTCTACATATATTCCAAACAAATGTGTGTTTAAAACTTTATGCTACATAAAGTTTATGTTCCTGTTGAATTTTCCATAAAAGTTTATGCCTGTTAAGATTTTTGCCTTTTTATCAAAGCTAGTTGAATCATAAAATCTCAGAGAACTAAAACCATGCAGAGCTTTCAGAGTACTTTCCTATTTTTATTTTTATGCAACTTGGATCTAATAGTTTTCCAGAGCACATGAAGTGATTCAGTTAGACTCTAAGAATATCCAATAGACTTTTTTTAAAAAAGCTGTGTATTATATGTTATAACAGCAATTTTTTTTTTTTTTCCTTTTGGTTCCCCACCAAGATAAGCTACTGAAGTACAAAAGAGATGTTCGCCCAATAGACATTTACAGAGTACAAAGTCTGAGTTACAAAAGGGGTAGGAGGAGTAAAACTAAGAATTCTAGCTGAATTTAAGGAGAAGAATCATAGTTCTGAAAACCCTAGCATAAATAATAATAATGTCACATTATCTTTGTTTTCCTCTGCTGTGAACTGAAAATATTCCATGTTAATATCACATCTTTTTTCAATTACCAATGTGATGATGATATTAATAAATGGAGATGTCATATTCATATTATTTATAATAATTTAAGATTTGTGTTATTAATAACTAACTAATGCTCAATATTCACCTAGACTGGTGTAGACTTTCCACCAACACACTAAATGTTAACAAGATCCTTCATGTCACTAAAGTTATTCTCAAATGACAAGACAAGTCTCTGGGCCTGGATCTTTGCCATGCAATTTACATAACAGTTGACGAAATTCCTCCTGCAGGCAAAGCTGTAATGTACTGTTTCATTACTAAAGAGGTGCCAGATATACTCAGAATATCAAACAAAACCACCCCATGGATGTTTTCTACAACAAAACAGTCAGTAGAATGCTGGAGTGAAAAAGTTAGAAAGGAATTTAAAGTTTCTTCCATTTGGCAAGTAAAATTAAAAATGCAGAGACTTGTCCCTGAAAAGAAAGAAGAAAATAATTCTTTCTGGCCAGCAAAATCAATTGTATTTAAAATATCTGTTCCAAAATAAAGGATGCTAGCTCCTTGTTATAGATTTTTAAATGTAAGATTTATAATTTGAAGCTGGTATACAAATATAAAATTGTTTGTATTCCTCAGCTGAACTCCACTTTATGATAATAAGAAATTTGTTACAAAAATGGGGGTTAGGGTTGGGTTTGTATAGTAACCAAGTGTTCAGCTGCTAGTCTTTTTACTGTTAAAAATATTATTACTGCATTGATCATCAGGAAAATATGCTTACTTTAGATTTCTGGCACTATTTTCCTTTGTTTTACTGACTTACATGGGTCAGCTAAGTATAGAGTCTACTTTGAATCACTTATTTGTCAGACAAAGGGAAAGAGCAGCTCACCTATTTTCACTGATGTTGAAAACTCCTCTAGCACTAAACAAGAAATAAGGAATGAAGCTCTCCTTCACTAATGTAAATTATATTATGTGCCTCACTAAAGACAGTGAAAGCCATTCATTTTCAGCATAATGATTTTTCCTAATTAAAATTTTCACTGAACTCTGGAGAAATCAGTATATAGAGGGTTGTTGTGAATAGAGTATATTACATGGCCCTCCACTTTTATTAGCAAAACCTCATGTGGGAGAGGTCTTAATTTACTGATGCAGTTGATGCAGCTGAGTGGTTCATTGAACCAAATATATGTATTTAGGATTTGTGCAAAAGCTGCTTTGTTTTGGTTTGATTTCTTTTTTTTTGTTTAACAGCTGCAGCAACTGCCACAGATGCCTTTCACATCCAACTAAATTATATGCCAAGTAATTTCTTTCTGATTAAACCACCATTTTAGAAATAGTTGAGAGTGTTTACTGTGTCTTTCACTGGAGCTGAGGAGGACAGACTGCAGAATGGTAAATTGAAAAGGGCTAATTCAGTAGATGTTGCAGAGCTGTCTACTACATGTGGCCACACAAGACTGTCTCTATAGGCTCAGTAAGTCCTCATCTGCCTATACACTTATGCAGGTGGATGTCAAGTCCTTCCAGAGCCCCAAAGAGAATTTGTACTCATAGTTGCGGTATCCTGCTCCCTGGGATAAAGAAGGATTGCACTTCAGTCTTCCTTTATTTGAGAATGGAGAGATGCAATGCTGCTGCATGGTATTCGTCAGACCTGTTACCTTGGTAATGAAATCTGAGCAATCTTATTCCTTCTGGTTTTTATCATGGGTTGCTTATATTGTCTCTCCTAGTTATGGTTTGTTGCTTGAAGGGGATAGCAGCTTCCCTTTTTTCCTATAGTGACTTTGCTGGGAGATTGCAGATCAGTGTGACTCCTTTTCTTGGGAAAGAAAATGGAGGGAAGCAGCAACTCCTGCTACTCCTGATAGCTGATGTTCTCATCTTGTTGGTGAGAGCTCTGCCACACCACTGGCAGGTGTTTGCCAGACAACACAGCTCAAATGTGTTTTAATAGGCATGTGAAAGAAGCTAGGATGGTGATTTATGTTGTGTGGAGGGATATAATAATACAAATACAGCATAGGAGGAAACATGGTAGCACTTGAAACAAAACTTGGTTTGACAATGGTGCTGTTATCATTAGGAGAAGACAAGGGGTGGATGTGAGTTTCTCATTGCAGCACATCGAAGTATGACCATGGTAGACAGACCAGAAAACACTGATGCCGAGTCATTAAAATACAAATCCAGTATCCCTAATAAACCCATCCCAGTCCATCCCAAATCATCTTTATAGCTTTTTCTGTGTTGCATACGTTAAAGGTAATTAAGATATGCTGTGATCACATGTATTCATTTTGCTGTTTATAGGCAAGGTAAGGTTAAGTTGGCTCTGAAGTGATAGATGGGAAAGAGCCAGGTAGATAAAAGTGTAATACAAGGTCAGTGAGCTGGTAAGATTTCAGCATTTTCAATGGATTTGGAGGAGAGAAGGGAACAGAAATAAACTCCCTTTGGACAGAAATCAAAGGTAGCAGTGATAAAGATGTGAAATGATCATCAAAGAGTAAAGACAAATGATGCTAAGGTAATCATGAGGAAGAGCAGCGGTGCCATGTGTCTGGGACTTCACATCAAATATTGAGTCAGGAGTGAGGACAAGAGACTTGCAGATCAGTACAGTCTTCTGTGTTAAAAAGAGTTTTGAGGTTTTGAGTGGTGCAGTTTTCATATTTGTATTTCACTTAGCTCTTCAGCTATGCTCCTTCAGCTGAAATATCTTTGTGGTAGCAGGGAGAGACAAGAAAACTCAAAAGGCCAAATTATTGTTTGCAGAACAGTGTTTTATAAAGCAGAATTATTAAAGCTATTTTTCTGAGTTGGATAGGGACAGTACATTTTTGTTTGGTGGCTAAGGAATCCATCTTTCCTAAATGTATGTGTTGATTTTTAAATGGATAGAAGCAACAATCCTTCATACTATTCTAATTAGCATGCATTTCTCTGTCTGACTTTTTATTTTTTTGTGTGTTTTTTGACTTGGTTTGGTTTGTATTTTTTTGGTGCTCGGAATTTCTTTTGAGGAGGAAACCTTTCTACTTTCAGTTATTCCCTCCCGTTGCTTACATAATTCCTAGATTCAGGAGAATATCTCCTGCATAAAAATGGAGAAAAATAGAAGGATAAGGTACTAACATTTCTCAGAACCTTTCCTCCCCCTCGGCCCCGCTTCCCCTTCTTTTTAGAATTGAGAAGACAAAAAAGGTTTACACTGGGATGGTTTACAAAATGGACTTCCTGAGATTTTTAAATGATGCTACAGAGAAGACTTCACAAACTGAAAAAGATGTATTTCCTGAAGCAGAGAAAAATGGTTGCAAGTGATTGTTTACACTATAATCTGAAAAGTATATGCATAACACCACACTCATGGAAGAAAGAGAAAACCAAAAAAACCTGTGAAAAATACGGCAATGCATTGTGATAACAAAAGCTGATCTGCAAAAAAATATGTGAGAAATAAGCATACTTTCAACATTGTTATACATCACGCACATTGCATGAGTCAAACCAAAATGGTCTGGTTACTACCATTCATAGTTTTAGTTTAAGGTAAACATGAGGCAAAATGCATGAAGCCAACACTACCAGCTCAGCTAATCCACAGGAATTTACTAACTTGTTATGCAGAATACACATAGCTGTGTTAATTTAAGACATCAAACCTTCTTTCTATAAAGTGGAAAAGGTATAATAGAATAGGCTAAATTTCAGTTACAATATGTGGTCAAATACCAGTTTTGAGTATTCTTTTTATAGATAACTGAACTTGTGCAAACATGTAGTTGTTTGAACTAGCTTGCATGAACTGCTTTCTGATTTTTTAAAGAGTGGGTCCATAATAACAAAAAAATACTCATAGGAAAGGCAAAGTATTTACTTTCAGCAACAACCCCTTTTATTTTAATATTTTGAGTTTTATAGATCACATTAAGATATCCGACTATTGTATGAAACCAAATAGAAGTTATATTTATTGTTTGCAGTATAGCAGACTAGGCTATTATTTACACTGACTATATGTAGAATATAACTACTAAAAGTTCATTATTTCAATTACAGTATTTTAACTGGGTTTGAATATAGTTGTTTATTTTTAATAGCTAATTTTATAATTTAACCCTGTTTCCCCAATATACACATATTTTGTCATTTTCAGTGGTGTTTTTGTTTAAGAATATACCTATCAGACAACCTGTTTCTAAAGGAGTTTCCAAGATCAAGTAAGTATTACCATTCTCACTTTGCTTGACCTGTTCTATTTACACAGGTTTTTACGTTTCTCATTCACTTTCTCTAATGCAATTAGAGTTCTTTTAAGAAAGCAGGGATGTGCTTTCCACATAATTATTAATACCCATATCTTCCTCAGTTAAGTTCTCTCAGTCAACACTTCACTGGAAAAATAAAATGGATTTCATTCTGTGTTTCTCTAGGAGGGACTAGATCCACTCTATGTTTCAGTGGGATTTAGGCACTTAAATATATAGCAACTTTGAAATCCAAGGCTTCAGCATTTTTCCAATATAATTCATTCAAAGTTAAATTCACATATTTAGATTTCTCCTTACACATTTATTTATACACTATCTCCATCAGCAAACATTTATAAATATACATAAATGTGTGTGCATGTATATGCATTTCTTTCAGCAAGTCTTTCATTCTCCCTTGATTTTGTAAAGGATGCAAAATGCATCCATTTTAAGCATAGATGTGGCAAATACTATACTTAAGAAAGTATCATTAGATAGGGCATTGAAAGATTCAGGAAAAAACAAAGATGAAGTATATGAATGGACTATTAGCGCATGCTAAAAATGCATGTAACTGAGAGATGGCTCAATGACTTCAGAGGATGGAGGACTGTTTTGCAGCTAATATGTAATAACAAACCAATCAAGCTACAATGAAATTTTGCAAAATGCAGTGCAAATATAGTATACAAAAAAAAAAAAAAAAAAAAAGAAGCAAAATACTTGAAACCCTTCTTCTCATGTCATTTATAAATCATGTTTGTAGAAATTGTTTTGTAGAAATCAGATTTCCTGTATTTATAATTATGTAAAATATGTACTATATATTTACATAGCTGATATAGATCACCTTATTTTTTATATCAGTCTTTCAAGGTTTCTCTTTTCCCATTTATTTATACTTTGGGAAGATCCATGGAATTCTTCCCACTTTTTCAATAAAACTATCAATAGCAAATTTTGTATACAGGAAAACCTAATAGCCATGAAGGACACAACATATTTGAGAAGGAACTGGGATTTGTTTTGAAACAGAATTTGGAAGGTAACACTTTAAATGGATAATGAAACTATGAATTTATGCATGGTTATCGAGTTCTTAAATGAGGAGTTTTTCACTTTATATAATCATGGCTTTTCAGCCTACAATAATTAATTAATAACTTAACCTCTCAGGTTTGATTTTGGTGTTGGTTATTAATGTTTATAGCTTGAATTATGGATATCATTTTGGTTTATAACTGTATCTCTAAAATGGGAGCCCAGCTATAACATCTGTAAAACTGATAAAAATCTGCTACTCTGCTACACTGAAGCAAACTTAGTAAAGAGTACAGAATTGAAAACAAAGGTTATGACAACCCTTTTAACTGAAATTATGTTATCAGCTTTATGTGTTATGAATTCAATTGAATCTTGAGAAATTGATGTGTTTTGATTTTCAATAAGTGAGGGATGAGAGACAGCTGATTCTTTGATGTATATGGGTTTCAAGTTCCTAGAAGCTACATTTTGAACTTAATAGCCCAAATTACACAAGATTTGTAAATTTGGTAAAAGAAAACAGTGACATTAAACTCAAGGTAAGAAATTATTATACATTGTTTTATGTATCTTTATATAAAAAGTTACAAGTAGCAAGCATATGACACAGAAATGGAACAGTTACAGCAATAATTGTGAATGCATGCTTTTTACAATGTATCTAATAAAGGGATATTTGCCAACTCAAATATTCAGTAACATACATGCAGATTATTTTCTCAATGTCAAGTTCAGTCATATTGCTAGGTGCTTATCCAACAAACATTTCTATTGAAGGGATTATGAATGGCTAAATACCTGATTTCAATAAATTGTTCCTGAAATTGGGAATTTAACTTGCAACAAAAAGAAAAGAGAAAAAGATAAATGACCAATAAGCATAATAACCAAAAACTTATTGCCTTCTAGTAATTTTACTCAATACTGTTTGCTGAATTTTGTCATGATATGAGAATAGCTGGTCAGAGAGTCCATAAAACCTCTAGCTGGTGTTTCCAAGGATGATAGTTTCACATTTCTTTGTAGCATGTTCAAAATCACCCAGGAGCGCACTATTCTCAAGCAGTCTATATAATGAAAACAACGCACATATAACAAAAGTTCAATGTAAATCTTCCACATATCACACAACGGACAAGTAACTAATAGACATAAAGCATGTTAACTGAAGTAAAACTAAGATTTAAAAGAAAAAAAACTAAAAGGGACAGTCTCACTTAGGAGCTAATTTCTTCTTCAGGTTTGCATCACATCTCCAAATGTATTTAAAAACTAAGAAGCACTTGGTGTCCAGCAAACAACTTACAAAAGAAATATATTATTCTGCAATGGAATATCTTACTAAGGAAGTAAGATATGTCTGTACTTCTTAGGTTTGGATAAAGGCAATGAAATGAAATTAGAAACATGTTCACTCTCTCAGACAGCTGAAATAACACAATATAGATTTTTCCATTCATAGTTTGCATGACTGTATGAAGAGTTGTCTGAAAGTAAAACAAAGTTAATATATGCTCTCTCTGTGAGGAAAAATACAGACAAATATTTACCTAAACTGTCTAGAAGCAATAAAAGCATTAATGTATTCTCTCCCAGTAAAATTGCTGCATACATATATAGGCATATAAACATGTGTATACACATATCTATGTTTATATACATATACACATATACATATATAAATTGACAGATAAGAAGCTATCTATAACTTCATTGTAAACACCTGAGATTGTGTGTATTGAGATTAAGTGTTGATAATAAATTACATAAAATGAAAAGCTTAGGAAAAAACTCCAAAAAGGAAGTTTAATTTGCAGACTTTATCATTAGGACTACAGAATCTCTAAATTTCTCAGTACTACCACATACCCTTCCCCTGACACTTCACTAGGTTGAATGAATAAAATGAACTGAAAACAGTTCTACATCTTCCTGTCTTGGCTTAGGTTGCCACATTTTACATACTGTTTCACATGCTGGGAATCTGAATTTTATTTTCATTAAAAAAAAAAAAAAAAAAAAAAAAAAACTAAACAAAACCACAAACATAAATGAAACACCAAGGTCATGAAAAGCATCTGTCTTTATAATAGGTTTGGAGTGAAGTTTCTATTTAGCTAAGCAATTATTATAGTGCTGTCAAGACTAAGGTATTAATAGATTTTGCTTAATTTACAATGCTGAAGTGGTCATCTGTTTCAGTTTTCTCAATATCCAAACCTCATTGTCTCCGTACAAGGTGACATATAACTTGAGAACTAACATGCGTTTTAGCAATATAACAAAGAAAATGGAAAACAACAGATTATTTAATTGTTGTATAAGTATGTTTACTTACCTCAGGTTTGTCTCTTAGACCCTAGTTGTGTTGTACTCAGACTCATGTTTGCTTAGAGACCCAATGAGGCAGAACCTGGAATGTTATGGCTATTTCATTCAAAATAATAATGTTTGCATAGAAAAAAAGAAATATATGCATATAGATACTTAATAAACACTTCACCTTGATAATCTGATCAATATTAGTGAAGTAATTTACATTGGCATGCAATTAGATTTAAATAATCAAATAACTTATTTTTTTAAGAGACAGAAAAACCTTAATGTGCAAATAAAATATGGATGGCATGTAAACAGTCACAAGAAGTGCATATATAATGCATGCAAGAGAAAACACAAATATATATAAAAAAGTTTCCGTATTCTTTTTCAAATAAATGGTTCATAAATGTTTCTGGTTTTCTTTTTCTTTTACTTGTAAACTTTTAATCATTCATATTTTCAGTAATTCAAAGTGCAATATATGGTAGAAATAGCTCTTTTATTAAAAATATCATGCTCAACATTTTATTGATTATAAAGATTCATTTTGACCACATTCTTATATGTAAATATATGAGTATTCTCCATTCAGTATACTGCCTCATGTTCTAATCAATATATATATGTATGTTAATATGGGAAGTGAAGATACTGTGATTAATAATGGAACAGATACAGTAAAGTTTTGCAAAAATTGTCATCCATTATATAAAACATAATTTTTCATGAGAAATGGGGTTTCCTTACCATAGGACTGTGTTTCTTATTACTGTGCCATGCATTGAAATGGATACATATATATTTTTACTTATTGATGTATTGATTTAGAAATGTTAGAACAACAGTGGATGATACACAAGGCCACCTCAGTTACAAGGAAACCACATGTATGTGGTTCTTTGAAAAACTAGATTCACACAAAATCTTCTTTGGTTTTTAAAATTTGTACCTGTTCTCTGTTGATCATCTGTGTGTGAATGCATGTTGTTATGTGTAAAATAGTAAAAGAAAAAGAAAGATATAAAATAGAAAGGTAAAACTCAGGTACAGGATCCTTCAGGAAATTGGAGCAGAGATGAGAGACAGGAAGAGAGAGATAATATAATGGTATGTGCTGTCAGGAAACAGAAGTTTAAACAATAAATAAAGAAGAAAGAAAATACATTTTTACTGAATAAAGAGTGAATATGTTTGGGAAATCAAGTCCTTAGACAATAGCCTTCATCAAAAATCTATTGATACTGACCGCTGAACAGCTTTATCATGTCTGGACAGCCTGTGACTTGTGGTTGGTACCTCTTCAATTTCATCTATCTCACACGCATCTGCAGCATCTTGTGAGTAGCTATGCTTCATGACAAGGATATTTCTCCTGTTCATGGGCTGAATGAGTGGTTTTACAGGCTGGGGTTGTATTTCTGTCAAGACAGAAGCATCTCTTGTGCTGAGGTTACTACGGCTGCCCTTAATGCTAGACACTTGTGATCCACAGTGATGGTCATGAATGCATTTTGAAGATGATCTCCGCAGTTTATGATAATTTTCAAAGTCATCTGCAACATCAGCAAGGTCAGCTGTAGGCCCAGTCCCTCTAAGAGTGCATAACTCATAATGAGGAGGCTCGAACACCTCCTGGAACACTGTTTGATCAAAGTCTGTTTTCCTTTGGACAAATTTTTTACGAGGCTGTTTGATCTGTACTATAACAGAGACAATGATGAGGATGATCACAATGCAAGAAGTCACCCCAATGATAGTCCCACTGGTGTTGGTAAGTTGGTCCAATAGGTTAGCTTTTCTCTTTTCTGTGTGATGGGAGAAAAAAAAATCACAATGATAAGTTCAAGAAGAGTGCAGTTCAAGAATTAAAACAATCATGGTGGATTCACAGTTTACTGCAAAGCTGAGCCTAGTCCATGTCTGAATTGACTTAATCAATCTCACTGGCAAAAAGAAAACAAGAAGAAATCAGGTATTTGGGGAAGTCAATGAAACAACACACAGGTCCTCTGTCTGCCTATTCACTTGGTAAGTGGTATGCTACAAGCTTAATTAGTTGAAATAACAATATTTATATTTTATAAAAAGCAACCACTATAACAAGGAGATGGCTTTGTCTTCACCTCTGAACTGCCAAAGCTCCAGATTGTTACAGGTGCTCTCTTCACTATTTTTCTGTCCCTTTCTTCCAGTAAATATATGCAACTAGGACGTCAGGACCAAAAAAGAGCAAGACTACAGGATTTAAAAATTATTTTTTGCATTGAGAATTTCATTGAAGTCCTAATATTTACAAGCTGGCCAGGTCTGTGGACAGTAATCGATGGAAAAAAGTAAACCAGGAGAAAATAGAAAAGTTATTTTAACTGAGGTTTCAGAAAATAAAAGTTTCTGACTTATTGGTTACTACAACTTTTCTGAACACTCATAAAGAAACAAAAGCTGATCCTACCTACCATCCTTTACTCAGGGGCCTCTAGGATGTTAGCCAGCAAATTCAGCTTTTTGTATGAAGAAAACACGCAGTAAAATAATAAAAAGAAAAACAATCTCACCCTACTGTTATGTATATTTCTCTGTGATTTGCTTTCAAATGGCTGCAGACACATGAGATAGTGACTGAGTCTTGTATAAATCCAAACTGAAACCACTTGCATCAGTCTCTCACAGACATAGCAACACTTGACAACTGTGATTAAGTTTCAATACCCAGTTTAGTGTAATTTTTCCTGGCAACCTAAAATATACCAAAGGATTTAATAAAAAGCCTTTGAAATGAAAGTTATTGGCACCAAAACAATAATATCCATCTCTTCATAATCTCCTAGATACCAAAAATGAACTTTTCAGTACTCCTGATTTTCTTCTCTTGTAGAGTGAACTGGGGTTTCTCTAACCAACAGAGACTCTGGGGAAGCAACAGACTTAGAAAATGCAACACAGCTACAAATGAACTTTTTGCTACAATCAGCAAACCTCCTTTTCTAGTCAGAAAAGCAAGAGAAGATAAATGCACAAGACCAAATAAAAAGATACTTGGCAAATGAAAGATGAAAATCATTCCAGAAATTAAAGAGGAGGGGATATTTTCTGCTTTTCTCTGTTCTGAAAAATCAGAGAACAGATAATTATTTCCCAATTGTACGTTTAGATTCTTTGAGGAATATTATTCCATGCCACAGTTTTGCTGTGTTCATTTGAAGTATTTTTTCATTTGTGCTGTTGCCCTATTGCACTGCTTGTCAGGATTTTACAGGCTTCAGCAGACTTATGAGCTGACTGCTAATCCATCTCATTCTGAATTTTTTCTTGATTGGTTCCTAAATTTGGCATATCCCATGTTTCCAGGAACAAATCTGCAGTAGCAGTGGCAGGAGGAGCCAGCAGGAGGGAAGCAAACTGTGTCCCTAGCCTGCAATGTAAATCAGTTAAGCTCTTTTCCCTGAAGACAACACAGATGTTGATTTCTGTTGATTTCTTTTTTTTTTTTTTTTTTTTCTCCCCAGAAACCCAGAACAGTATTTAGAAGCCATTGTCAGCACTTGGTTAGGACCTATAAAATAGACATTATGTCTGATTTTCTGTGCTTGTTCCTTGCTCTTCAGTTTCACTTGATTATAGGTAGATTTGGTTGCTTTCTTAGAGTCTTAATTCCACTTCAGCTTGGTGTTTTAGGCAAGTGCATGGTATACAGTTAAAAGACACTGGCCACCATATGTTACTCCACTACAAAGGTAACTATGACAAAAGAACCAAACTATTACTTTAATTAACATTTTAGATTGCACAGGAAAAAGAGACCAAGTGATCAGAATACCTGTCAGAAGGACACAACCAGCCAGAAGGATATAATCAACACAAATCAACACTAAGAAAAAAATTGCTAACAGTGATAGTAAAATCCATTAGTATTTTTACCTCTCTCTATTTTTTCTGTTGATGTATGCACCCCTCTGAATTACTCTTCCTTAGCATTGACCCACCTGGCACACGCTTAACAAGAAACTAAGGATAATATGCTGTGTCCCACTCAATGTTTTGAATTCTACACATTACCTTTGCAGTGGTTTTCATCCCAAGGATACACACAATTCTGGAGTCCATTGCAGACCAATGTATTATTAATACACATATTACTGTGGCAAAAGAATGTGTTGGCTTCACAAGGGGCTAAAAACAAAAAAGAAAAAACTGATATTAAGTGGGAAATCATTCAGCTCTGCACAACAAACACATCTGAGAGTGATCACGTAATCTGTAATAGGAGAAAGCTATACAACTCAGGTTCCTTGAGTGTATTTCATATTCAACATGCAACATTGAGAGCACTCAAGTCACATACCTTTTAAGATTCTATGGCAAAAGATTTTCAGGTCTGTCTAAGATAGATAGATTTTCCCATAATCTGACTCTCATGACTGTAGTGGGTTGGTCCTCCTTACATTGGTGGGGGTCATTGATGTGTTATCAACACTTTCAGCCACAGAACCAAAGCATAGCACACTATGGGCTGCTGTGAAAAAGCTGACTCTATCCCAGCCAGAAACAGTGTATGGGAAATAATTTATTTTAAAGTTTGTTGCTGAAACTCCAGTTTTAGAAGAAAACTCGTGTGACTCAAAGAAGATATGTATAATACTTTAGTACCCATATCAACTGTGCCTGAACATTTATCCACAGAGAAAATAAAATTATTTTAAAACCTTTTGGCTACAGTAAAAAAGTACCCCTTTGATCATAAGTTTGAAGATGAAAAAAAGCGTAAGTCTTCAGTGTCCCTGAAGCCCGTTGTCTAGGAGAATCACAAAGGCTTTACTGAAGGCCTTATTCTGTTACTGTGAAGAAACAGCTTGGAAGCCATCAGAAGGAACTGTACATGCTGCTAAACTGTGCTACTTACTCAAGTGTTGGGAGATGCTTAGGTGTTGGGGTTGCAAAGACACTACTCCAAATTATACAACATAGTAAAGAAGAATTACTCCTCAAATTTCTTCTATTAAAACCAAAACAGAAAATCTTCCTTCATTTGGAAAAAAGTTATAAACTTTATTGTGTTAAATTAGTAAAAATGAACTGTTTACATTTTTTTGTAGCTAAACAATCTCAAATCATTACTGCAATTATTTTTAAGGGAAAGTTGAAAAAATAACCTAAGACTCTTAACTAATCAGAGAGGAGTTATGATGCTTATATTATTGATACTTAGAATTCGATTCTTCATGGTGGTTTTTCTACTCTTCAAATTTAAAAGCAGTTCCTGTGACAACATATATGCATATCACAGAGACGAGTCAGAGTGGACACCTGCTTCAGTGGTTTGCTAACTAAGGACAACAGAAGTGCTTCATATTGTAGAAGCATGACTCCACATACTATGTCAAGAAATCCACTTTTCAATTAGTGCTTAAGTTCAGATATCCATAACTGATTATAAAGGCAGTTATGGTCTCTTAAACAAATAGTAAATGCTAACTTGTACAAACAACCAAATATGCAACCATCCACTCAGATATAACAGTATATGTATACTGTATCTCTTAGCCAATGCAGAAGATTGATCAACAAGAATTGTTCTGCCCACTGTTCAATTTTTGGAAAAATTTGTTATGCCATCTCCTAAGCTGCAGTGACCCTGGTCAGGTCTTAAGTTTGGTACAGGAAGGATTTTACTTTAAACTGGACAGAAAGAGCAGAAAGCATGCATATTAGCAAGAGAAGGTGCTTGGGTACAGTCCTTATCTATCTGCTGCTATAATTTGGGGACTATGAGGACTGGGTCTGGAGTATACTGTGATGTGATATGATACATCATGATGTGACACATCGTATAGGGGACACACTATAGGCACTATCATCCTTTCAAACTTTGGCTGCAATCCCTGTTTCTGGACAAGGCAAGGATCTTTTGGGACTGGTTCTTTCTAACACACAGAAGTCGTCTCACTGCCTGCTTTAAATGAACAAGTGAGAGAGGGAGACAATTTGTGAAAGGGAAACCTAAGAAAACTTAAGTAACTACTCATTCAAAATACATGCTGATAAGTGGGAAGTGCACAAGAAGAGAAGAACTAAATGACAAATGGAGAAAGCACAAGGAGTGATAGGGAAATTAAAAAAAAAAAAAAGGTGGATAAGGAAAGTGTATGCTAATAAAGCCATAAAGGAGCAAAAACAAAACAAAAAACAAGCACACACACACACATACAAGAACACAAACCCAAAACTAACCAACTAACAACAACAAAAGAAAATCCCAAAACAAAAACCAAAAAAAACTAAACCAAAACAAAAAACCCCCAAACACTACAAGATATGCAAAGTGGAATAAAAGGGCTTAGAAGTGAAGGAGTGAGAACAGAGTGCTGTGTCTGAGCAGGCAGAATCTCTTAGGTGTCTATGACTTGCTCTTGCCACTTTAAAATCAGTATGATTTAATCCTGAATGCAACAGCAAAGAAAGGATCTATAGTGGAAAAACAACCCCAAAATAATAGAGAACAATTTAAGGAAAAAAAGGAGAACTGTGTAAGGCCGAATAAATGACTTTAGAAGTATAGTGGTGGTAAAATGAAGAACTATGGGAAGGTAGTAAAGGAAGTGAAAGGAAGAAGAAGAAAGAGAGAACTGCACAGTTCTCTGTTGATACTTAAGGCGTTCTGCACTGAAAGGAATGACAAGAGATTTTATACCAAATTAAAAATATTAAGAAATAAGAGAGAAAAAATAAGAGTAGTAAAAAAGATTTTTTTTTTTTGTAGATTTAAGAAGAGGACATATTTGTGCAAAGTGATGGTAGGGACATCAGGAAATGAAAGGCAGGAGAAAGGGAGAAAAAAAGAAAGAAAATTTCTATTTCTCTAAATTGTGCTGTTGAACTATGGAGGAAAGAGATGGTAGGTGAATAAAAGTCAAAACTAAATTAATAATGAGGCAGAGCAAACTTAACATGAGAGAAACCCAAATGTAAAATTCCTAAACCTAATGACAAACAGCTCCCTCTTGTCTATGTTTATAAAATTAGTGTAGTCAAGTCCTCTCTATGGTCCCTTGAACCTGGAGTAATTAAGCTGGACCAGAAATCAATATATTTTCGTCACTCTAATGAAGGCTTTTTGTTGGAACAAATGAGAGTATCAAGGGAAGCTGAAAACTTGTCAGTCCCATTGTACATTTGAGGATTTTTTTTTTCCCTTGAAGAGGCACAGCAAAGGGGTCTTGGTATGCTGCATCAAGGACATTCTAGTAATAGCAAAAAGACAAATGAACCAGTAGTAAACAGGATTATTTTACAGAAAGATGGATCTGGTCCTGATGCTTTCCTGAAGCTATTATAGAACCAAGGATGGGAGTGGAAACAAGCAGACAAGGATGTGGCAGCAACACCTGATAGCTTAACCTAAGTCTTGAGCCACACTTATGTCAATGCCTCAATAACAAACGTTTAAACCTGGGGAAGGTTTGTGGCTGTTGTCACAAAAGGAAGCTACCGCTATCATGAGCTTCAACTAGATAAAGCAGCACAAACGTCTACACCCAGCAGAAGCCCTACTCAATCAGTCTGTGATCTTCCACATGACTGTATAAATGTCCTTTAAATAAAATAGCAACAGGAATGCAGAGAGTCCTGACTTGTGTTGAGTGATGAGGCAAGTGAGAGGTTTTGGGTGATGATTAGTGGGCAGCCCAGTGTCAGCCCTCAGATACCAATATTGTAGTAAGTGTCTGTCTGCTACAGACTACCTTATTATGGACAAGAACTAGGTGAAACCTTCTTCAGACAGATGGAAGAAGCCTCACATTTGCAGATCCTGGTCCTTATGGAGGATTTTAACTACCTGGTATCTGTGGAGGTCAACACAGTAGGGCACAAGCAAGCCAGGAGGTTTCCAGAGTGTGTTGATGATAATTTCCTGATACAGTTAACCAAGGAGGTGTTAAGGGGAGCTCTGCTGGGCCTTATACTTTCATAAACAAGCAAGAACCAGTTGGGAATGTAAACGTCAGGTGCAGCTCTGGCTGCAGTAGTAATGAGATGGTGGAATTCGTGATGCTACAAAGAGGGAATAAAGCGAAAAGCAAGATCACGACCCTGCACCTCAGGAGAGCAAAATTTCACTGTTGAGGGGTCTGTTTGGAAGAATGCCATTGGAGGTGGTCCTGGAAAGATAAGGGATCCAGGAAAGTTGGTTGAATTCTACAGGATGAATCTCCTCGAACTGCAATGGTTGTCTGTCTTGACAAGCAGAAAATCAAGTGAAGTTAGCCTGCACAGATGAATAATGAGCTCCTGACCAAACTCAAACATAAAAAAGACACGTACAAGACATGGCAGCAGGATCAGATGATCCCAGCAGAAATATAGGGGCACTGACCAAGGATGCAGTGATACAGTTAGGAAAGCCCACCTAAAGTTGAATCTGGTGAGGGCTGTAAAGGGCAACAAAAATGACTTCTACAGGTATGTCATCTGCCAAAGAAAGATGAAGGAAAGTGTGGGTGTGATGCTGAATGGGGTAGGGAACTTGGCATTAAAGTAGATGGAAATGGTCGAGGTACTGAATGCCACCTTCTCCTCCATCTTTTTTTTTTTTTTCGGTGGGATTTGCCTTTTGGAATTCCAAGCACTTGATATGTGACAGGACAAGAAGAAATGAACATTAAATGAAATACAGAAAATTCCCCTTAAATGCAAAACCAAACTTTTACTTTGAGGCTGGTCAAACACTCTGCAGGAGCTGTTTTCCCAGAGACGTTGTGGAGTCTTCATCATTGAACATGTTCAAAACCCAACCAGACACAGCCCTGAGAGACCTGCTGTAGCTGACACTGCTTTCAGCAGGAGGATTGGACTAGACCATATCTCAGAGTCCCTTCCCACCTCAGCCCTTCTGCGACTCTCTGAAAAGACGGCTTCGTAATTAAATTAAAAGTAACAACTGGGAGCACACAATTATGTTATTTCTCCTGTGTCCCAAAGCTGTCTTGAGTCAAGCTCTGCCAAAGGGCTGGCCTAGAAACAAGTGAGACAGTGTATTCAGCACAATGAATTATTATAATTATTATGACAAAAGATAACAAATTAGAACTATGCATATCACTCAACCTGGTATATTTTAGTAACTTAAAGTCTTTGATAAATTTTTGGATTTTTACAGCATCAAAATGCTATAATTTGAATTAAATCACCAATTAAAGAAAAAAAATATTATTAAACATTCTTTTTCCAGTTTGGATTCAAACCAATAATTATCTTTATGTAAAAATATAATATATAAAAAAAAATACATACAAAACAAAATACTTCAAAAATTTCATTCTACATTATTTTTAATGATAATAGTTTCTCTTTTTTTTAGTGGTATGTGTAAGGATACTTTGTATCTTAATATAAAAACAGATTTTATAGTTATTGAATTAATTTTAGTAGAATATCTGCTTCGCAACAGGTATTTATTCTGAACACAAGATGGTGCACTTATCCTAGAAGATATATAAGCAAGTGAGTTAACAGGAACAGACATGATATCTCAGAACCTCTTCAAGGTTTACAAAATCTATACTTTTTAAAAACCTGTATTAATAACCCTATTTCTCTTATCTGTCATGTAAATATATTTTGTTTCCAGTACAAGTTAGGAGATTGTTATAATGATCATATTTCAGAAGGTTACCATCACAGTATTCAAAAAAGCCTGAGTTTAGTATTTGAAGGTTACTACTTTCAAAATTTGTACAAGTCAACCCAATGGACTTGTCTATATTTTCATACTATTAGAAGGTTTGGGGAATGCACATGGAGCCAGTAATCTATACTTTTTCATTTACTAATACAAAATGATCATAAATTCTTTTAATCCTGCATAGCCCCAAGGCAGAGTAACATAAAGAACATTAATAGTTCTTCCATATGTCATATTTACAAAGTAACATGAAATAAAAGCTGTCATATTTTATTTTTTTTAAATACTACTTTCACTAAGGCATTAAGATAAACACCCACAAGTAATACATGCACATTTATACTATAAAATAACAATATTTATAGAGCACTTTAGCAATTAAATATTCTGTGTTATTAATTATTTTTATATTATTGAGATGTTATTACATTAATAATAAAATACATTATCTGTGTGTGTTGAGCACTATTTTATTGGGCATTACAGGATACTTTAGGTATAAAATACAAACATGGCCAGGTCAAAATACTTTTACAAGGTGAAGTCAAAATCTGTCTTGTTCTGGTCCTGCTGTGAAGCCTGGCTGTTCCACTTCAATGCAGCACTATCTCCAGTGTATTTACACTGTTTCTCAGCACCATGCAGAGTTAATGTAACTCCTTTGCTTCTGGGCTGTGAACTAGCTCTGATCAAGCTAGCTTGGGCATCTACGTCATACTTCATTGAATCATGTGGATTTACCCTTTGAGCCTGTTTCAAGAGAGGGATTTCAGTCTGGGAATCCCTAATCTCAGATGAATGCCCTACCCTACTAGCCATTTTTAGACTTACCTCTCTTTCCCCTTTCCCTTCTTCTCATAACGTTTTTGAGAGGTCTTGCTTTCTCCTGATATTGAATGGGAAAATTCTGAAATCTTAATAATGGTTACATGTGAGAAATGTTTTACACTGAACTCATTGGACATTTCACACCTACTCCTCATATCCTCAAGACAGCTCATTGCATCATGATCTACATATGAATTCTTTAAGTATAGATCATTTGGATTTTTTTCCCACTGCTCCTTACTGAAAAATAGAGTTTCTTTCTTTGACAAGAGACCAAAAAAAAAAAAAAAAATTAAATTAAAAAAAAAAATATTCAGGTGTTCCTTGGATCACCCTTGAAACAGAAGAATAAGTTTTCTCTCAGCATCTCCAAGGAACAGTTCATTGGTTGTGCTGAGAGACTGTTTCACTTACTTTATTAAAATTATGAAATTACTAAGGTGGTTTTAGTACTGTACACTAGAAGTATATTACCTGAAGTAAAATTACTTATCTTTCATTTTCCAGTAATGAAAAAAAGATATCATTAAAATGCAGCTATTAGAAACTTGAAAATGAAATGTGCTTAATACTGAACTTCCTTTCTCAGCCACCTTCAGAGAGCTCCGTTCAAGATAAATGTAACTTTTATGGATATTTAATACCAGATACACATCAATAATCTACTCTTTAAAAAACATTTCTGTGTGGTTTCATGGGGTTTTTTTTGGAATACAGACTCACCAGAGAATGGCAGCTCAGGAGCATGTGTTCAGAGCTCCAGTCTGTGTTCAGTGTTTATACTTTAGACATCACAAAAAGCTACTTTGTTCAGGACAGAGAAGCATTGGGGTGCTTAGACAGTGAGGGTTTTTCACTACACATGACTGAAAATAGCACAGAGGGGCAGAAAATCATAGATGACTGCTCACCAGTAAGGAGGCACTCTCAATGTTACTTTTTTATGTATTAGTATGGAAGTAGGGAGCAAAACTGTAATCTATTTACACTCCTAGATCCTCACAAAGGGAAACCATCTCTTCACATGTGTCACACTTTGTTCTCTTTCTCAGTAGCTCCTTTAGCATTACCACAACAGTCAGTAATACTGTATACCAGCCTGTTCCCCATGAGAGAATTCCCTTTGCTGAGGTGATCATCATCAGTGATTCTGGTTGTAAACAAGGTCTTGAGCACTGTTACTCAATAAAGCTGTGCACTGCTCTTCTATACATTGCCCTAGATTTCTCTCCAAGTCAAGGTATTGTTAATAAAAAGAAAATAAGAATGATAGAACTTGTGCTCCTTTAAGAAAGCCATGTGTGATGGGTTTCAAAGCAGGCTTAGAGCTCAAAGATGCAACAAAAGAAAAGAAGGAATTATTTTTTTCTGGTCTGGTGTTTTTGATGCAGGGTAATGGACAGAGAAGGAAACAATGCTACCAAATAGAAGTCAGAGGTGAGAGAACGAACATCATGCCTGCTGTACACACAGAGGGATTTTCTCTTAGTCCATCTGCCTGGTTCTGCGAATCTGCTTTTAGGTTAAGGCGTGTGTCCGCTCAGAAACAGCTCTTTGAAGAAGCTGTAGGTGTAACATGTCTGTCATTAATCAGGCTGGAGATCACTCTCACAGTCATGGAAAATGAAATGAACAGTTAGTCAGTGGGTGGAAAAACAAACTCATTTTTCAAGTCTTCTTACTAGATGAACAGACACCTTTTGATGACACCAGCGTTTTTGTTTTCCTTTCTCTGACTCTTAAATTAATTTACTGGATATTTGAAATCTACTGTAGACAGTGACTATCATACACAAAAACATGATTAGGCATATGTGCTTAGAAGATATATTAAAGCTTAAAAAGATAAGGGCATAAGGAGATAAAACCCATAATCATAGTTGGAAAAGCTAATAATGCTGATCACTCTAAATCATCAGCTATTAAGAATTAATTGGTTATTAAGTGTTACTTAGAGCTTTGCTACTATTTTGATGATGTGAGAATCATTATTGATTATATGGCGTAGGAAATTTAACAACTTCTTGCATTGTATGCCTTTCCTTCAGATGAATTTATAGCACTGCTGCTCTGTAGAGCATCACAGCTAGAGGTTTGGAAACTTGTAAGACCACTTTTCAGACATACATTTCAAATGTAATAGGAGCACGCTGATCAAATCATACGAAAATAATTGTCTAAGAAAACTCTTTAAGGTTTCTTTGTTCTACACAAATGTCAAGTCCCCAGGAAACAGCTCTATAACAAGAATTAACACTAAACACACACAGGAAGGAAACATTCCTCAGGCTAAGTAGCAGGTTTCCACAAAAACAAACAAACAAACAAACCAACCCCTTTCAGTTCACAGAGCCTTGTGTAAGAGAAGACTCACAATCTCAACAACTTAACTCCACACAAAGGAGAAGAACTTGGGGAGCTCCAGATAACACCTCCTGGCCGTTCCCACAACAATAGCAAATACAGTAATTTTACTTTGTCACTCTTTCCCATGCACATAACCACAACAGAAAGGTCATCTATTTTGTTTCTTTCTCAGCTCTAGGTGAACAAAATAGCTTTTTTTCCTCTTTGTCCCCAAGTAGAGACACAGGTGTCTGTTCCCTGATGCACATCTCCCTGAATGAGGTCTGATCCATGCAGATGATCTAATTATTCCCAGACGCTGCTGCAAGATGTTGCAGTTTATGTGCTATGAGCTGTGTCTCTCAGTGCACAGACATCTGCTTGAGCTGACACCTGACAACCAGCACCAGTCTGCAGCATAGGGCAGAACTCATGGACAACTGACATGGCACTGAAAGTAAAATGGGCATCATCTTTAGACCTTTAAAGTCAACTTCCAGCATTAAAAGCCCAGACGCAGTTTCTTGAAATATTTATGAGCAGGCTGTGTATACATATATCAAAGCACAATTTATCCCATAATAAACTTTCAGCTTTAGCACTCAGTGGCTGTTCAGAATAAATTTCAGAAAAAGCATCATGTTAATATTTTCAGCTTCCCAGTCAGAATATCATACAATATAAACTATCATATGTTTACAAGAACAGAGTAGCTCATAAGATGTAACATGTCAGGTAAACATATTAGAAATACTATAAGAGAAAAAAATGCACATTTTTTTCCTTGTTTTCCTTTAAAATATGAAACCTTCGGAAACACACACTTATTTAAATCTTAATTTCAAATTAGTCGTCATAGTGCTTCACTCTCCAGTTCTTTATATGCTCTGAACCTCCAATGTCTATGCAGTTGTTTCTAAGGTAACAGATCAGGATGCCTTGTGAAAGAAATGAATCAGATCTTGAATATTCAAGACATCTCCAGTTTCAGAAATGAAGAAATGGGCAGTATCATCTCAACTACGGGTTCTCAATATATTTTAGACCCTGTCCTGATTTACAGACAAAAAAAAATATGATCCACCCTAAGGCTGCAGTGTGAGAGAAGAGTAGCGTATGCAGTGTCAGGCATGTAGACTGTCAGAAATTTTTAATCAGAGCCATAATTAAGGAATTACAGAGGCTGTTCTCAACAGAGCCTCATTGCCTAATTCCAGGGTACACACGCAGAGAATATAGATGAAGAATGTGTTAGGTAAGATTGTGCCTCCATTCCAATCACTGACAGCCACACTGAAATCTTCCTGTCAGACACATGATGCACAAACCAAAAAATAAATTCTAATACTTAAAACCCAACAACTAAATTTTTGCTTAACAATATATTACATATATTCTTATTGATATATGCATTCTGAAATATAAACAAACACATCCACCATCTGTGGCAAAATAATAAGGCATTTTTCAAATGCCCAATATATTGAGATCTAAAAAATCAAATTTCTAGAAAAGGATCAGGCTTGGTAAAAACCTTCAGAGCTGTATTATTTTCCATCCTGTGTGAGACAAAACTGACACATAGTGACTTGGTAGCTTGGGGATCAGATAAACTTTGCATTTGTGTAACTGGACAGGTCATACCTGCCTTTCTGCCTCTGAATCCTGTGCTCTATCCACTGCATTACACATTATTGCACACTATAAATGCTTGGAATAGAAACTGTTCTGAAAAATTACACAGCTTGTTTGGAAACATTCTTCAGTGACTACTCTGCATGAAGAAAATGTTAAAAGTTTTGGGGACTTGTATCATTTAACAAACTGAAAGGCAGACACATTGATTAGGGTCTTACGTTCTTGGAAAGATGTGAAAAGCATCTGGAATCGGCTGCTTCGACTGCCTTCATCTGCCCACATGCGGATTACACCGAGACCTGTCCGCAACATTACATCATTAGCAACAGTGCTGCAAAACTTTGCTTTCAAATCCTCTACGGAGCTGCTTCCATCATAGACTGCTACAAAATTCCGTTTGCATTCGTTGGAATTCTGCATCTCATAGTCCAAGAATCGCAAATATATCTGTGAAACAAACAAAAAGCAAAGGAAACATGTACAGACATTTGACAATGACTAAACAAACGTTAAACACCTTTGCTCTCCCTTGTGGGAGAAAGACTACCCAATACCACCATCAAAATACTTTGTCTGCAGCTGGTAATCCATGGGCCACTACCCTGGAAGGGCATTAATAAGGGAAACTGAGCACTGTTTACACTTCCTATTATTATGTGTTGTTTCAAAGTAGAATCCAGCAGAAGATCTAAATATTTTTGTTCTTCTTTGCAGTAAGGTCCAAATTTCCAAACATATACCCATCTTTGAGAAGTATGTACCATAGTTCTTCAAGCTGAATGACAGAGAAGCTTGAGATTTCTTCTTTCAGTGGCTGCAGCAGTATTGCTCTATTACTTGCCTGACGTGGAAAGTAATAAGGCAAATAATTGCTGCTCCCTCCCCAGAGTCAATATGTGTCATCTTTGTGATGTCTAAGCTACACTGATCCAGGAAGTGAGAATCCGGGAGCCAGGCAGAACTTGATCATTAATCTTTTTATGTTTTCTCAAACAATTTGGCTTTTCTAAACAAAGTCTTACAGCATATATCTTCATAATTATAACAGGGTTGAGATCAAGAGTATTTTGTGGAAACTGTTAGAAATCTAGAAAGATTTTTAGGAAATTTCTCTTTCATATAAGCTAAATTGTCTAGTAAATTTAATAGATATCTTGCCTTTTGAAAAGAACTCTTTAAATTTACCCAAAAAGAAGCAGAAGAGAGGAGAAAATGCTATTATTTTATATTCAACTATATATGAACTTTAATAGGGAAAACCATTAATTTGAAAGAAATTGCAAGTGCAAGCAACATCAAGTATTCCAGTAACAGAAAGGTAAGTTATATTTTAAATAAACACGTGATAGATAATCAAACGACCAAGTGTACCCAGGAGACTTCAGGAGGATGATACAAAAAGGTGAACTAGGGCAGAAATAGCACAAAAAGCCAACAAACATATACAGCATCCAGCTATGCACATTTTCACTTTAAAAACAAAACAAAACAAATAAACAAAAAAACCCCAAACAAACAAAAAACCCCAAACAAACAAAAAACAACCAAACAAAAAAAACACCCCAAGCAAACAAACAAGAAAAAAACCAACCCTCCACTGTATTAGATATCAGATATACTTCTTTTACTTCTTTACAAACAATCTAAGTAACTTTAGGCAGATTTTACATGCTCAGAACAATTACTTGAAAAGCTTCTCTGGATTTGCATAAAGTACACGAACATAGCATATCGTAGTAACAACAGGATTCACCACTTCACCTCATTAATGCATTAAAGCTTTTATAGTTTGAGAATTTTGTGCTATTATCAGTCTGCCACTGTTTAATAACAGCTCAGATTTCTAAATGAGCCTCTTCAGATAGTGTACTACAGTACATTTTCATTCCTTGTTATGCTCTGCAGCTGGTCTCTCTGAAAAGAATATTTGTAAAACATTTTTTACTAGCATATGAAATTGGGTATATTAAGTTAAACTTTGCTTGCCTGATTTTTTCTATTAAGTTATTTCTTACAATAACCATTGTTTTTGTTCCAATATTCCCACCCTCCAGAAGAACTCAGAGGAATATATTTCAATCAAATTACAGTTAAGTGAATTCTATTTTCACCATGTATGCTGTTTTATAAATACTATAAATTAAGGAAGCTGCTTGTATTGATCTTCACAAAATGGAACAGTTAACAGCAATACACAAAGTAATATTCCAACAGTAATATCTTTTATCAAGGAATACGCTTTACCGTGTTTTCATTTCATTTACTGGTTGCTCTATCCCTGCAATGGAATGAAAAATTACACTAGAGTTCAGTCAAGCAGCATTGCTGAAATTTTCTCACAGTGTCCATCGCTGTTTACAAATGTGTTGTCTTGAGATGGCTTACAATTTTCTCTCCTACTGGGGAGCATGAAGTTTCCATTCCCACTAAAACAGGTCACCTGCTTTCTTGGAGAAGTCATACTTAAAGGCTTGTTTTGAATTCTGAGGATTTGTTGAGAGCAGAAAATGCATTTCTGAAGTTCTTTTGCAGTGGTTACATCCCTCTACAAGTCTCCCTTTCATTCTCTGCTCTCTTACTCCCTTGCACAGATGCTCAGGCACCTAACCCTTTACTCCTTCTTGAGCTCCAAATCTTTGTTCTTGGTGTTCTCCAGCTATTTAGAATATTTCTCTCTTGCTGATGCCTGACTACTTTAGCCCTTGAGGAAAACTTCATCTTCAGTGTGGCTCCTGCTCTTTTCTGTTTATATAGCAAATTTCATGGCCACCAGGCAGATGGCTGACCTTCACTGTCAGTTACTTCCCAGAGACTGTTACACCTCTAATAGTAAGTGTATGAAAATGTGCAGAAATTAACTGGAACCAAGCAAAAATGAGCAGAAGAGGCAAGTGAGAAAGCAGAGGGAGGCAGGAATTTTGGACCAGTCAGTAACTCAAGCTCATTTGTGCAGAACTGGGGTGGGCAATGTGAGATGAGCTCTTAGTTCTCACCCCTGTGATTTGATAACTCTCTTGTATTAGTGCCTCCTGGGGTCCAGCTGGCACAGGCACACTATTGTCCTGCCAGTGCTAGATTATGCATGAGGGAGAGATGTATGGAAGAGGCAGAGCCTTGATACCCACACCCAGCAACTGGCGATAGCTGGGACACACTGGAGAGCTGCATCCTGTGTCCTAAAGACCAGTCACTCCTGCTCAAACACAAGCATAACTGGCACTGTGAAACCCTAGCACCCAGCCTCTCCTGTGAAGCTGCTGAGGTAGTCCATAGTCCATCTCTGCATAATGTTTCACTTAGAATAAGAAGTTAAATGTGCACCTTGCTTCTCTGTCCTCTGCTAACAGAAGCTGTCAGCTTCAGATGGGTGCTTCAGTGCTTGCCAGCTTTGTCACAGGTAATGCAATAAAATCCTTCTGCAGCTGATTATATGCAACACTGTATACATGTGACTGTTTTCCAGGAAGCAGAGCATGTCAAAAAATTGTCTCATAGTTACACACAGAAGGCTTCCAACACATTATTGTCATGAATAATTATTTTTATGCCATATATGCCTATCACATATGCACCATTTATATACTAATATAACATATATAGATATGATAGACCATACAGATATAATGCAGGTATATTTATAATATTTTTGTCTTATTAAATCCTTCAGGAAAGCTCTTTCTTACTCCATAAAAAAATAATCTTGCTCTGACTGCAGAACAATAGTAAAGCTATACTTCATGTAATGGGGGAAGGACTTCTTATGCTTACTCACTTGTTCTTTATTTCTGCCCTGCTGTCTTCTGTAGATGCATTTATATATACATATATATGTGTGTATACATATATATAAGCAAACATATATCTTGTATAGGGCATCCCATTTCAGTATTGAGTTGTAATTCATATCTGTTTTCACTCTTACAAGAAATGTGTGCTAATCCTTAGTGTTGTTATAAAATACCATATCTCTCAGCAATTTTCAGTATTCATCAATTATTCTTGATCCATTCAAACAGCTGGTTCATATAGCAGTACAGCCAAAGTCTTATTTCTAGGGGTTTATCATTTGACATTCTCTAGTTTCTGGTGTCAGGCTAGCCTTATAAAATAGTAAAATATTTCTTAGAGTAGTAGTTGTAAGTGCTGGGAAGGAATCAAGAGAACAATAACACAGCATTTCACTTTGAGTCTTTTAGTGAAGAAGCCAACACATGCAGTTCTTCCTAAGACTGAATTCTGCTGTCAGTCATACCAGTTCATTTGTCTGTGTGATAAATTCAGTGAAGATCGTAATATATACAGACTTGATAGGTACTAGAACCACTGAAAAGAAATATTTGGCTTTAAAATCTATGTCCATCTGTAAGAAGAAAGATGACACCTTCTCCAGTGGCATGAAGTTTTGTAAATTAGAGAAAATAAATTCCTGATATTCTGAGGTGAGTTGGAGTTTGATTTTCATATTCTCATTTGGAGATGACTATTCCCAGAACTTTTATATAAAGTCATGGGGACTTGATCCAAAACTTACTGAAATCAGTCGGTATCTTTCCATTTACTTAAGTTTATTTGGATCAGACCTATGGATTGAGACTGCAGTGCACTTTTAAAAACTGGAAACTGATTACACAAACTGTCAACCTGATATTGGATCAGATTTTATTTTAAAGAGCTGGAATAATTTGATTGCATCTGAACACCTCTGCCAATTTTTATGGTTTTATTACTATATATTTGCCATTGTTCCTGTCACTAGCTGTAAGACCCACACTGGCAGAAGAAAATGACTAATAAATTCAGTTCCTCAGGGAAAGAATAAAACTGATTATATGACAAATCATTACACAGAATGTTCCTGATACATAGTTTTCAGAAATCATTGGCAACATCCTCATTACTTTCGCTGGTATGTGGATCTCACTAAAAGAAATTAAGCAGAAACTGAGAGAAAAATTATCCATTTTTCTGGTTATTTCATTTACTGAGATCTTAGTCATTATTTCTACCAGCAATGGCTAAGAAACTTTGCTCCCTCAAAACAAAATGAGTGAACAAAAAAAGTCACAAATTCAAATGCCAAGGCCAAAAGGCCTTCAAGAAGCCTTTTTTCATTGATGCCAATAAGAGCTTTTAGAATGATAACATTTCTGTACGTACTGACACTTTATATTGGCATAATTGGGACATTCTAGTTGAAGAGAACATCTTATTTGAAAGAAACAGCATAACTGTTGTATCACAGTTTTGTTGTAAAGTTTTAATAAGATGCTTTACTCAAATAATTTGTTCTACATTACTTAGAAGAACAGGCTGCTATTACACAGGTATTAGCTTTTAGCAAGCTTCAGGATGTCACCGCAAATGCCAATGCCATTAGTAACAAAACTGATAAAGCCTCACTGTAACTGTGGCATATATAGTTTAAACTTGGTCACATTATATTTTAAATAATTGTCTTGACACCTTTGAGGTTTGTATTGTCATTGTAGTAATGAAAAAAGAAATACTAGATAAATTTTACTAAGGTTTTGTTTGAATTTGAAAACAACAGAAATCTCTGACTATATTAGAAAAAAAAAGAAGAATGGTTGTAAACTATGAATAATGTATCATCTCAGTAAAATGGTCAGATTATAATCTCTTCATAGTTAATCACTTTTGATGAGTTCTGCTTTTTAATCAGTCGTGGAAGGTTGGGGCTGACAAGATGATTGATCAGGCCACTCAGGAAAAGATTCAAACTATATTCCAGTGTACCAGACTTAATATATGTGCAAAGACATTCAGTCCTTTATAATGCATCAACACAAAACAAAACAAATAAACAAAAAGCCATCATTCAACTGCCAAAAGTATTTAGATGTAAGACAAATATTGCCTCTTCTTCAGGGCCTAACGTCCAGATTTTGCGTGTTCAATTTCTAGGTTCAGTCAGTTCTCTTGTAAGCACAGGATTGGGTTCAACGGTCCTGTGTCCTTCCCCATTGCTCAGTGACCAGTTGCAGTGTTTGTTTTGTTCTGCATCTTGTTCAGCTCTATGTGATTAACAAAAGAGTTTCAAGGTGGTACCTCCAGTATTTAGGCCTAGGAAGCCCAGTATTTTTTTAAAGCAGATTGTGCAACACTAATTAATCTCTTTCAAGGCAGAAAGGCAACAAGCATACCAGCCTAAAAAACATATTACTAATAAAGTTGAATTTGTCTTCTAAAGTAGCCTCTCCTGTTGCATGGATCCTAAACTTGTTTTATAAAATCAATATTACTTCAGCCCAAAAACCGTACATGCTCTGTGGTTTTTTTGGTTGTTTTTTTTTTTTGGTTGGTTAGTTCATTTGTTTCTTTGTTTTGTTTTTGGTTTACATTTTTTGTGCCTCCTGTTGCCAGTCCAAGACCATGCTGTGCAGACAGAAAACTCCATACATCATATTTTCCTCTCTGATGGGGTTTGGAGAATACTGTCTCTCAAGGGTAACAACCTTATACGATTCTTCTTCTAACACCCTGTGATTCACAGCCAGACTCAGACATCAAAATAACATTTTCCTGGACAAGTGAAGCTCTTCAGATTTCTTTGCTTTGTCCTGTTTGTTTCTTCAGACTTCTGCAAGTCCCCAATAACTGACATTCATTCTAACTGTCAAGTCAACCTCATTTTTCTCTTGTACAGTGGCAAAATGCTCTTAACTGAAAAGCTTTACAGCTCCTTGGTGCTCTTTTACTTTTTAACACTGAAAACTGTATATCACATCCTGATTCTGCTGTTTTCTTTGGTAAATGTTTAATCACCTTCCTCAGTAGCTTTTCTTTAATTGCATTTCCTAACAATTATTTGGTTTGAGAATGCTGAGGTTGGTTATATTTCTATACCTGAATGGAACAGATTCATGGTAACTTAAAAGTGAGGGGTTTTTTTTGCAATTTGTTTCACCACGTTTCTTCCTAACTGTCTAGGAAATGTGTGCACAACAGCCCATTCTTTCTCCAAACTACATTCAATTTGAAAGTCAAGCACCTGGAACTGAAAGCATCATCTCTCTGATCAGGTATGTGATCATGATGTGACAAAGCTCCACCATGAAAACCGTGGTAAGTGATTTAGAACCTCTACCAGGCAGCAGTACCTATCCTGTGTAAATATGCAAGTGTGCTAGTCACACTTGTGCTTTTGGACCATGCTCAGCCTCAAGTCTCCCTTCCCTGGCCTCATGCTGATGAACTGCTGCCCCAGCTCAAGCTATTGCTGGTCCCATTGCCATGAGTGAGCCCAACCACCACAGCACCCTGACCACTGTGGCTGGGCCTGCCTGGTTCTCTTGTCAGCCACAACCTGGCCCTGTGGTCACCCTGCCCCTGCCCCGTGCACTACACATTGCTCTCCCACTGCTCCCCAACAGCTCTGCTGGGAACAAAAATCCCTGCTTATAAGCAGTTCAGATTTAAAGACATTGGAATAATAAGTAGATACTTGTTAATTAATCTTTTAATTCTCTTAAGCTTTTTATTAAGTCTTGCCTCTTATAACCTGTAAAGGTATCTTCTTTGCCCACTAGCATGATCAGGCAGGGTAGGAAAATTAGGCATCGCTTTGCCTAAGTAGCTTAAAACTTGATTTTATTTCTTGTGATATGTCTAGACTATTTGCTCAGTTTAAATGTACTTCTTGTTCATTCCTCCTGAATAGATAACTTCCACTGGACGGGATTCAAATTAATGCCCCTCTATCTGTTGTCTGGATGTTCATTCCTGAGCTAAACAGAGCTTCTGATTATAAGCACTGCCTTCTGTTTTTTCCAAGCATCAGAACATCACCTTTTTAAAGGTTTTATTGCTTTTGCCAACAAATTCTGCTGTCTTTTTTTTTGCCCTACAAAACCTCTCAAGGAAAAACCATAATACAATGGTGCCTTCCTGGGAAAGTTACCCACTAAAGGGAGCACTACCTGAGCACAAACGTTCATCCTGTATCCCTGGGGGGGGCTTGTCAAACCCTGCTGACACATCCAAAATAGAAAAATGCTTGTCATTGATATTTTCCACTAACATTTCACCCTGAAGAGAAAGCGACAAAATACTATCATTCTTTAAATTTTCTTGTTTTCTGATCATAAGTAGAGGATTCCTATCTACTCCTGTAGCCAATGATATAGCTGAAATTTTTCAAATCCCAATGCAATAATCTTATCCAGTTCCTCTGTGCTTTGGTCTATGGTGAAGAATTTTGGGAAAGGGATGTTTCTCCAGCTCTTTACTGTTTTGGGTAGGCTGGTATGTTTGGTCATCGGGTCTCTACTTCATTTTCCATTTTGGTCTCTATTGTTTGAAGCCTGCTCATATATGAAGTTCGGAACCCATCAGTATTTCTGAACTCTAGATTCACAGCTATCTACTCAGAAGGAACTGACTTCAAACAACTACAATAAACACACACTTTGCAACTAGTTTCTATGAAATTTAAGGATTCAGGTCTGCATATAGATCGAAGTTGTGTTTAAAGTGCTTTATCCTGTCTTCTGCACTTCTGGAGAGTTTCAGTTCTGCATGCATTTTCAGTGTTTTACTTTTGGTTCTATAAGGTAATCAGTGATAGCTGTGTTTCAAGTGTGTGGAAGAGATTTGCTGTTCTCTGTCCCATTCCAGCTTGCTGAGGATAGAAGCGGTGTTACCCCCAGGCTGTCAGTTTGAAGCTCAGGTTTACAGATCTCAAGCTCATACTTCCTGACTGATCTCATTGCTCATATATTGAGCTCAGACTTGGCTTGAATCTAGAATTGCAAACCAAGGAAAGGACTTGCATCTTGCTTCTGCAGACAGTTTAGATTGTATGAGTTTAAGCCAAATGAAATTGCAAGCAGCCCACATTCTGGCACAGATTAATTAAGAAACTAAAGGTGTAAAGACCTAACCCAAACTCTGTCTGAGAAACTCTGGCCTTTTAGGCATAGTTCCCAGTAACAAACTGTGCAGCCTGGAGTACAGGAACATGTGGATTTAGAGATGTCTGCTGGGTTCTCACTGTTCTTAGCAGGAAAGCCTGCTTTTGTAGGTGCAAGATGCCATAAATTAGAATGATGTAACTGAATTATTGTACTGAATATGTCATTACTTCAAGGTTAGATATGCACAAAGGAAGCTGACTGTAAAATACGGACAGCAATCTTGGCTATCAGCAGTCTTGGCTAACTGGGGAGGTCCCAGCTGACAGGAAGTTGACTAACGTGATGCTCATCTACAAGAAGAGCCGGAAGGAGGATCCAGGGAACTACAGACCTATCAGTCTAATCTCGGTGCCTGGCAAGGCCATGGAGGAGATCATCCTGAGTGACATCACATGGCTCATTCAAGAAAACCATGCAATCAGGCCCAGTCAACAAGGGCTTATGAAAGACAGGTTTAACCAATCTGATCTTCTATGACAAGGTGATCAATCTAGTGGACAAGGGAAAGGCTGTGGATGTTGTGTACTTAGACTTCAGTAAGGCCTTTGACACTATTTCCCACAGCATTCTCCTGGAGAAGCTGGAAGCTCATGGCCTGGATAGGTGTACTCTTTGGTGGATAAAGAACTGGTCGAATGGCCAGGCCTGAAAAGTTGTGAATGGAGCCAAATCCACCTGGTGACCAGTCACAAGTGGTGTTCCCCAGGGGTCAGTACTGGAGACAGTTCTGTTTAATCTCTTTATCAATGATCTGGATGAGAGAGGATTGAGTGCACCTTTAGTAAGTTTGCAGATTACACCAAATTGGGCAGGAGTGTTAATCTGCTGGAAGGCTAAGGCCAATTGTAATGAGGTTTAACAAGGCCAAGTGCTGGGTCCTGCACTTGGGTCACAACAACCCCAGGCAGTGCTACAGGCTCAGGGAAGAGTGGCTGGAAAGCTGCCTGTCAGAAAAGGATCTGGGGGTTTTGATTGACAGTTGGCTGAATATGAGCCAGCAGTGTGCCCAGGTGGCCTAAAAGGCCAACAGCATTCTGGCTTATATGAGGAATACTGTGGTCAGCAGGACTAGAGAAGTCATTGTGCCATTGTACACAGCACCGATGAGGCCCCACCTTGAATACTGTGTTCAGTTTTGGGCCATTCATTGTAAGAAAGGCATTGAGGTACTAGAGAGAGTGCAGAGGAGGGTGATGAAGCTGGTGAGGGACCTGGAGCACAAGTCTGATGATGAGTGGTTAAGAGAACTGGGGTTGTTTCGCCTGGAGAAAAGAAGGCTGAGGGGAGACATTGCTGCTGTCTACAACTACCTGAAAGGAGGTTGCAGCATGGAGGGTGTTGGTCTCTTCTCCCAAGTAGCAAGTGATACGACAAGAGGAAATGACCTCTAGTTTTGCCAGAGTAGGATTAAACTGTGTATTAGGAAAAATTTCTTCACAGAAAGGGTTGTCAGGCAGTGGAACAGGCTGACCAGGGAAGTGGTGGTTCTTAGGAACATGGTTTAGTGCTAAAGTTAGGTTAGGTTTATTGTTGGACTCGATGATCCTGAGGGTCTCTTCCAACCAAAATGATTCTGAGATTCTATTCTATGACAATGAAACCCAGTTCAATTGAATTAGGTCCATAGACAATAATACCATAAATCTTACTTCATACAAGGGTTTTAAAATATGTATCCACTAATTCCTGCCTTATATCTGACAATTTTTCAACTGTTCCAGTATGGCGATACCATAACCATATGTATGTGTGTATGTGTGTGTTTGTGTGTGTGTATGAATACATGTGTGTGTATATATATATGTATATAAATATATACATATATACACACACATAGGTGAAAAACACAGTAAGAAAGTTCAAGCGCTAAATTGGACTTATCACTATAAGATGAATTTAGGCTTGAAAACTTCCTTAACTAATAATTCATAATCCCCCTCCCTGTTGTTTGAAATTTTCTTCCCTAATATCTAACTCGAATCTTTCTTTTGGAGTGCAGGACCATGACTTACCCTGTAGACATGGACATCAGAGCATTCCTTTCTCTTTTTGAAAGGCTTTTATTATGTGTTATCATGCTCCTTCAAAAAATAATCTAGATTACATTAGATAACTTTCAGTCTTTCCTCAAATTTTATAGAATTCTCTCATTGTTCTCCCTTCCAGATGTTCTTCAGCGGGTACATATTCTTTGAAATGTAATAAAACTAAATGCAGGTGTAGAAGCTCATGAAAAACTGAACAATCTTCAATCCTCTGTTAACAGTGATAGTGTGTCATTCTTCTGTTACACAATGTGTTTATGGTTATGTAGCTATACAATCTGTATTTCTACCTCAGGACTGAAGTGTGGATAAATCCCACAGGTAAGTATGTATGGGATTTCTAGCAGGACTTTGAATCATATAGAACTTTACAATTAGATCAAGTGAGAATATCACAATGACATTATTTACCAACCAAGCATAAACTGAAATTAAGACTATAGGATGATTTTATTAGCTTATTTATTTGTGCTGATTCTAATAAGCACAATTTTAATTTTGTGTTTACCTGTTTTCTTTCTAGTAGTACCCAAGTGTGTAGCATAGGCAATAATCATTCTGCAGTCCAGTCATTTCACATCTATAGCTACTTAAGGTAGCAAAGTGGGAAGTTAATTTACATAATTGAAAAGCTCTATGAATACTGAATTCATCCTTTTTTTTTTTTTTTTTTTTTTTAATACATCCCGGAAATAATTTAACTGTTTCTGTAGTCTTTAGGAGCCAGCTTTTCAACTCCTCTTCTAAACTTTGACAACAGAAAAATGCTGATACTAATGGCTTTTTTTCTCTTCTGGAAACCCTTCTTCCTGCTTATTCAATACCAAATGCTGGAACAGTGAGATATGTTCAGTACAGTCTGCTCTGAGATTGCACAAAAACAAAAACACAAAACAAAACCCCCTTATCTGTTTAAAGATATCAGAGTTTAGTGGATACCTTGTAAAACCTTTCTTGTCTAATAGAAGACAGGTAGAAAAAGTATAATGTGGAGTTGTCTTTAACACAGTGAATGAAAGTAAGTGGAAAGCACAATGCTGTTTCAATTGCAAAGAGATGAGAAATGGTTGTGTAGCCAGCAACAACTGATCCATATAATAACTGACAAGTTAAGATAAGAGAGGAACTCAAAGAGAATCAAAAAAAAAGAATTATTAAATTCGTTGCAGCCTTCTCCTGTTTGTTGCAAAAGCACGACTTGCTGACTCTGGTGGGAGAGAAATGAGAACACTATTTTTTTTCTGTGTCTTTAAACCAAAGGAATTAAAGGTCTCAAGAAGAGGAACGTGAATTTACCTTGGCTCTATTTTCACAGTTCTCAGATGAGAAACAATGATGACCTTAGGGAGCCAGCAACATTCCCTTAGTAGTATCTATATTAAGTATTTGAAATATATTGAAAAATAAAGCCATAAGATTACCTCTTGCTTGAGAAAACACATTGGTTCCTTAAAAATATGAGCAAAATTAAAGATGAATTTAAGAAAATTACTTATGGCACAGAAAGCATGTTAACTCTGCCCACATCATTATTTATAGAGAAAGAAGGCTATTTTGGCTGAGGTGACAAATTACTCTTCCACAGCAGACAGAAAAAAATATTTTAGAAGTTCAAGCTGTAAAGTTATTAAACAAGATCTGACTGTACTAAGAAATGCAAAACATATTAGAAAAGTCAATGCCTTAAATTAAATGGCAAATCAGCAGTGGATGAAGGACTGACCTTGGATCGAGGTGGTGCTCGGATGTACCATTTGCAGTCTACTGCTTCAGTTTCAGAAGCTTTTCCTTCTTTGACAATTTGTACAGATTCCACAATTCCTTCAGGTCCTCCCATCTCAAACTCACAAACTGAATAACAAAATACCAGAAAAAATGAAACCTGAACAGCAAACAAAAATGTTTTCTACAGCAGAGTGCAATGGCCTCCAAGTTAAAAAAACAACCAACCAACCAAACCAAACCCCACAACATACCAACCTGGCAATGGTTTCAAAACGCCAAGGTCCTTAAAATCCGGATCTTAAAAATTGAGAGAGAGAAAATTAGTTTTGTTCAATAGCTTGGCTGTAATGTCAATGTGCTAAAATTTGACAATGCACTTCAGTAATATGATCCTATAGATATTATATACATGATTACATATATATTTTTCTTGGAAATTAGAAATATTTCAAAACTGTGGAAACACGCTAATAATTAATGCATAAATTATTGATACTATCATACCAAGTTCCTTTGTTTTTCTGTTATGAAATTCTGATTTTCTCAGTCTCTCTCTTTCAGAAGAGTGAGTTTAAAAATATTTCTGCATACACTAGCAAGCAAGAACATCTCACTGCTAACAAAATGATATTTTAATACATCAGTCTAATGAAAGAGGATATATTTACAGATCTACTGAGAATACTTTTGCCTATTATGCATTTTGCACTATGATTATAACACTCAACTTAACTAGTGAAATCTAAACTTCATTCTGTGTTTATGAATACTCTGTCATCCCTACTGACAAAGAGGAAACACTTTCTTTGTAAGGAGCATCCATTTGATCTTCCTGGAATAAATACCATAAGGATTTACCATGGAATTCAGTATGCTAACAAGGTAAAGTCTAATACATGTGCTATTTTTGATCAGATAAATATATTTACTGTTTGAGATGCTTTGTATTGTGCTTTTATCTGTATACAGGTATAACAGATAGACGAAATTAGTTTGTTCTTAGGCTTATGCTTAGGCTATGCACAGACAAACCATAATTTCACAAAATTTGGCCCTGCTTAAAGTTGCTGTCCAAAACCAGAAATGTAAAAGAGGGAAAAGTGTTTCAAGAGAAGATTATCCCTTCAGAATATACTGGTTTTATCTGTTAGTTTTTTGGGTTTTTTTGTTTTTGTTTTTGTTTTTTTCATTTGCACTAAAATGAAGGTTTTGCACATTTTTTCTCACTTTCAGGAGAAAAAAAAAGAAGGCAAGAAAGGAATCCACTTTGTTGTTTTTCTGGAGAAAACTATTTTTCTGTTTTCAAGTCTTCTGAAAACAATGATAGAAATTACTACACAAACACTCTGCATTAAGCTTCTCCTGAGCTACAAGCATAACATCTAGGCCTCAAAAGGATTGTATAAGGGGAAAAACAAGCCAGAGTTTGAGCCATGCAGTCCACTCATGGAACTAATCTTATTGCTTCAGGATTGGGTTGATGTAGAAAAGGCTAGAAATAAAACAGTGAAGAGAGTGTTTGGAAGTAGGAAATGTATCGAATTTAAAAAAAAAAAAAAAGTGACCCACCATGAAAACTGCTGCTCACCTCTAGTCTTAGTAAGCCAGAACAGTAAGAATAATAACCAAATGATACTCTGAAAAAGTCGAGTGCTCTATAAGCAAGATCAGCCATTTTAACCTGAACAGTGAGAATGTGTTGACTTCAAAACTGTAGTTGTAAAATCATTTTTTTTAAACTGTCCCTCTATAACCAAGCTGCTTTTCTTCCCAGTTATCTTCTACAGTTGCACAATATAAATTGTGAATAAATGCTCATGAACTTAAGGGGCCATAAATATAATTGAGTAGACAATTAGCACTAACTGTTAAGTAGTTTTATAGATCAGTAGATACATATGATAACCAACAACACTAAATGTAATTAAATATTTCAGTTAATGTACTCAGATGTTGATATCTAGTGCTAAAAGCAAGATACTTAAAGGAAACTTACTTTGACTATTGGTTCAAATTAAAATCCAAAGCGGGTCTAGTGTAACCATTATGTTTCTTCCTTTTGCCAAGTTTGTAAGGATCACTCTGATCTATTGAAAAACTCCACCACAATAGAAAAGTGCAGAGGAGGAAAGAAGGACAAACAGGTCCAGACAGGATTTCTCCCTTATGAAGGAATTTTTATACAAAGGAGTGCTAGCAGCAAGAATCCAGGCTGAACTGTAATCTAGACAATGCAATTTGACCCCCAATTCTGAAAGAAGGTTCTCATTTGTTAACAATACAGTTAGAACAAAACCTCTTAAAAGTGCACAATCTGTTATAATTCTAGAAATATGATAGACCTTGCTCAATTTTGAAAAATGATCTTTTTACAACCTTTCAACATCTCAAGAGTGATAGTGAAATGAAATCTACAACATCTGAAGTGATAAACTTCATTGAATAGTAAAAGTATACCAACATTATTATAATAAAAACAACAATCTGTAAATAAGTTATTATCAGAGATGCTGAAAATACAACCATGTTTAAGCATATTTACCCAGAGAATGTTTGTTTTTTAAATAGCCTAGTATTAAACAGATTATACTTTAGCAGCTCTTCTGTAATTCAATCAAATTGTTATTATCAGCCTGGCTGAGTCAGAACCCTTTTAATGATATCTAAACCCTGTCTGGCTAGATCTTCTGATAGACTGATAGTCCTGATGAAAATCATGTTCCTATTAGGAAAACCTCTCCAGACAGGATAATTTTGCTGTGAAAAAATAAGATTGATCACCTATAATGAGAAAGAAAAACAGGGAGTAATAGGCCTTGAGGGGAATGCAATTTTTTTTATTATTTTTTAATTTTTTTTTAATGGGGATCTCTGTGAAGGAGAAAGCAAGTATGTAAAGAGGAAACCAGGAATTTTCACAGACATGTGAAGATGTGTAAAGCTTATGTAAATGTAGGACGTTGAATCCAAAATAAGTTCTGTGGCTCATTCCTGAAGCACTGAATTTCTCTTTTAAAACCAACAAAAAACAACAGAAAAAAGGTTATCTGAAAATTTCCTTTGGTGATACATTTCATCTTATTCCACAAATAATAGATGTTTATTACTATAAGCTTTTCTGTAAAGTCTCTGTGAAGTACAGAATTACATTTGCAATTCATTATTAGATGAAAAAATCTGTCACATTATTTAGAGTTGCTGGCAAACAAGAAGAATGAGAAACTTTATAGCAGCCCAAGGAGAAAATTATGAAAATCTGTAGATTTCCTTAACCAGTAAAAAACCGACATTGATGAACAGACAGTCTGGTGGGTTGGAAACTGGCTGAATGACCAAGCCCATGATGGTGGTGATAAGCAGCCCACTTAGTTGGAGACCAGTAATGAGTACTGTACCCAAACGGTCCATACTGGGTCAGATCCCGGTTAACATCTTCATTGATTATCAAAATGATGTGGCAGAGTGTACCTTCAGCAAGTCTGCTGATAACACAAAACTGTATGGAGCAGCTGATGCACCAGAGGGTCATGCTACCATCGAGGGGGACCTCAACAGGCTGGTGAAATGGACTGACAGAAACTTTATAAAGTTCAAGAATGGGAAAATGAAATTTTCCTCATCTCACAGAATCACAGAATGGTAGGGATTGGAAGGGACCTCAAAAGATCATTTAGTCCAATCCCCCTGCCGGAGCAGGAACACCTAAATGTGGTTACACAGGAAGGTGTCTAGGCAGGTTTTGAATGTCTCCAGAATAGGAGACTCCACAACCTCCCTGGGCAGCCTGTTCCAGTGTTCTGTTACCCTTACTGAGAAGAAGTTTCTTCTCAAATTTAAGTGGAACTTCTTGTGTTCCAGTTTGAACCCATTACCCCTTGTCCTACTGTTGGCTGTCACCAACAAGAGCCTGGCTCTATCCTCGTGACACTCACCCTTTACATATTTGTAAACATTAATGAGGTCACCCCTCAGGCTCCTCTTCTCCAAGCTGAAGATCCCCAGCTCCCTCAGCCTTTCCTCATAAGGGAGATGCTCCACTCCCTTAATAATCTTTGTTGCCCTGCGCTGGACTCTCTCCAGCAGTTCTCTGTCCTTCTGGAACTGAGGGGCCCAGAACTGGACACAATACTCCAGATGTGGTCTCACCAGGGCGGAGTAGAGGGGATGGAGAACCTCTCGCTATCTACTAACCACCCCCATTCTAATACACCCCAGGATGCCATTGGCCTTCCTGGCCACAAGGGCACAGTGGTGGCTCATGGTCATCCTGCTGTCTACCAGGACCCCCAGGTCCCTTTCCTCTATGCTGCTCTCTAATAGGTCATTCCCCAACTTATACTGGAACCTGAAGTTGTTCCTACCCAGATGCAATACTCTACACTTTCCCTTGTCATATTTCAGTAAATTTTTCCCCACCCAACTCTCCAACCTGTCCAGGTCTTGCTGGATGGCAGCACAGCCTTCTACCATGTCAGCCACTCCTCCCAGCTTGGTGTCATCAGCAAACTTGCTGATACTACACTCTATTCCCTCTTCCAAATCATTGATGAATATATAATATAGGCCCTAGTACTGAGCCCTGAGGCACTCCACTAGATACAGGCCTCCAACTAGACTCTGTCGCATTGACCACACCTCTCTGGCTTCTTTTTTTCAGCCACTTCGCAGTCCACCTCACTACTCAGTCATCCAGACTGTATTCCCTCAGTTTAGCTGCAAGGATGCTGTGGGAGACTGTGTCAAATGCTTTACTGAAGTCAAGGTAGACCACATCCACCGCTCTGCCATCATCCATCCATCTTGTTATGTCCTCATAAAAGTCAATGAGGTTGGTCAAGCACAACTTCCCCTTGGTGAAGCCATGTTCCTGAGGAGGAACAACCCTATGCACCAATATACGCTGGGTCCACCCAGCTGGAAAGCAGCTTTCCAGAAAAGCATTTGGGGGTCTTGGTGGAGACCAAGTTGAAATTGAGCCAATAATGTTTCCCTGCAGCATATAAATCCACCAGCATCCTGGGCTACATAAGGAGGACTGTTGCCAGTGATCCTTCCCCTCTACTCAGCACTGATGAGGCCACACCTGGAGTGCCATGTCCAGTTCTGGGCTCCCCAGTAAAAAAGCAATATGGAGCTACTGGAGACAGTTCAGCAAAGGGTCATGAAGCTGATAAAGGGATTGAAGCATCTTTTATGTGAGAAAAGGCTGAGAGGGTTGGAACTGTTCAGCCTGGTGAAGATAAGGGTCAGAGGAGGTTCTACTGGTGTATATAAACACCTGAATGGTGGGTTCAAAGAGAATGGAGCCAGGTTCTTTTCAGTAGTACCCAGTGACAGAACAAGAAGCAATGGGCACTCACTAAAACACATGATGTTACCAGTCAACATCAGGAAACACTTTTCCACTGTGAGAGTGAACGATTACTGGCAACGGTTGCCCAGAGAGGTTGTAGAGTCTCTATCCTGGGAGATTTTCAATATTTAAAAACTGTCTAGACATGGTCCTAGCAAGTCACTCTACATGACCCTTCTTGGACAGGGGGTTGGACAAGATGACATCCAAAAGTCACTTTTAAGGCCAGTCATTTAGTGATTCTGTAATAACTAAACACCAGAATTGGCTAATATTGAAACAGTTAGTCGAAAGACAAATCTAAGGTAATAGCAGGGGTTAGAAAATCTCTGTCACTGTTCAGACTTGTTTTGGTGGAATTTGCTTTCAGTCATGGAAGCTTACAGATCCATTCTAGAGAAATCTGTAATATTTAGGACTGTTTTCAAATTAATTCACTATGTATTCATGGGAGCCTCTAAAGGTTTTGGATGCTGGTTCTAAGATCTATTGTACACCTAGACCATGGAAACCTTGAGACATTAATTTATTTTTAGTCTCACTGTTAAGATGTAACAAGTCTGGCTTTTCTAAGCAGCTGGCAAGCATGGAATCTAAACACAAAAACAAGACAAAAATTGTAATGTTAGGGCACCTGGTTGCTCAAAAAGCTTACCAAAAAAAAAAAAACCATTAAAATATATTTTGTTTAAAAAAAGGATTATAGGTTAACTGCATTAACTCTTCAAAAAGTAAGTAAATCACTTTATTTACAATCAAACTGCAGCATCTTGTGTGGTTGTCCAACTGTGTCATATCCACACAGAAATATATTTACCCACCTATGTGTGTGTCTGTGCATGCACTCTTTAGTTTAAAGTCACTTGCACAGAGAGTGAAATTGTTTAAAATTCTATTACTTGAGCGATTTCTGTAAGAGACAAGCAGATAGGAAATAACAGAAACAGACAAAAATGCATAAAGTTCAAATTAATTACTAGCAACAAGAAAATCTATTTAAAAAGAGCAAATTTTGAATAAAAAGATCCACAGTTATCAAAAGTTTTTAACTTGTCTTCAAAAACATATTCCATGAGGCTTTTAAAAGTAATTTTAAATTCTACAGAAAAGTTTTTTTTTACAAATGCACCAATTTGTAAGTAAACTTCTCATAGTTTATTCATAAATTTCTTTAGCTTTTCATATAAAGTTCATTTGGACATTTCTTACACCATCAACATCAAACATTTTGCTTGTACTGATAGAAATAATAGGTATCTCACTCTCAGAAGTCAAATTATTAAAGTCAGCAGATGTTTCAAGATCTCTTTTAAAAATGGAAGATTTAGCTTGTATGTTCCTTAGCACATCTGGACTAGAACATGCTTAATTTCACAGCTTATTTTAATATCTGAAGTACAGTATATACAGTAAAGAATATGAGAAATTACAGTATGGCCAGGAGTCAAGATGAAGGAAATATGAACCACAAAATCGTGCAGATACGAGACCTGATCATGCTTAACTTTTAAGATATTTTGTTCTCTTTTCTTACACAAATGAGAAATGAAGGAATTACTTGTTCGTACTATACCTTAGCAAGTTTGATGTAAACCAGTTTTTGTTGTTTGTGAATACAAAACCCTCATTTTTTAGTGTATATATGCACAAAGCAATCACAATACATAGAAACCATATTTCCTAACGTTAATTAGTGAAACTATCCATTTTTATTCATTGAACAGACAGCTGTAGATACATCTTTTCATTCTCCTGTCTTTATTTATTTATATTTATTTATTTATTTTATTTATTTATTTTCAATTTTATGAAGTCAGGTTCTTTTACAATTGATTTCTGAGAACATAAACCAGTCGTGCCCTATTGAGGGGTGAAATACAAGGCTCCGTAAAAGCAGAGATTGCAGAATTCAGTACAGAACTGTAGGATTGTTCTAAAGTACTTTATGTGGTTCCCTCCTAGTATTTCATGATACAGTGAAAATGCTGGAAGATGATGGTCAAAAGATTTTAAAAGCAAAAAATATCTGCTCAAAGAATCACTAAAGCAATTCTAAACAGAAAAACATTTCTATAAGTAAACATTTTCTGTGAGGTGTACAAACAAGGGGACTTAGCTATTCTGCTAAGAATAAAAGAAAAGTACTAAGTAAAAACAGATATTATAGTGAAATAGATGTGCAAAAATATCCAAATTATTGTCTTGTTAGCCAAACAATAAATTTGTTCTGATTAATCTTTTGAACTGTGTAGTCTTGTTGAAATTTCAATGTATATATCTATAGCTTTATTAAAGATATCAAAGTATCTTCAAAAAAAAAACCTATAGTTGGCTAGACACCCTGAAAACCAGTTCTCTAATAATTGCAGCTGGCAATAGTGTGTGCTGTATTTCCTCTTTCTTTTCAATGTTCTTTCTTTTAAGAATAGTATTGGGAGCAAGGGCAGCTATATTGGAGGCTACGTATTTATCATCTAAAACAATGCTTCTCAAATTTTTCACTCCTTAGCATGGTCATGAAAGAATTTAAAGGTGGTAAGTGCAAATGTAAAAGTGACTACATGTCTGTTGTTTCACCTTGAAGTTCTATATTCAATTAGATCAGCAGGAAGTCATATGAAGACAAACCAGAACAGATTTGTACCAGATCCCTTGCATTTTTAAAATAACACAAGCTGCTGCCCAAAGTTTGATTTCTAAAATTTATTTTTTTTTATTTTTTTATTTTGTCACATTTACTGATCTCAGCTTATACTCACAAACAAAGTATCTTTATAGTGTAATTAATGTATATACTGATTTACATACTTCACAGCTATGGTCATCCCATTAAGTTGAGGTATACAGCAAGTATTAGCAAGAGCTGGACATTTGTATGCCAAAAATTAATACTTGTTTCTTCAACATCTATTTGGAAGTGAGAAGCCAGTATCATAAGAAGAAGAAAAAGAAAATTCATGTCTTTGCATAACTTCTTGCTAAGATGGGTCAAACTAAGCAGACAAGAAGGGTCTGTACGAACTCCACTGAACAAACAGACCACATGATTGCAGAGATTGCACCTACATTTCTCTTCTCTGCACAAAATGTCAGGCTGTGAGATCTACAAGCTGCTTCCCTTCCTTGTCTACTCTGTAAAGTGTTCAGAGTAGGTTCTTTGTCCGGTGTAAGTTCTGTATGGGTGGCAACCATGTGAGAAGCTAAGAAGACTCATGAGAGCCTAAGTTTCATCCTCAGACAGTGTTTGGACTATTCGATATGTACACCTATATCCCAGAAGTGAGAAGTGCTTCTTGGAACTGATCCAGTGAGAAAGGGGACCAAGAATGGGCAACAATGTCATACCCAGACTGATGAGTGGAAAGAGGAAGTCTGGGAGACTTGATGATATGTGTGGGATTATTTCACAGATCATTTTTATTATGTTAAATATTTTACATTAGCAGCTGAGTGTTCCTCCCCTTATGCAGCACACTGCATATTAAAACACAGGGGAAAATGACCCTATGACAAATATTTCAGGGGCTGCATATACCTTTATCTGCCAGTTGCCCAGAAACATGTGAAATGAGACTGAATGAGCTCAGGAGTCCACTTTAACTGAACAATGCAACCTTGCTATGACAATGCAGCTGACTTGACTGCCAGGACTGATTGTCGGTCAAGGACAGTATCTCATATGCATCTCCCCAGGATAATATCCCAGTGACTTCCTTTGACTGACTAATGATCTCTGAACTTGACTAGGAAGAAAGATGTGCAACTTAAGAGTGCTATGGAGCTTTTCCTGCATGATGTTGAATACTAAGTATGGCCTAGTCATGCAATTTCAGCATAAAACTACTAAAGCTTAGGATTTGTCTCATTGATTTGTTAGAGATGACTCCTAGCCTACCCTAAGGAAATATTAATATCACTTTAAGTTCATGGCAAAAGTATAAGGAAAAATGATCCAGAGGTTTTGGCCACAGCTAGGCATTATTTTGTCAGATTGAACCATTTTATATATGATTATTGCTTGCTACCATTGAGTGCTAAGTCTACATATCCTTTTAAGAGCAGCTGTTCAAGTTGTATCGGTCTATGCTATATCAGTCCATAGAATGGATTTCCCTGGACAGAAGGATCTTATGAGAGTAACTTGGTGATATGAAGTAACCTTGCTTTATCACAAAAGAAATACCTTTTCCTAGTTTTATCTCAGAACATTCAACAGAATACATTCACTACAATGTTTTCAATTTTGAAGAGCTACACCTATTTCAGGTGTTATACTCAACAGAATATATTATTTGTGCTACTTCAAATAGTACTGAATAAACCCGAGCTGACCACACATTAGGAGAGATTTCCAATACAAACAGAAATGTCAAGACGGTGTTTACATCTACTGACATTCCGTTATTGTAGCTGGCCATGCCAGATATGCCATGTAGGTTATTGGCATCTTTTTGAAGATAACTGCATCTCACATGAGAAACTCAAATATCTCCTCTAGTTTCCACGTTTGCACAGTTTACCTTCCAATTTAGTAAGAGATTTCTTGTGCTGTCTCCAAATATTTTTCTCTTACAGCCTAGTAAATCATCAGGTAGACTTTTGCTAAACTGAATAACCATGTCAGACAGCACTGAAAGTTGTTTGTAAAAACAACTGATTGCTTAATCATCTCACTGTATAGAATACCAGAAAAAGATGAACCAGACATGACATTTTGGAAAATATGATACTTAATAGTGTAAAAAACAGAAATAGCCATAAACAAAAAGCCATTATAAGCTTACTGTACAACTGTTGGACTTCTGAAAGTTATTGGATAAATTATATTGTAGTGCTCTTCTATAACAAACTATTTGTATGATTCAAAAAGACAGCATCACAGGATGTTTCAAAGTGTATTCTGCATCCAGAGTAGAAATCTGTTAGTGTTCAACATCAAAGGAAGAACTCTAGGACTTCATTCCCACTGCAGCCTGAATGCTCTCTTTCTAGAGGAAAATGGACAAACAAACAAGCAACAAAAACAAACAAACGGACAAACAAAAAGGTGAAAACACACCAACCAAATCAAAGGAATAGGGAAATTAATTTGTTACACCAAATTGTCAACTCTAATTGTAATTACATGTGCTCATCACAGGCAATGCAATGGAGTTTAAACCTACACTTTCAGTGACCAAGAAGAGGAACTCTAAAAGCCTCATGGCTCAATGAGTTGCTGAGGAAGGCATATCAACACCAAGACCTGGAAACACCTGCAGGAAAAATGAGTTTTCTGTCCTTTCAGCACCCATAGAAATATACCTTTCAGTGACCCCAGAATTCTCCTTCTCTTTCTGCTACTTTTAGGAGGTTTCCTGCCTAGAAACAATCCTTTTAGGGAGCACTAAGCTGTTGACCCCAGCAGTCTTCCCAAATGTACAAAACCATGTCTACAGGATGAGAAGATGGGTTTCCAACAGCTTTAGAGGCAGAGTATACAATGGAGCTGTCTTGGAGATATTCTTGCACTTTCTTTTGCATCTCCATCTTTTTAATAGCATAGGGTAGCAGTTTTCCCTGAGAAAGAGTTTCAGTATAGTCCAGTTGTCAGAAACAAGATAACTCTGTATGTTAAGCTGTGAGTTCCTACTTAAATTACCCACAAAACTATGAATTTTACATTTTATTATACAATATAACATTCACATATTTAAGAGATATAAATAATATATGGGAAGGGAGCAGTAACCCTTCCAAACTTTCCAGTATTTTGAAATTCATCTTCTACTGAGATTGTGGGAGGAAAATATTTTGATAAATTTTTGTTTAAGTAAGGCTTTACAGCCAGGGTTTTTTGCCTCACAATTCATCTGCTTCCTGTTGGTTACATCTTCGTGAGAATGACATTCCCATGTATTTAAATAGATGTTTTCTCTCCACTTTTATGCAATTAAAATTGCCAAAAAACATTCCAAACCACAATAAATTGCTAATGCTGACTGAACATAGACATAATCTGTTAGAAACAAGACACTTGGTCAGCTGGGACTTTTATTATTTTGATGAGGAAAGACCTACTAAATGTTTTCCTATGTATTTGACTAAAACAAGCATAATTCATACTAACCCTAGCCCCAAATGGTTTCCACTTATGTTAATGAATAAAGATGTTCTCATCAGTAAGTCATATTTTGCTACGTGCCTACATGAAAAATAATCAACAGGATGATTAATTGTATATCAAAGGGTCTTGAATTCAGCTTTTTTTTTAACTTTTCCTTTAAAAAAATAAGATCCTTCTAATGGATTCTCAGTCCTCTTTGAGTATCATTTACGCCACATGCTCTGTGTTCTCTAACAAATTCTCAAATTGCTTTGTCATGAATATGAGCAAACAAGTGGGTTTGTGGATAACTAGAGATCTGTAATCTAGAGTTTGACTAGATTTAGATTTGTCTCGATCACCGCTGACTTTTTCACATCCCAGAAACTCCACATCCAGCTATCCCTAAGCGGTGATTATATTTAGTATATGTTAGTAATTTTTTATTCTGTTGTCATAACTTAGGAATTTAGATTAAAAAAAAAAAAAAAAATAGAGTTTCCATGGAATTCAACAAATTTTCAGGTTTTACCCACTATTCAAAAACCACCAGTCTGAAGCAACAATTTAGTGTCTGCTAGATTTACTCACAGTTTCAACATTGACTCTAATGGAAAGAGGTTTATGCCCACCATCTGACCTGAATTTAGAAACTGATTTATTGAGTGCTACTCTGACTGATTTGCTCAGCCTCATGCAGAGAATGAAAACTGGTCTTTTGCATCCCATTGACCCTGAAAAAAACATTGTTATTCATTGAATCACACTTCGGAAAGACAGTGTTCAGAAGTCCTTATGTCTACTTTATAAAATATTCAATATTGCCATTAAGGCTGAAGAGACTGTGAAAAGAACAGCAAAGTGGGTACTGATTAGGTTGTCCAGTTCTTCCATTGTTGTCATAATATTTAGAAGAAATGAGGTATCAGGACAGTTTTCACCTGCAGCAGCAGAAGCAAGTCAAACATGATGGTCAGTCACAGTACTCCAGATTTTTAAGTATGGTCAGCTGCTTATCCAACAAGCAGACCAAGTTTTTGACTGACAAAGAGCAGGGTTTTTGCTAGTGTGGTTTGAAAGAGACATTTAAAGCTCTAGTGATAAAGAAAATAATCAATGATAAATAAAACCTTTCATTTAAAAGCACTTGATAAATCATTGCTCTATATGTACATTGGAATATGACTGATATGCAATATTCTGAAATACAACTATATTATTGTTACATATGATTCTTCAGCACATATAATTACAGAGATTCAAATTATCTAAATCTGATTTTAAGCTGCTGAGTCAATAAGGAATATTTTATTTAAAAACAGACAAACAAACCCAATAAACTTATTCTATATAATTTCAGCATAGACTTTGTAGTTAGTAACAGCTAATAACCAACTGCTTAATCCACATAATGAAATCAGCATCAAAGAACAAAACCTTTTTAATAAAAATTTTCTGCATTCTGTTTTAATATTGTTTTTCACATGGAGTTGAGAAATGAGCTACAGGAAAGAAAGGAAAGGAAAAAAAAAATACACAACCAAAAATCAAGAGAAAAGAAGTGGTATCATACAATCTTTTATTAACCCACATACTGCAACCAGCAGATTTGATAACATTGTCTCTTGAGCTTCAACTATCAGATAACATCTGGCAAATGATGTTTGTAAGTCCTGTTACACAACATCTTTTGGCTTCTCAGTGTCATCTAGGGGACTGATATGTGACTAGAATAACACATTTCATGCTGCCTGCTTCTGTCATGCTAGTACAAATTTTTAATAATGGATGTGCCAGAGACATCAGTTTATTTTAATCTGAATTCTCAGAAAATATTTATCAATTCTGTTCCCATCATCTTACTGATGACTCAAGTAATCTTAACACAAAATGCTGGATATTAGGTGTAGTGTTTTGAAATGAAAGTATTCAAATAACTTTTCTGCATCTCTAATGTGTGATGATCTCTGAAGAAATACTTTTCAAATGTTGATCAAAAGAATTTGCCTATTTCTTTTCACAATTTTGCAATTAATTTATTAATTTCAATAGCATTCTGAATTGTTTGGATTTCATCACCCTGAACACTAAGAAAATAAATATTAGAAATCCATTTTAGACTGTGTAGCACAGACCAAGACATTTTGTCTCACTGAAGTTAAATTCTCCTTTACAACTCTATTTGAAGAAACACTAATGTCAGACACTAATTTACCAAGTGAATTGCAGACTATGCTGTGATCCTGTAAATAATGTGCCTTTGGGTAATTGAGAAGAGTCTTCAGAGCAAGAATAATTTGAGAGCACTAGATCTCCCTGTTTCAAAAGTTATTTGTGTACTTAAATTTTTCTAATATTTATTATATCATACATTTTTAATAAGAAACAAAAAATATCTGTCTTGAGAACTGCACTCTAAGGACAGAAGTAATTTTGCTAACAGTAAAGTTACCTGATTCGGTTATGAATAACTTGCATATTTTTAATGAAAGGTTCTCAATTAGATTGTACGTTCACGTGATTGCAAAATGCTTTTAAATCTGGTTGGAAATATCATGGCTCACCAAAATACAATACTAAATCAAACCTGTTTGATAGGGAATGCAACTTCATTGCTATGAGTAGAAGTCTCATTCTTAAATGAGAGAAGAATTTGCCCTGTTTAGCTGAAATCATTTCTGTATTGTATGAAGTTGCAGATAATGCTTTTATGCATCAGATTATACTAGTTAAACAAACATTGGACTGCAGCAAAACCTCTTGAGGAAAAAACACTAAAACTTTAGGAAGACAAGAGGGGTTAAGGAATTCTGCAATTTTTATTTAGTAATTATAAATGTAAGTTTTGAAAGTAGTTTTGAACATTTCTCTATAGTAATAAAATTAAAATATCACATTTTTACTAAAAGAATACAACTTCTAGCAAACAATCAAGTTTGGGTGAGTTTGTTTTGGGTTTTTTGGTTTGCTTGTTCTGCTTGTTTTGTTTGTTTTGCTAAAGGGAAAAGGCAGGAAATACAAATATGAAAAATGTAATTGAAAGATAACAAAGTGTCAGGTCCACAAAGAAAATAAACTTCTTAAATTTGAATCTTCCTCAGTCCAGTTATTTTGCTTAAATTATTGTTTATTTCAACAGATTTATCAACATCTAAATGTCTTTATGCTTGGTACTAAATTAATTAAGAAAATAAATTAACAGAGAATGTAGACATTCTTAAAAGTCTGCAGATTGCTGAATAAATGATTGAGTAAAGTGTAAATATACCAGTAATAAATAGTCATAGCTGCCAGCAACATACAGTGTGGAAGACAAACACCATTCTTTGGAAGATTTGTCACTGAGCTAGCTCAGGCTTAAGAGTTCTGAGCTTCTTCATTATTGGAAAGGCATGCAATAAAAAGACAACTAACCGCTCCTTGGTCCTGACTTCTCCTGAATTCCAAAATCAGCTAGAGAGATTTTGCAAAAAGTGTAAGATACTAAAAATCATCTCAGCTTTCCTTAGAAAAGAACACACGACCAAAAAAAAAAAAAAAAAATCACAGTCCTATTTTCATTTTAATAAATAACTGTTCCTTTCAAAACATTATCCTGAAGTATGGCTCCATTCTTAATTTAAAAAGCCCATTAGGCAATGGATGCACCGCCCTAAGTTTTAGTAGAGGGAATGTAGTAAAAATGTACTAGAAAATTTGTTTTATGTTTAAAATGCAACATCCAAGGAGTGGAACCACTGCTCATTGCAAATGTTTTCAGAACTAGTATGACCTCAGTTTATCAATCAGGTTTACTCCTTGTAAAATGAGTCGAGCAAAAAACTTATCTGAATGAATTCAGTTCTAAGCCTGTTTTAATTTGTACATTTTTACATACAGAAAATAATTTCATTTCAAACAATTCCAAGGAACAATGATATCTAGAGGAAGAATAGCACAGGAAGACAGACAAATCACTAATTGTAATGTTCAAACTCAAAGAAAAACTCAACTTACTGAACAGAATACGAAAACCAGTGGATACTGAGAGTTAGTAAGTTGGGCCTACTTAAGTATGATATTCATGAAATAGACAAACACTGAATTGATATACCTCTACCTCATAATCTGTGTAAAGGTAGAAAACTCATTTTTCATTCATGAAAAGAGTTGAAGAAATAGTAGTTCCAAATAAACAAATATTTCGTTTTGACTTATTTCAATAGATGAAAAAGTAGAGGACAGTCTTTAAAGGTACTTACCTTTAAGTAAGTACCGAAGCCTAGAGATTGCCCAGATTTAAGCACATGTTTAAATGTAGGTTTCCTGAAATTCTTTGCTAAATTGGGACTAGATTTAGTGGCTTGTCAGGGCAGTATTTGAGAATAGTAAGCTTAAGCAACTGTTCTTTGGAATTATCCTTGGGCATATCAGAAAGTAATTTCAGAGATTTTTGATGGATTACTCTGTTAAATTATAGTAGCTGTTATTCTTATTTGGCCTGAAGGCCTTAGTTAGATGAACAGGTTTTGCAGAAAAATAAATAAATAAATAAATACACCCAGCATTTGGACTTGCCGCAGTAAAAAACATATACAACTTGAAAATATCTACAAATTGAATATAAATTGAACAAAAATTACTTACTAGCTTTCCCCCCCCCAAAAAAAAAAAAGAAAAACATTAGCCATGCTAGTGGCATTCTGCATGTAAAGATGATTTAAAAGACTTGCAGGAATGAAAACTATGTGACTTTTTTTTTTTTTTTTTTTTTTTTTTTTCCCAAAGCTATCTAATAAAACACCTAAAAGACATAGTGGGAATTACATTATTTGACACTACAGAAACAGACCACAGGACTCTAGCTAATTCTGGAACTTAAATAAGGATATCAGACACCTGTGGCATCTTGTATTTGGTGGCTGAATTTTAGGTGGTTTTTTTCTGCTACTTATGAGATTTTAAAGGAATATCTCTGCATAATGTGAGTTAATATCATAAGGAAAAAAAAAAAAACAACAAAACCTTACTCAGCATTCACAAACATTAAACAATGCTTACAACATGCAGTTCACTCTTGTATAAACCCTTTATAATGATTATCTACCCCTTCATTACAGATTTTCATATTTTAAAGTTTTGATTCTTTTAAAATTGGATTTTAAAAATTCAACTGCTCACTTCCTCAATTTGTCATGATCATTTTTAGGATAACATATTTGCATTTATTGTATACATAATATCTGTTAAGGTTATTGAGATGAGGTTTGTTCATAATTATTTAGTGTATGTGTAAGGTAAAGGCATTATATAAGGGCATTTCTCTACCACATGAGAGTAGCATATTAAAGATTGCAGGGTCTTTGATATCCCATAATAAGAGTGAAAGAGAAGACAGATCAAAGGGATAGATACTCTAATGGGCCAGCTAAAAGTTCATTTGCACAAAAGTTAGGACAGAATTTCTCTCAATGTTGAAGAAAGCATGATCTTTCTTTTGGACCTGAGCACCAAAGGAACTCAAATGTTAAATCTGAGATGTTCAAGAAGGACAGGGAACTGCTAGAGAGACTCCAGCGCAGGGCAACAAAGATGAGTAAGGGAGTGGAGCATCTCCCTTATGGGGCTTTTTATCTTGGAGAAGAGGAGCCTGAGGGGTGACCTCATTAATGTTTACAAATATGTAAAGGGTGAGTGTCGTGAGGATGGAGCCAGGCTCTTCTTGGTGACAGCCAATGACAGGACAAGGGGTAATGGGTTCAAATTGGAACACAAGAGGTTCCACTTAAATTTGAGAAGAAACTTCTTCTCTGTAAGGGTAACAGAACACTGGAACAGGCTGCCCAGGGGGGTGGTGGAGTCTCCTACTCTGGAGACATTCAAAACCCACCAGGACACGTTCCTGTGTAGCCTCATCTAAGTGTTCCCACTCCAGCAGGGGGATTTGACTAGGTGATCTTTTGAGGTCCCTTCCAATCCCTAAAATTCTGTGATTCTGTGAGATGAAAGAATTACATAGTCTGCATTTCTCAACAGACAGTAAATAAATCAACATTGCTCATAGCCATCAATATGACAAAAGGTATATTAAGGTGAAAACATACACCTACTGCAACTACAAATATACAAAACAATATTCAATAACATTTGCCTCAGTACTGGTAAGAAAAATAAACTCTCTGGATTGACTTATTTACAAAAAATATAAATATTACCATAAGAAAATTAACCTATACTAAACCATTTATGAGTATACACAAAAAAGGCTGAGAGAGAATATATTTCAAATTTGTCATGTTTACTCATTTGCTAACTACTGCATACTGCAAAAATTCAGTTCTAGAAACAGAAACATGACTGACTTTTCCAAAGACTGCTGTGTGCAGAATCAGAGCTATTAATTTTTGGGCAAGAACTCTTTTTATTAGTTGCAAAGAACTGGGAGCTTTCTAAAAGGGGTTTGTGTGGTTTTCTTTAGAGAATTAATAGAAACACTATTCAAAGAGTAAAAAATATGTTAAGGAAATGAAATATGTCAATAAAGATTGTCTCTTATTGCTGTTAGAATTGAGAGATATTTCATTAAACAAGCAGACGACAACAACAAAATCAACACTGTTACTTGAACCTATGCAAATACCAAATTAACAAATATGAGTGACTGAAAACAAATTATATAAGCATGGGTTTGTATCTAATGTAAAAGCATAATTTTCTATAAGGATAGCTAGTCAGAATACTTGCAACTCTGTGCCTAGAATAAAAAATAATTTCTCTGTCTAACAGAAGGGTCACTGTCATGTTGATTAGACAAAGACACTGACATGATTGTCAAAATTTATTTGCCATACTCATAACTCATCAGAAATCTGTAGATACAATACATAAAGGTGTCTATTCAATGGCTTAAAGAATAGATAAGTAAAGAAAAAGAATTGCTTCTATGTCAGCAGAATCTCTGCAGACATCCACATTGTCAAGGTCACTAAAAGGAACTATTATCGACAATAGTGTTGCCAGGATGAGACCACAACACAATCAGCCAGAAGGGCATCCCAGGAAGAGCTATTAGAAAATCTGCCAGATAAGGAAGTCAGAAGAACTGGAACAACTTTGAAGAGTATTCAGAAACTCCTTATTCATTACATATGAGGCACAAAGTTTCTCATTTTTTCCCTGAAGTAATAGGTGTTTAAATGTTTGAATGAGAACTACTAAGATACTTAACAATAGGTTTTGGAGGTGTTATTCTCAGCATGTATATTAGTAGTGAAAATTCTCATTGTAAACAAGTCATTTCCAAAAACCTGTGGAAGGAGATTACCCAGTCTTTCTGCTCAGTACAAATTCCATGTTATCTTCCTGCTCTGTCACTTCCAAGTGCTTCACAAACTTTATAGAAAAATCAAGAATTAACAGGGAAAACAAATGCCAGGGCTCACTGGTTATTTCCACATTTTGCAAGTGTTCAGAGCAATCAGTCTGTATCAAACCTAAGGTTAAGCTAATTCAGTACAGTATTTGCCTAAAGCCAAAAGTGTCTCCTCGGGAGAAAGTGCATAAGAAAAGGACCATATTTAAGGAAAATCCTCTCCTGCCTCTAAGATTTAGTTTTAATTGTTCTGTATTAAGTAATAACATGAGCTATTTTGAGAATTGTGACAATAGTGATGTAAAAATGTAGCTTAATCTAAAAATGTTGATTTTCTAGTGTTATGTTTGAATGCACATCTAAGCTTGTTAGAAGTCGCTCTCAGGTGCTTCTGAAAATATCTACTTTTTGTCAGAGAAATGTGGTTCCTCTGTTAATAATATTTAGTGGTGCAACACCATAATCACCTTTATTTGTGAGATCACCTACATATCAAGAGAGTTATTTTTTGTAGAGGTAGAAAAGAATAATTTGTACCTTTTCTGCAGTACAATATCTTAGTAAACCTCCTCTAGAAGGCTGTATTCAACTTTTTGTGAAACAGAAAGAGAGAAGTTCTTGGATGAAGGTGGGATGGCAACAATGGCATGGGAAACAAAATCCTGTGGCATAAAAGGGGAATACCAGAATTTGGCTTGTGTAGACAAGCAAACTGGCATCTTAAAAAAGGAGATGACTGCCGTCTCTAAGCTCATAACATGACAAAGAGTTTCAAAGCTAAAAAGTGATGTTGGTATAAGAAAGAAAAACATAAGTTGGCTATGAGTAATTTTAGGTAAGAAATCACAAGAACATTCCTAATAATTTGGATCCTGCAACAATCTTCCATAACAATCCCTGAAGAAAAAAATACACAAGCAAAATTAACTCTGAAAGTCTTTTAAGATCCATCAACAGAGGGTTAGGAATTTAAACATCTATGGCATGAGTTGGAAACTTGCTGCTTGCAGACCTAGTGCGTGAGACAACACTATGTAACTTGGAAAGCCCATTCACTCCAGTGTTCAGACACAGTCAATACAAATGCAACTCTAATGTCCCTAGCTAATGCAGCTCTTATCAAACCATGCAATAGGGTTTCTTCTTTCTTCCAGCATTAGAAACTTCAAAATATACCTTATCTTCTATTGCTTTTATTCTCACAGCAAAGCTCAACACAGTAGGAATTTAAGTGTTCAGCTACTTTCTATTGGGAGTAAGATACTCACAGCGTGCAAGGATTTCTAAACCAGGAAGTTCTGTAGTTGCCTTTTGGGTAATGTAGCAAGAAAAACATAAGTATGCAATAACAACAAGTAATATGGGACCTAAGCATCCTGTGAGATCTTTTAGATACCCATTTGCTCCACACAAGGAATTATTTTGCACTTGAAGTTTAAAGCAATACATTATCCCATTACATTCTCATATTTATGGTACTGAAATACTCTGGGTCTAATCCTACATTTATGTAAGTTAATGATATCTATAGGAAAGCACAAAGCAAATTCAGTTCCCTTAAAAGGACAATATTTATGTAGCTGATTATTTTCTTCAATGTAACATGCAAATGCAACATCCTGGTTATTACAGTGAAATTCATTGTCATTCACAAGGTCAGAAATGTAGTGCCTGACTCTTGTGCACTTGTATGAACACACTAAAAGTTCATAATTCAAGGAAGCTGCTGATAAAAATTTGAAGTATTGAGGGCTAGAAATATCAATAAGCAAGGTAAATACATACACATACATACACCAAAAAAAAAAAAAAAGCCAGAAGGTTCTGACTCAAGAAGAGTCATGATGAGTAATTTCTTCTAATTCCAAACCAACTCTTATCCCAAAGGAAAAAGATCGACCCATTCAAAGTTACATGGCTCTGAGTTGCTTATTGTTTCTCAAAAGACTTAACTGGATTACAAGTTGGTTGCCTGATCAGCCTAGTGGCCTTTTATGATGGAGTGACTACATCAGTGAAATAGGGAAGAACAATGGACATCATCTATCTGGACTTCTGTAAGGCCTTTGACATGATCCCCCACAACATCCTTCTCTCTAAATGGGATAGATATGGATTTGATGGGTGAACTGCTTGTTGGATGAGGAATCGGTTGGATGGTCGCACCCAGAGGATAGTGGCCAATGGGTCAATATCCAGATAGAGATCAGGAACAAGTGGTGTCCATCAGGGCTCTGTACTGGGACGAGTACTGCTTAATATCTTCATCAATGACATGGACAGTGGGATTGAGTGCACCCTCAGCAAGTCTGTAGATGACACTAAGTTGAACAGTACTAAGTTCTTGAAAACAGTGATCAAATTTAATAAATTCACAATTCATTTTTCATTAATCCTAAAATACGGAAAATACCCAATCAGGAAGAATTTGGTTTGGTTTGGGGGGGTTTTGGTTTTGTTGTTTGTTTGCTTGTTTGTTTCTCCTCAAGATTTATGATGTCATTATTCTATTACTCTGATATTCTACAGCTACTTATACCACTGCAATGGTGATGTAAAAGTACCTTTATTCTGACTATACAGTGTTTTACACTCCACTTTTTTCTTTTCCCATTATCAGGCAGTTGAACAGAAAACATTACTGACTGACCTTTATATTAATGAGGCTAAATAAAAACACAGATGGCTTCTACTAAGTGAAGGAACTTAAAGTAATGATGTGCTATCTTAAGCCACTGTCCTGCAAAATCAGAGACCAGGATAAACAGAAATCTGATTATTCTAGCAGAGTAAGAAAGGTCAAATAAACCTATCCTCTCTCTGAATCCTTGTGTACACTGAAAAATTGACTCATTTTAAAGAATGCCTGTCGTGAATAAGTATACTTGAATTTTTCTACAGAAAACCATGACTCAACACTATTTCAGAAAATGCTCTTGAAACATAACTTTTTAGGAAAAATAAGGGTAACCGGTTGAGTCCAAGGACCTAGAGGTGAGAAATGCGATTACAAGTGTAGGCCTCTCAAAGGCCCAAAGAATGACAAAACAAGAGCAAGCAAGAATGATAGTGTGACTTGTCTTGTGTGTCTTTCTCTAGCCAATCATATTTGCATCAACAATGAACCAGAGCAATCTGAAAATACTGTAATCTGATATTATTTCTTTTATACATGAGATTTGGGGGAAAAAAAAAAGTTTATATACATTTATAAATGTTTCATAGGTTCAGATCCATTTAGAAATGATGACAGTTAATCAGTATTTAATGATAGAAAAATAAATAAAATAACACAAAAAGAGTAAATATGGGCTTTTTTTGCTCTTTGACGATTGAAAATTGTTGAAAATTTACATCCAAATTGCATCTGATTCTTACTGGTATTCAGATGTAATAATATAAAAGAAAAAGACAACTTCTTCCTTTAACCCAGAGTTTTGACATTTAAAATAGTTGATTCTTATACTACATGTACAGCTTCTATCAACCACATATTGCTTAACTCTATAATTAATAAAGTGAAAGCCTAAATTATCCTCTTAATAAAGAACTTTTTTGCAAAATTTTCTGTGTTTTTAGCACTTAGTGTGTTTGTGTTGACTTTGTGTGTATTTCTGGATTTGTCATTAAAGTTGTTTCTTCTGATAGATCTCACCTTTTAGAGTAATGAAACCTCTCTGGAAAAAAAAAAAAAAAATATATATATATCTATTTAAATGGAACAGAATTTATGACAAGAGAATTATGTTTGTTTCAAGATGCCTGAAACCCCAGCCTCCCAGCCTGTTGAGAGACTGCTGAGACCCCACTGGACATTTACATCAGTGGATGGAGTTCCAACCATCTCAGTACCCAGGACTCAAAGTAATTATTGAACAGAAAAGCTTTAGTAATTGCAAAATATTAGTCTATTCCTCAGGACTGTTCTATATAATTCCTTTTATTTAGGACTTCATCCGAGCTAGTTTTAAAATGCCCCAGGTGACAGGGCTCTTTACATTAGCACAGATTAATAGATCTTAATCAGAACATCTTTCCTGATATCCTAATTGATCTTCTTTTTTCAACTTCATCCAGTTGGCTGTTTTTGTACACCCTGGAGACACAGCAAATAATTTCTTTCCCTGTATCTCCAGATACCATTCAAATAATAATAAATCTTCAATTTAGTCAAATTTACTCACTTTTTTAAAAATCTTGCCACACACCCACATATTCAACATCACATTTCCTGTCTTTATCAGCAAAACCAGAGCCTCCGTCAAGATATTGAATGCAAAAGTGGCAGCTGAGGAACAGTTCAGGGGTGTCACACAGATGGGGAACATCAAAGATTACTGGTGCTAAAGAAATATCTCTGTTGTGCTTGTCACTGGGATAAAGAAAGCCTCCAACGCAGGCTGCAGTTAGGCAGTGTGCTGGTTGCGCCCAGTGAGATGAAGGCAACACACTGCCTCTCCCCTAAGTGCTCAGCTGCTCTAGACAGCAATAGTTTCCAAATGATTCTTTGCTTTGGGTGATTTTCTTGATGTTCTTTAAAGAGAGGTTAGCTGAAATTTTTCTTCTGATCTCTCCTTTCTTCATAATTTAATTGCATAGGTTGTCACTACCAAAGATGGATCTAGATGATTTAGATGATAATTTCTGGAGGCAATTCCTCTCTATGCTACTCTTAATACACTCTTGAAAGCCATCACTCTTTTTGATGAGTTGACAGTGACCCCTCCCACTATATACATTTGGAAAACAGATCTGAAAATGTCAAGTCTTATCCATGCCTATGTAGTAAAGGACTGGTCAAGTAATCATGCAGAATGAGAACTGCTTCCTGTTACTGGTGATCAAGGAGGCAGCAGTGCTGTTTTGCACTTGTCAGTTTAATCATATTCTCATTTTGGCCAATATTCCTCAAAACCCTCTATCATATGCAGAGTTTTCTACTGAAATCTATACAGAGAAAAAGGGAAAAAATGCTAGAGCAATTCACCAATATTGATCTCTGTGCAGAAATGCACCTTACATCAGTAAAAAAGGAATGAGAATAAAACCTGGTCCATGAAACTGTTTTTCACTTGAGAGTTTTTTAGACAGAACAAACTGCAGATTGTGCTATGGACATCTTTTCAGCCATAATACATGACCCTTTAAAGCAAGATGGACATGAAATCTAAAACAAAGAACTTTTGGCAGAGGTGGGAAGGAAAATGGCATAAGCCCACAGAGCCATGGTAAATGAGAGACACAAATTTAACTCACTTTTCAGACACAAGTATGTGTGGATACAATAAAATTTCACCTATTTTCTTTGCACTTAAAATGGATACATATATCTGGCTATCAGGCTATTTACTACAGGAATTCTGTGTTCTGTTGCCATTTGAACCTCTTAAATACATTTACCCTGTGGAAGACAGCATCTTTAACTTAAAATTGAACTATGCTGAGTAATTTTATAACTATTTTCCTTGCATCAAGGAAAGAAGACCACATATAGGAACATTCCTATCTTCTGTGATGATACTGGAATAATTAAGCAAAGAGAATTTGGGGCCTGTTAATTTTAGCAGATATTATAAAGAATATTGTCCACCTAATACAACAATTTAGCTGAAACAATAGTGGCATAACTGACAAAATTACATAATAATTACAGTGCTTTAGAGTGAGCTATATTAAGGTATGACTCATCACTCAATACATAAGAAGGTACAGAACTACGTCAAATCCAGCAGTGCAGTGCAGTATATTGTAGCTGCAGCCAAAAATAAAATTTAAAATCAGCAATCTTTTGTTAATAAGTGAGGAGGGGAATTAATGGAAAGTGTGACTATGAATTTTGCTTTACTTTAATGAATTAAATTTAAAAAGTGACAAGGAATAGTTGTACCATTACAATTAACATTTACATCATTTTTAGAAAAAATATTTAATAGATTTTACTATTTGAACCTCACACTTCCTCTGGCAATATGTGTAATAGTTTGCTTTATTGAGAAGGGAGAACTATTCCACTCCTCAGCTAGGGAAATGATTGGTGAAGTGGAAAAGCAACGATGGAATTTTCTGAGATAACTGTATATTTATATTAGAATATTTTATCAATGATCATTTTGAAAGAGAAGCTGCACGCTGTAACAATCAAGCATAAAACACGTAACTTCCCATGAAACATTTTGAACGGTTTTCTGTAATAGAATTTGATTGAAAACAATTGTCTTAAAAACTACAGAGGCTGAATACGTGCATCTTGGACAAAATTGTATTGAGAATTTCTTCCTTGAATAAGCCTTACTTGTTATGCAAAATATATATATGCCTTCTATATTTTTTCTATCATCTGTTAACGTAAAAATTACCTTGATAATAAACATAGTCCCATTTAAAGATATCATTCAACTGCACAATTACACATCGTCAATGAAGTTACTGTGCCAAGCTTTTTCTATGAAAAAGTGTGATGGTTTGTACTCACCAGGTGTAAAATTATATCGAGCAGAAAACCCGATAGATTCCAGCTCACCATCAGCAAAAAATTTAATCCATAGGAATCTGCCACTGGATTTTATCATAGGTGGATTTTGCTGTCCACAGAAACGTCCAATGATTGGGGAAAAGCCAAAAGGTCCATCTCGTACTTCAATATGGTCAAATTTACATTCCCAAGAAGGCTCTATGGAATATTTTTCATCAAAGTGTAATTCAATGCATTGTCTAGGGGCAGCTAGAGATGAAAAGAAAATTTTCTTATTATTTTCTAATCCAAGACCCTTCAAACCTAAAACAAAATTGAAGAAAAGCAAATATATCAATTTTTGTATGCATCTTAACATTTTATGTAAAAACTTGTTTGAAAATTAATGTATCTATATTTTTATAGATTTTACAGCATTATCTTACTTGTCTATTATTTTCCTTTAAAAAAGTGCTCATAACAGCAGTTCTTAGCAAAACTAAGAGATACCAATGATGTAAAGCAAAACACAGGTTGAGAACAATGGGTTCAAACATAAAATATTTCTAAGTAACCTATGTATCTGAAAAACAATGTTATCTCATATTTGGCAAGGGGAGAGGTGAATGTTAATCAGAATAATGTTTTTACCTAATGCTTGCAAAGATGAAGAAAAAGCTGATCAGAACTGTACTACAATAAGAAAGACAAATTTTGTTCCTATATGTATTGCAGCCAATGACAAACTTGAGTGTAATTGCTTATACTCAGAATTACTTATCATCTCATTTAAAACATAAGGGCAAGTGTAGTGAATTCACACTTAAGAAACTGGATAAGCATGAAGAAAAATTAACATCTAACTAAAGAGCAAATAATATTCTACTGAAAACCCTGAAGAAACTTTATAGCGATCACTTGATTAGACATAAAAACACCTTTATTCATAGATACTAAGGTTAATGGCAGTCAGAATGATCTCTAAAACAAATATTCCCTGGCATATCCTGCATAAAACAAAATAGTTATTCATTGAACAATAGTATCTTCTTCAAAGGAGAAAAAAAAAATAGTTTTGTCTACAGATTTTTCTTATACAGCAACCCCAAGGTGCACTGTTCCTACACTGAATTCTGTCCATAGCAAAAAATGTATGCCTTCAGTGTCTAGACCATGGTGTGATACAACCTTTTGCTGACAAAGCCTCCCGCGAAGACAAGGGTATGTTGTGCCACTGTCTGCTGTGCCTCTCATAGGATCCTGTCCTACACTTTACACGTATTTGAAGTGTTGAAATTGCTATGAGCTGTGCCTGAGTTACCATTCCTTTCACATGAAAACATGCAGGATCAAACTCCAAGCCTAGTGCATAAGCTTAGCATGGAAACTGCTGACACTCCAGCAGTCAATATCGTTCCATTTCTTTCCTCAGAAATAATAGGAAAACTGTCACTGTAATGCCAAGCTAGATTTTGTATTTTGGAATGTTGTAAAATAAAACTTTTGGGATGAGATTATTCACATACGAAGGGAGACTATTTAAAATGAAATAAGGCATTAGGTAAATCTTATAATCTTTACATAAAAGCACGGTCAGATCCCATTTGGAACTATTTCATGTAAATAAATACAGTATCATTTTATTAGAAGCATTGAAGCGGTTTATAAAACACATTATTTGAGAAGAAAGCTTATTTTATAGCTTTGCTTTCAATATTAATATAATTGAATGATGGATATTTATTGAAATATTTAATTTAACATCAAAAAGAAAGCTTACCTACTGTTCTCAAACTGAAGACATTCACAATTAGTGAAGTACTTACTATTGACTTGTTCTTAAGTATAACAATTTACAGGAAATTTGTGATCTTTGTGCACATACAAATTCAGTAGCAAAGTCAAAACCTTAAACTTTATATATAACTGCACCAGTCAATGGAAATGAAACTACTTTGAAAGTGTGAAAAAAATTACAAAATTAAAATCAGATAATAAAGCATCTAAATAAGATCTTAGTAATGCTAGTCTGGATGAGGTCTGAAGACCAAAGTAGATCTTTCAGATCTAAAAGACTAAATCTAAAAGATTTCAGATCTAAAAGTCTAAAAGACTAAATAATTGGAAAACATCATTAATTAATTTTATTCAGATGTTTCTGCCCTTGGCTTCAAATATTTGTAACATATATTGATTTAAATTTAACTAAGCAACAGCAGGGCAGAAGAGAGAAATCAGCACCTTTCAGTCTTGAATTCTATTTTGTATGCTCTTATTCCATGTAAGGAGATTTGTTGGGAACTACTCATCATTCACATAGAGACTGCAGGGTCAGGTGTCAGAAACTCCATCCTGACTACGTTTTAGGCAACCTTAAAAATGTTCATTATGGCTTGAAAATTCTGTATATGCACTATTCAAATACTATGCTATTATCCTACCTAAAGCTTTATGTGTTATGATGTTGCAAACTAGATATGAAGATGAATTCTGATAGTATTGTTAGTGTCAGACAGCATCATACCACAGTGCATGTCTGCTCTGATTTTCACAATGACAAAGAGGTACCTGCTTCAAAAATAGCTTATGTCACTAATGTAACACTTTTGTCCTTTAAAAAACTTCCTGTGTTAGGCCTTCAGTACTCTATTTCATAACAAGAGCAGGCTTACAAGTGCTGGCCCGTAGTCAAACACTTAACCGATCTTCTTTGAATCCAAGACTCATGTAATATAGGATAAAAACAAATATGAGTTATAGCAGTCGTTTGATATGATTTTTGGTGTTGAAAAGGAGCCCAGTTATAGCCTCAGTATAATATTAAATGAGTCTTTGTGGGTAAAAGACGGTTAGGTCTACAGAGTTGCACATGAGATGTATTGACTCAGTGAAAGCACAATTTCCATAACCTCCATGTAGCTCTCTGAATTTCACATTGCAAACTAGTTTTTTGATCAGAATATGACTATGGTTTACTTTTCTCTGCTTTTATTTATTTTTCAATACAGTCAAGATGAGGCTCTTCCTAGCAAAGCTCAGCTGTTGCTGGGGGATCAGAAAGAATCACATCCGCTCAAAGAGTGCTCAAGAGTTTCTGCTTTCCCTCAAAGTTCCAATATGTAGAGGTTGCTCCACTTTAAGAATGGAGCACTGACTGTTAATTAACACTGTTTCTCCATAAAACAAGGCTGGGGGACAAATTTTGGGGTTGGACCACTGCCGTTCACACTCCTTAAATGTTAAAATCACCTCCTGGCATCATTTTGGCCATGCCAGTCAGAACTGCTAAAACCCATTCTTAGGCTGATATCAGTGAAGGACCATTCACAGCAAGCAGTTTGTATCTGTACTCTTGACTGGGAAGGTGAAAGGAGTTAATCTATACATGTGTGATTGTGCATATCAGCATTAAGGTCTGTGAACATTTCCTGACCTATTTTAGGTATTAGGATAAGTACTGCCTTGTGTCCCAGCCTGTTCTGCAAGCTAGATCAAACAGGACAAGGGCCTTTCTCTTAATTCTTCTCAGGAAAGCAACATACTGTGTTTCTGTAACTGTAAGGACTGTGGGTATCACAAAAGACTGGGCAAAGGGAGGAATGGGTGCTATATATGCATCCATGCTCTTTTTCATCACATGCTTTTAAATGCATCTCTGTGCTTCATCTTGTACAATATTTAAAGATTAAATGTTTGTTTGCAATAATCTACCTAAGAAACAAAGCTATTTAAGTCATCCTGGAAATAACCATAAGGAACGAAAGCACACAATTCAAGCTCACAACTTTCATTTTTTTTAGACAAGAAGTTATTGTTCTAGATTTACACTCCGCCTTTAGCAAAGGGTTTCTTTGCCCAACACGAGCTAAAACAAGCAGGCATTATATAAATACAAGTCTTGTGCTACAGCTTTTGCAACAAAGTGTGTGCAAATGTGATCACAGTAAAAAATACAGAAATAAAGTGAGAACAAGTCCAGAACAATGACTAATCATAATGTATGTATAGTAACAGGAAACCAAACCAACCAAACAAAAAGCCTAGAATATTCAATTATTCCAAACCGGGTTGGAATTTGGCCATCTAATCACAAAAGGGGGGATGGAGAGTTCATTTCTGGTATCTTTATTCATAGGTAAAGACCATTCATGTCTTCCAAACTTCTTCTGTGGCTACAATGTCAGGAAAAGTTGTTGTCGAGTCCAAATGAAGTCCATTGAAGCTGTCTCATAAAATGATTTTGCTTCAAATCTTAAATTTCTTCCATACTTAGCTTTCAATTATCTTTCTTCAAAAAAAGTTTAATAACATGGAAAGACTACATAATGCTTGCATGTCTTGTCATATTTTTCATCTAATTATCTTGCATAAATGCTGTCTTAAGATTTTACATTCAGTGAAAAAAAAGCCATTGGGCTCCAACTCGTGGTAGAAGAACAGTTGCAGCAAAACCTCACAACTAAGGTTTTAATTCTGATCAGTCTCTAAGTCTGTGTAACTGATAGCTGAATTTAAGCAAAAAATCCATTTCAATTTACCAGATATGTGGAAATGAGACATTGAACTCAACAGCTACCCCATCTATCTGAGCTGCTACAGTACTAATAGTTTTCAATAATCCTTGATCTTTCTTGTTGTCCAACTATTATTGATAAGTCACCTAAAGCCTCCTTTTAGAGGAGGATTCTTACTTGGTTTTGATGAAAACTTTTAGAACACAAAAATCACCATAAATACAAAAGGATTTCGAGCACAGATTTTTCATACAGTGATACATGACCATTTTGTAACATTTGTGAAATATCTAGGATTAAAGAGTTTAATAATCTCTAGTGAAAACACCTAAGACCTTCAAGAGAGAAAGCTCTAAATGTCCACAAACATATAAAATGGAAGATGTATTTCATATCTCTGTAAAGCAGCTCTAGTCCATACCTATATTTATAAATAAGAATTTAATTACTAAAACTGAAGAATGGATAAAATCTTATGAGTAGGTTACCTGCAGGATTTCCAAAACAATTCTTAAGAAATCTTGTGTACAGTATGACTATATCAGTCTTCAAATATTTTTGACACAAACAAAAGCCCTTACTCCTACAAACTCTCCTGTGCAAATTTCCCTTTGCAGCAGAGATGCCAAATTTTCTGCAGTCTGGCAAAGCTTAATGCTGCCACTGCTGCAGTTGTTTCAGGCAGCTGTGAATTTTGCCAGGTTAGAGTCATGAATATGCAAAACAAGGGTGAATTTGAGCCCAACAGGGAATTTAATGTGTACACTCATCTATTTCCTACATTTTCTACATACAAAATAAGACTGGGAGGGGAAAAAAAATAAAAAGAAAGAAAAGAAAGAAAAAATTCTCAATGCATTTTGAAAGGCAGATGGGATTCATCAGAAGCTCCTCTATAGCATAATAATTTTTTATACTGAGTCCATGACTTCTGGATGACCTAAAGGATTTCTTTTATAAAGGCATCCAATCTGGACTTTAAAATTTCTAGTTATTCCAGTAGTTAAATATCATTAATACTACCATAGAAAACAATAAAAGAAAAAAAAAGAAAATAAAATAAAATAAAAAGAAACTTCTAGCTGTTTGAACTGAATATGCCTTTGACTGCTAGGATAGAAGCCTCTGCAGTCAGAAATCCTCTTCTCTTTTAGAAACTCATAGTCTATGATCATGGCAATTTTTGCCAGCTCCTTTACCTCACCAAAGTATGAAATGATAAAAGGCTTGCATACATTTTAGATGAGCAACAATGTGGGGGAAAAAATTGTATCATGAGATGGAATTCAATTTTATTACAATACACTGCATGCTGGAGTCCTTACTCAAGTCGACTAAAATCAGTAGAAATTGTGCTTGAGGGAAGCCATCCGAATTTACCCTAGATTGTGTTTGATAGCAAAAAATGAAGGAGTGAAAGCAAGCAGCCTCAATTCTGTTCCTGGCAAAATAATGAAGAAGAGTGTTCTGGGAGTTATTGAAAAATATCTGAACAACAACGCAGTCATTGGTTCCAGTCAGCACGGGCTCATGAAGGAAAAGTCCTGCTTAACAAACTTAATTTTGTTCTACGATCAGGTTACCCACCTATTTGACCAAGGGAAGCCTGTCAATGTGATCTTTTTGGATTTCAGCAAAGCCTTTGTTACTGTCTCTCACAGTATCTGTCTGGACAAGATGTCCAGCATACAGTTGGATAAACACACAATACAGTCGGTGAGCAATTGGCTGATGGGCCTGAACACAAAGGGTTCTAGTAAATGGGGTTATGTTGAGCTGGTGGCCAGTCATTAGCAGGGTTCCGCAGTGATCCATCTTAGAGCCAGCACTCTTCAATGTCTTCTTAAATGACTTAGACTCAGGACTTGAGGGAATACTAAGTAAGTTTGATGATGACACAAAGTTGGGAGGAGCTGTTGATACTCTCAAGGGCAGAGAGGTCTTGCAGAGTGATCTGGACAAATTGAAGAACTAGGCAATCACCAACCACATGAAGTTCATCAAGGGCAAGTGCCAGATTTTGCACCTGGAACACAGCAACCTGGTCCATACATACAGACTGGGGGGCGAGATGCTGGAGAGCAGCTCTGCAGAGAGGGGTCTGGGAGCAAGTTGACATGAATCAACAGTGTGTCCTGGCAGCCAAGAGGGCCAACCACGTCCTGGGGTGCATCAAGCACAGCATTGCCTGCTGGACGAGGGAGGTGATTGTCCCTCTCTGTTCTGCACTGGTGCGGCCACACCTGGAGCACTGTGTGCAGTTCTGGGCACCACAGGATAAAAAAAATATTAAGCTACTGGAGAGTGTCCAGAAGGGGGCTATGAAGTTGGTGAAGGGTTTGGAAGGGAAGCGTATGAGGAGCAGCTAAAGTCACTTGGTTTGTTCAGCCTGGAGAAGAGGGGAGACCTCATCATGGTCTACAGCTTCCTCTCAAGGGGATGAGGAGGGATAGGTGCTGATGTCTTCTCTTTGGCAACCAATGACAGAACCTGAGGGAATGGCAGGAAGATGTGCCAGGGGAAGTTTAAGTTAGACGTTAGGAGAAGGCTCTTCACCCAGCGGGTGGTGGAGCACTGGAACAGGCTCCCCAGGGAGGCAGTCATGGCCCAAGCCTGACAGTGTTCAAGAAGAGACTGGACAATGCCCTCAGACACATGGTGTGAACACATGGGGTTGTCATATGGAGGGACAGGAGTTGGACTTGATGATCCTTGTGGGTCCCTTCTAACTCAGGATATTCTATGATTCTAAGCAGGCAGGAAGGAACCTGGTGATTCGTACATGTATTTAAACTTGCATCACACAATTGTCAGTATGGCATATACAGTCCTGGTATGCTGAACTGAGACATACAAAGGAGACAAAGGAGAAATAATAATGTGGGAACGCTTTTACAGATCATATCAACAGTTCCTCTAGCTTGGTACTTGGTATTTGATAGCAGCCAGAGCTACTCAAAGTGTGTTTATTTTTGTTACATTTTTTATACATTTCTGATCTTTTTAGGTAGATGGAAATAGACAGGAGGAGATCAGATTTGAAAACATTGTACAATATGCATGGTTCTTATCAAATTATTTACTAATAGTGCTGCTATCATCATGGGTTTTAAAATACCCTGGTACAATCCAAACTGTTGATTATGGCTGGAGAAGAAGCAAAATGTATCAAAATTGTAAGAAATTCTGTTAAACTTTTTTTTTTTCCAGATTGATTTTTCCCCTAAAATATAACAAGATGTCTGTTAAGTTTGGATTATTCTTTTTACTATACATTGATACAAACTTGTCAGTGTGGAATTTCATCTTCATCATAGAAGATATTTGATTAAATCTTTCCTTCCTAAATTGTTCTTAGACATTTCCCATGTGAGGTATTTTAAATCCAGTTATTTCAATAGTGTATTTACTACTTTTCAACTTATTAACTATATTTTTCTATATATTGAATTACTATAAAAAGGGCAAAAGTCTTTAGAAAAAAGGTCTTCAAGATACCTTCTTGCTAACAAGAACATAGATACTGGAGCAGGGTTTACAAAAATGTTTTTTTTTCTTTTTTTTTTTTTTTTTTTGCACAGCCTTTGTCTTTAATGATAAAATACATCTCTGTGTTTCAGATCCTTAAAGATAAAATAGGCTTACTACTTCCCAACCTCACAGGAATGTTAGAAAGATTATTTGATCAATATGTGCAAAAAGACTTGGATCTAGCAACATAAGTGTAACAAAAAATGTAACACTAAGTAGTATATATTGAACCTATACATTTATCTTAAAAAAAAAAAAAAAAAAAAAAGTATGTTAGATCAATTACTGAACTGTGAAAGAAGTTAAATGTTTACCATAGGTCTGCTTAAATTCCAGACTCAGGAGGGATGACTGGACAATCATAAATTTTCTTTAAAGGGCTTGTTTGACTCCATGATTTATAATCACCTCTTTACTTCTGACTTCAGTCAAGTTACCTAGCACTAAAGTGAAATTCAGAGTTCTCAGTCACTTTGCTGTCATCTCTTTTCCTAACCAATACATAAAACATTTACTATCCATCATTCCCCTAGAAGACTTTGTAAAATATATTCCTTTTAGTGACTTAGCACTAGATTTGGAAAGACAGACTGCTTTTTAAAAATGTCTAGTGAGGGTTTCTAAAGCAGTTAATTCAGTTGGAATTAGCTATACATCTTTGAAAATCTTTCTTGGAACTACCTGCCCCTTTAGCTAAATAAATATTTCTATTTCCCATTTCCATAATTTGTAGTTAATAATTCTGTTCAACCAATCACAGGTAGAACAAGCATCAGTGTTGTATATTCCGTGGATGCACAACTCATCAATGAATCTTCTTGGTTCCAGTGACTTACCATTTTGTACCTGATTCATCTTTTCTGCTCCTAAAATCTCACAGTATCTAATCTCTATTACCTTCCACAGATTCATTTTTACAACAGTCCCTTCAATAGCCATTGTACTAAGACTGATGAAAAGAAACCATGTAACTTGCTTATAATATATCTCTAACCTTTCTTATATCACCTTCATGTCTGCAACTGTCCATTCTTTAAAAACCGTGTCATAATAACTCTTCACTGTTAATGTTTATTCTTTTTTTTCATTTATTTTCATTTCTCATGAACTCTTGAATAGGAAATATTTTTTACATTCACGATATGGATGTTTTCTGTGTGACTTTCTTTACTGTACTTTGCCTAGCTACACTTGTCATCTCAGATTCATTTATGATAAGTTTAAAATACCTATATGAAAGTGAAAATCATTTTTGTTTCCTGTGTTCACTTTTTTTACCCATTTAAAAATATTCTTTCTTCTGTCATGTTAAAGCATTTTAGGTTCTATTCATTCTCTGAATATCCTGAAATAAACTATACTGTGTTTGTTACTAAGTGACTAACGTGTACTTAACACCTGAACTAATTTATAAATGATGTCACCAAATAAATCAAATATTTTCTAGTATTTCTTAGTATGTCCTACAAAATGTTTACATTTTTTACCAAAAGAAAAAAAAAAAAGTGAAAAGTGCAGAGATAGAGCTTCCCTAAATCTTGTGTTCTGAGAAGATTTATCATGAGCATATAGGCTTTACCTATTCTTCACACATAATGAAATAAAACACTTTGTTTTTAATACTGTTGGTTATAGAATAAAAATATTTTTTGGCTGGTTACCTTCTATAATGTAGACGCACTCTCTGTCAGGAGGATACTTGTTGGGGTAATTGGGAGAAGTGAAGATGCCTCCTTCTGCGTATTTTGTCCAAGTTCCACACTGCACTGGTTTCTGTCCTTCGGAAGTAGTTTGCTTTTCTGTGAAATGATCACATTAAGCATTATATAATTAGCTCCCAAATTATTATGTCCTTATGACACTTACAACTCTTACAGAATAAAACAGTCCCTTCTGTCAGTAGCCTCTGTTTTTTTCTGTTGAGACTGAGAGCGTGATCTTTGACCTGGAGGAAAATTAGGCTATTATTTAGGGGTATGAACATACAATTCTTAAAACATTTTTTTCAAAGAAGAGACTTGGATGTCTAGGGGAAGACATTGCTTTTTAAATAAAATCCTGTAAGGAAAGCATGTACTCAAGAAATGGGAGACATGAGTTTTCCACTCATATATCTGAAAAGGCTCAAGTATCTGCTGGGTGGGCAAGCTACATGCTGTAATACAGGAGTACATCAAAGCTACAAAATCAAGGAAAAAAAAAAAGCAGAATTATGATAGGATGTAAAAATTGCTTTTAATTCATCGCAGCTTGACTGTATATTCACCAGACCAAGATGGAGGGGAGAATTCCTAGATTCAGATTCATAGATTATTTTTACTTTTATCTTGCTGTTTGCCATAAAATTAATAAATAGCTCTGAGGCCAGGAATCACAGTCCAGAACTTTCCTTCTCCTATGTGAATCATCAGCAAGCAGAGTCAGGCCTTGTTTTTTGCTTTCTTTCTAGCCCTGAAACTCTTGCACTCCTTTCTGCACACTGGCAGAGAGCCTGGAGACAAAAGTTTGAGTGTGTTCAATCTGAAGAAGATGAAGAATCATTTCCTGGGCATCATACTTTAATAAGTAGGCAAAAATAAAACGGAGAGCAAAATATTGAAGCTAGTATTAAAAGGAAGGATGGTAGATTCGAGACTTCACACAAGTGTCCAAAGAGGACTCACTGTTTTCATCTGAATGAGGTACCTATACCCAAGGAGTGTCTCATCTAACTTAAGCCTCTGATGTGTGGAGCCAAGTTGCTTGAGAATCCCTCTTATGATCAATGGAGGGAGACACGCACCTTCTAAGGATGATTTTAACCACCTGAGATCTGCTTTATGCACTAAAAGTGTTTCTCTTTCTTCCTGATCTGTATCTAAGCTGAGGATAACGTGGATCCTAATTTCCTGAAATGAATTCAAGCCTGCAGGGATTGAGCATTCAGACACATATTGTGCTTAGCAACTCTCCCTGATTGGTTTTTACTGTGCTTACCATCCAGGGCTTTTAAGAACCTCTTTCTATCCTCACCAATTGCAGATTTTGAATTCTATTTCACCAAGGAAAAAAGATCTTAAATGTAGATACCTTGGTGCCCAAACTGGACATCCCAGTTTGAAATTGGGGACACTTTACAGTCTCTGGTTAAAGTCAGGTCCAGACTTTAGTTAGATTTAGCTGTAGATCAGGTCACTACCTTGTTATAAAAGAAAAAAAAGAAAAAAAAACACAACAAACAAACAAACAAACAAACAAACAAAACACTGGAAATTTTTTTTGTATGTATAGGCACACTAATACTCAAATGAATAAAGGACAGACACTGGAAGTAGGTGGGTTACTAAATATTTCAAGAACTAAACAAGTGAAATCCGTACTTTGGACTCTAATGTCTAAAAAAACGTCTGAAGTTTACATACCTGTTCCTTTTTTGGTTGCCCCAGACAAATGTAGGATGGTTAGACTTGCTACAACTGAAAGAGAAATACACATTAGATATCACAGTGTGACAGTGTCTGCTATCAAATCAATTGTAAAACTCTATCTTAGAAGAATACAAAATAAATAGAATTACTGTTAAAAAAAGGTTTCATGTTTAATGGAATCTTTAAATTATGCATTTTGCACAAACAAGTTTCTTTGTAATCTGTCCTTGGATTTATCTTTGTAAATTTATCCAAATAAAGAGGAGATTTTTGGGATTTAAATAAAATCCCCAAGCACTGATGTTTCCCTATTTATTTATTTATTTATTTTTTAATATATATACATATATATGTATATAAGGGAAAAACATTTTACCAATATTTATGTGGATATTCATAGCTTGGACCAGTAATATAAAAGAGATTGCTTTTAACAAAGGGGGACAACCTACAAGGTTTCAGTACCACTTGTCTTACTTATTTCTCTTGCTATGGCATAATAAAATTTGAAAATGAGTACTGGGACTATGAAATAAGTGAGAGGTTCACAGCCACCAAAGAATTTGCAAGTCCACAGTGAAGTAAATTATTTTGTGTGCTTAACAGTCTCATTAATCTAGTTTATTTTACTTATTGAGGGGATGTTGGTTTGTGCTGCAGTGAATCTGCAGCCTATTTGACAAATAGAAATCTCCTATTTTCAACCACGATAGGGAAGCTGTGCCTCTTGGGAAGAAATGTGGCCTCTCTTAGGTGGACTTCAACCCAGAGATACTTCATGAGTTTCTGGGAGTTTCTGAACATAACATTTTAACCAGGAAAGGCTAAGAGGCAAACACTTAGGCCAGTTATAATGAGAGTGCTTTGGAAGATTAAAGTAACTAGCTGGCTACTTGATGAAGAAAACGTCCACTAATGATAGTATTTTCTTTGTCATCACCCACGTCTTCATTGCCTGTTGCAGAAAGCAACATAGCAAGAGCAAAAGAGAACACATCCATCAGTTCCTGGAGTGCTTGGGTTTTGATCCCAGCTAGTCTGGCATTAAGACTCGATATAGTGCCCAGACTGCACTGAAGTTAAAACAGAGATGAAGCTGTGTGTTTATTCTGAGTATTTTGGATCGATCAGCTGCCATTTGTTTTTATGATAAGGAATTTGTTGATCTGTGGCCTTTAACAAATGTAATTGAATAGCACACTTTCTTTCTCTTATCACTGAGAGTCACCAAAAGGCATAATGGGGTGGTAACTAGTTACCTAAATGATCTTTCAGAAATGATGCTTGAATCATTTTCAGCTTCTATGCTGCAAGTTGAGTACAATTTTTACCTGGAAGGATGCCACTCCCTCCATATTTGCAGTATTCTGAGTGTATTGACATCTCCATTTTATGCCTTTGACCCTTCCCACGTCATAGACAGTTTGAGGAATGGATGACGGTTGATTGATTAAACAGGAAAAGGCTGAAGTGCTGGGAAAATGAAGGTTTGGCAGCATATTCACTATTTCTTGGTCAGGTTCACAGCCCCAGTGTCTTTCTGAATACCCCAGCAAACAGAGATGGATGTTGGCAAAGCTGGTAGTTAAAAACTCTTCTGTGTCATTGGCATTCAGTGAGAACATTACATCTTCTACTCAGATCTGAATGCTACCCAAACTTTCATGCCCTTACTCTCCTCAGGGATGGATTCTGGAAATACATGCTTGCTGAGACTCAGCCTGCCGGCTGTGTCAGAATCTGAAGGCACTGAAGGATTCACCCACTTAATAAGTTGCTCATTTACGTTAGCTGTGTTTCATGCAGTGAACATAGTGTATCTATGCCTGTAATCCTCATCAGTCAAAACCTAATTTCTCAATAGCATAAGGTGTATTGGTGTTAGAATACGGAGCCAGCTGCTGGCGTTCTTTCTGCCCACGACTTTATGGAAGCTGGAATAGGAGGCACAGCAGCTAAACAAACCCTGTGTGAGGAATGTTTCTTCTTAGGCTATTAGTAACAATTCATGTCTGATTCTTACAGGTTCTTTTCAATCACTGTTATCTTTTAGCTCTTCCTTCCTTTTCTATATAGAAAAAAAAAAAAAAAAGTTGGAAGAAGGGAAGAGAGTTGGTCCAAGTCACAGAGGTAATATTACAAGGATGATGGAAAAACCACAGGTCTTTTCAATTCCAGCTGTAGCTATCTCAAAGCAGGGAGTTATACTTAGTTATCATGCCAGTATCTATTTTTAGTAAGGAGGCAAAATAATCTTGATAATAAGATGTAATAGTCAAGAAGACACCAATAGACTAAACTTTTTTCTGGACATATCCAATCTAGAATTTGCATGAAGTCAAATACTTCCCTCATATTAACAAAGAAAAGAAAAAACTTCTTGATTTTGTGACAGTAACACTACCATCACCAAAATCTGTACATTGACAGAAATTAAAATTATCGACTTTATGGGAAAAGGTAACTCAACATTTTTTATTTAAGCAGTTAAGGCAGTCCATGTTTTACCATGACCCCTTGCCTTTTTCTTTCTCAAGCCACAGGAAAAGAATAACACTTCTCACAGAAAGAAAAAAAAAGAAAAAAAAAAAAGACCCCAAAGAGACCAATCACACAGTCTTCACTCACTCAAAACTGTCACTTGGGAAGCTTCGGCAGTACAGCAATAATATTGTGATTGTCTGCCTTTGGGAATTATTTTACAGAAGTTTCCACCAAATTTATTGTTGTGTTCTCTCTGGCTTCCTCCCCCTGCTTTCCCTTCTAATCATGGGTGTAATTACAATCATGCTTTCTAGTGCCACTCTGATTATGCATCTTTGCATCTTTTTGGATATGTTCATTTTTCCATTACAAACTGTCATTAAGAGATTTATCTCTTGGCCAGGCAGCTTTTTGGAGGCTGTGAATTGGCATAGGCATGGCTTAGCCTAGCGAAGAGTTGTTGGACAGGCAATACCTTGCCATGGCGCTGCTGTTTTACAGGTGTGGGCGTAGATAGAGGTGCTGGAAGGAACTGTGGCTAGTCAAGCCCCTTCAGCAGACCGGACCCCCTGCAAAACTGAAGCGGGAAAGGGGATCCCATCCACAGAGCCCGAGGCCTCTGGGGGGGTCTTCGACGAGTAATCGTTACATTACGGTGCCTTCTTGCTGCTCCTGGAGTATATTTCCCGAGGGGACCTCCCCCGGCCCGCAGCCCGCCGGGATCCGCGCCCGCTGTGGCCCCCGCCGCGGTGCTCGGTGCTGCCCGGCGCCCCCTCGCCCCAAGCCCGCGAGTTCGAGCCTCGGCTGGGGCTGCACCGCACCGCCGCGGACGGCGGGGGCCGTTGTCCCCTCTCTTCACCGTCAACCTGAAAGCCATCAGACGCGTCGCGCCCCAGCTAAAGCCTCCAGCCCGAACCGCAAGAGCGTGCCCCCCCGCCCCACAGCGTCGACAGACACCAGACCCCCTCCGCTGCACTGCAGAGTGGTGGGAAAGGGAGTATTGTGTGTGCGTGGAGGGGAGTTTACCCCCACGCCGCGGGGCTCTGGGAGTCCCGCTACGCTAGTTGTGGAGGCAGCGGAGGGCAGGAACCCGTGCGCGGTTGCGGAGCTCAGACGGGAAGCGGGAAGGGGGAGATACTCACTGTAAAAGAAGCTGCGCCCATGGGTCATGTCTGTTCCTTACACAAGGAGCTTCGGTCTCCACTAATTCCATTTAGATACGGGAGGACTTCCAGTGGCGGGGAGAGGATGGAAGTAGGAAAAAGAAGAAAAGAAAAAAAAAATCCCAGAGCCCACACACAGCAGAACGGAGCAGCCCTTCCTCTCGCTCGCTCTCCCTCACCGCCTTGAAATAATCACTGCCGGCTCAATCCCATCACGCCCGAGCTATCATCAGCACCACCATAAGCGTTGCATCGCGGCGGCGGGCAAGGCGGCGGCAGCGGCGGCAGCGGCGGCGGCCCGTGCATCCAGGTGCCGGCGGACGGCGGCGGCGGGGCGAGCCGAGCCCCTAGTCACCAGTTTCATACAAAACCAAAAGCAGATCGAAGCATTTCCTGCAGGACTCCGAGCCCAGCGACTTCCAGCCCTTCGGCTTCTTTTGATGCATTGAAGAAGGGATTAATGGGTCCGTCATCAGCTCCCTGTGCTTGCTCCTCTGAAGGGGTGGGGGCGGGCGGGAGGGAACCCAAAGAGGAGGGGTGGGGGAAGAAAGATTTACCAAATAGGGGATTTAGTCATATTTGTGTACGATGTGATCCTTATTAGAGAAGAAATCCTCTAAAATCGAATAAATCCATTTTTGCAAAAACCTCTCCCTGCGCGTAGCATAGTATCAAGTGGTGGCAGCGGCTAGAGGCTGAAAACACATTGCACCGTCTTAAATCCTCTCGGGAGCGAGATAGAGATGGATGAGGGTAGAGAGGTGTCCCCTCACTTCTCCAGACCAGGGCGAGAAGCAGAAGAAAACCTTGGAGACTCTTCCATTCATTCAGTGCAGAGGAAGGGGAGGGGAAGGGCAGGAGGGTGGCGGTGATGGGGAAAGAATGATTTAAAAACTGAGAAAGGAAGAGTAAGAGGAGAGGGATTTTTTGCCCTTCCCTAATCAGTTCATGGATTAGGCAAAATGCTCATGAGTTCCTCCTTGAACTGCACCTGCCAAAGGGAAATTGAAAAGATTTTCCTCCTTGAGAGGTGACTTCTCCATTTACACACACCCCCCCCCCACCCTCCCACTCACGCACGCTCACGAAAGGGAGCAATAAAACTTTAGCTGCTAATCCTCTGGCCGCAGACACAATGATTGACTCTTCCAATCAGCCCAGAGACGACAGCAAAATCTCTCCCTTTCCGTCCCCCCCTTCCTTTCTCAGGCTTATATTCCTCCACAGCTACATCCCACCCGAAACAACCATCCCTTTGACGAGGTTGCAGAGTGCTAGTGGCCAGGGCGGGGAGGGAGGGGGGAGACTAGGGAAAAAAACATATTAATAATAAGAGTAATGAGACAGCTGAAATGATCTCAGCGAAAAACAAGAGAGGAAGAGCAGCGGATGGACAGAAAGGGCAAGGTCCCCTCTTGGCCTCGGGAGCCGGTCCTGCAGGGCCGCTGCAGCCGGCAGAGCTGCCTCCCTCAGCGCCTCGGCCCCGGCACCCCCGGCCTGGACAAGGAGAGGGCAGCGGGGATAGAGGAGGGGGAAAGCGTACGCCTGGGGCGGCAGGGAGGGCCGAGGAGAAGGGAAGATTTGTCCCACAGAAGTGCGAAGGGAGCAGCGTCCTCCGGCCCCTCTATATCTCTGCTGCGGTGGAGAGGCTGGAGCAAAGCCGGCTCGGGAGAGGGGTCGGGGGACAGAACCGGGGAACCCGAGTCCCGGGGCACACCCAGCCCCTTCTCCGGACTCCCTGCGCCTCAGCCAGCACCTTGTTCGTGCCTGATGCTCACGACGTTCGCAACAAGAAAAGTGTGTCTGGAAGCGCGCACCCGGGGCAAGGGGCGGGGGGAGTCGGAGAGGTGTTGGGGAGGAGGCTGTATATTAATTAATAATAAAATATAGTCCGAGATCCACTTTTGCGTGGAAGAGGAAACGCAGAGGGGAGGCGAGGGCAGGTCGGACGACGCCGGTCGCAGTTTGCCAGCGGTCCCCGTAGCCGGGCGCGGAGGGGCGGTGCGCACCCGCGGAGCCGGGCTGTGCTCCGGGGTTGGGTCCCCGAGTACGGGGTCTGCCGGCTACCTGGTGGGCGGTGATAAAGTAGTCGGGCGGCCTGTTGTCTTTAGGGGAGCTTTTTAACGAGGTGGATACGTCTCTGTTTGGAGCAGCATTGACATGCACTGTTGCTGTTCCAGAAGGTGAAGGCTGAGAAAGTCTCAATTTATTTATTTATTTTCAGTAAATCTCCATGTTTTAACAAAGAACTTCGGGGATATTTTTCAGCTCGTGGATTGTCTGCTTTGTACTCTGAAATCAAGAATATATCTGCTATTGATGCTTACGAATGCAGACAGTCTGCAATAGCTCACACGCATTAGGATAAGTCTGAGCTGATCTTGGTGAGCAGAGTTCATCCATTCACCCGGCCAGCCAGCCATCACCCCAGCCAGCCTGAGCATTTAAAAATCCTTCTAGGTGAGGAGGGCACAGAAGTCAGCTACAAGGCTCTGCAGTGAGGTCCTTATGATAAGGAATATAGAAGACTCCATGAAAGAATTCACCTATGTTTTGTGTAATCTGTCTTGCCACTAGCAACATCAAGATTGCAGCTGTTAATCAACTGTCATAGTCTGCTTTCTAACCCTCTCAGCACTTTCTCTGACCTTTCCTATTCTCTCCCACCAAGTTAAAGAAGCTTATTTGTGCAGTAATTGAAAAACACCTGATTTATCCATAGGATAAACTCTGTAATACAGAAGTGCAGTCTGCATTAGTCAACCAACAGTAGAGTAACTGTTGCAAAGAGTCATAGAAGTGTTTATGGACAATCAGGTGTTTCTTCTGCAGGATGATGCAGACATCCATGTGGCTGTTTCAAGTTACAGTTACTCTAAAAAAAAGAAAAAAGTTATAGAACAAGTAGGCACAAAACAGCTGATTTTGCTGTTCTGCGAGAATGTGCTGTGTCACATCACATAACAGAGAGCTTCAACATTTTTCCTTTGTGGAACAGGGTGTTTTCTTTAAAGATCTTAGATCTCTTTTGATTGGCCGTCTTAATTTTAAGGACATCATTGCAAGAGTATTGATGAATAGCATGCGATACATACCAGATAAGTTTAAAATGTGCCAAAATGTAATCAGTCACCACCATTATGAAGTGAGATATCCACAAAATAGCTGAGGAATGGCCACAGTGGCCATTTCATGTCCTACTAATGAGACCTTAAGGGGATATCTCAGGATCTACACAGCTGGATGCTAAAAGCTTATTCAGTTATGTTTATAAGCAAGTATACAGGGTTTGTAAGCTAGAGACTGGTCAAAATCACTTTCTACCTCAATAGATCTCCCTCCTGTAGAGAATTTGTAATTTTGAGCTTCATACAACTACCAAAGTCTCCACCACCAGCTTTTATTTTTTTTTTCTTTTACGTCTCATTTTGTTGCAAAGTCTCTTTACGTAAGTTTTGGTAAATAGTTTTTCTAAAAAGGAAGTATCTCACCAGCCAGCATGCACATTTCATTACCATGGTTTTGTATGGGTAAATGTTTATATACTTAGTGTGTATTTTTTGCATCCTTAATTAGCCAATAACCATACCCTTACATTTCTGCTTGGCAGTAAACTAAACAAGGGAGAAAGGGACTCACATTTAATAAAACATGAAATGATTTAAGAAAAAAAAAAAAAAAAGGAAAAGAATAGTGACCATAAACGATTGTCTCAAATGACATCTTAGTACTGCTTGGAATCCTTGGGATTTTACTTGGTAGGAGTCCTATTGATTTTCAAATGGTTTTAAGTTTATTTGAAGTTTTAAGTTTTGCATTTTACTTAGAGTGAGAACATTGCCTTCTTTCGTTACATGGAATGACTGACAGCTACACTTTTAGATTAGAAATGTACTTTTATTAGTTCTTTATTGGATGTCAGCTGAAACCTTATTTTCAAAACTAAGCAAGACAACAAAACACAATTATATTCTTTGATTCAGTACATACAATGTTATTCTTTGTGGTTTTAAACCCTCCATTACATGGTAATCTCTTCATATAGCACATTCTGTCAGCCCCTCTCTTTCACTTTGACAGCCGAGTTTTTCTATTGATTTTTATGGGAGCTTGTTTGGACCCAGAATATTTTATTTAGCAAGATATGAAGCACTTAATTCCTGTGGTCTAACATCTTTAGACTAACCTAAGACACTGATCTACCTGAGGATGGTTAGCATGGCAGAAAGATCAACCAATGTAAGCACTACGGAGCATTTTCAAATTGAGATTACAAAATGAAAAAAGACAAACAAGTACGAAAATGTTGCCAACAGTTTTGTCAGAAACAGTAGTGTACAGTCTTCTATTGTGAGCTAAATGGAGGACTAGCCAATTTTCTTTAACAGAAAGAAGAAAAACTTTTGCCTCTGAACTGTATTCTGTGGGTGTTTCAATCAAAATAATAAAAAAAGAATCTGCATTGCTTTGCACCTTCTGTGGTTAATCTATGTGTTCATATGATAAATAGCAGAAGTAAGTCCTAGGCAGGGGTGTTGGACCAGAAAACATCCACAGGTCCCTTCCCACCTCAAACATTCTGTGCTTCTGTGATTCTACAATCAATGAGCAACAATGGAGCATAAAGAAGGGAAACAGCTTTTTGTTTTGGTTTGTGGGGTTTTTTTGTTTTTGTTTTAATGGTTAGTGAGAAAAAGAAACTCCTTATTATTCAGGATTGAGTTAACTTGCTTTCATTTGTAACATATAATGGAATTAGACAATGTATCTGGATTATTTTCTCCTTTAACCAGATGAGATAATTCAGTCTGAGTTAAAAGGGAAAATTGTTCAATCTGAGTTAAAAATTCCCCAACACGGAAGCACCCTAGGTAAATTCTCCCTGTACCTTTCTCCATTAAAATCTTGTGAAAACAGAACCTGTCCAGCATTTATATAATTTTTTATCCATTTCAGATAGTCTGTCCTATCCCTGCTCTGCCATTGACTACTGTTCTAACTGTGCTCCTTATTTCCTAATGGCTTTGATTTCTCTCTGTGTAGATGAAAGACTCAAAGGATCCAAAGTAAGCATGAGTTACTTCCATATTCCTACTGAAAGACTCCTTGAACTGCAAGAAACAGCAAAGTTATGAAACAGAGGAGGTGTTGGCTTCCTTGCTTTTTGACAGTAGACTACTCACCTGAGGGTGGGAAAGAAGATGTAAGAGAGTGATATTTCATTTCTCTACACTTTATTTAAAAACAGTGTGGAATATCTGCTGACATACGTAATCGCAGATGCACTTTTTGTCACAATTTCCTTGTGAATGGTTTTTGTTGCTAGAATGTAGCAAATCCAAACTGCAGGCTCAGTATAATATGGCTATGCACAGTGACATTTGGAAACGTTAAAATGAATCACCAAGCTGATCAGCACATCTACATTCATATTTTAGTTCAGATTGGGAATGTGTTTTTTAAGTGAATCTCGCAATTGCCCCTACCGTATTTTGGATTGCAAATTGGAGCAGTCTTTGAGTGTGTGAGCTGTTTTAGTTATGGATGAAACTAAGCCGAGAGATGTGTTCCGGGAGCAGAACCTGCTTTCCAACTTTTAAAGGGTATACAGTCCACAGGAACAGAGTAAAACTAATGCTAAATAAATAACCCTTAAAACAGATACAGAGATGGCATGGAGATCTCAGTACCAACCATTTCACCTCTAGGATAAGCTTTTTTTGCACTGAGTTACTTATTAATGTGGACTTATCCAATATTTCTTTCAACTGGGATAGAAGGTAAACCAAGAAAAACTGAAATATGCTCCATTCTTTTTCTGATTAAACACCTACTGAGAGGCATGATAGATACAGACACTGGTCTCTGTTTGGTTTCAGGATAATGGCACATTTTGTCCCTTAAAATAAAACATGTTGTCTCACTATCCATTTTTTGAGCATTTGCAGTCCTCTCTCCTGTAAATGCAGGAGGACTCTGGGTCTGCACTGTCCAACAAAACTTTCCTGAACACAAAGGGGTTAGAACACCTCTTCTCTCAAACTCTTATCGGAAATTGAAGTATGTTTCCCATCCACAAACTGGTCTGGGCAATAATACTTAAATAGGAGAAGAAAGCAGTTTAAACAAGGATAGAAGAAAAATCTAATACATTTTATCTCAAGAGTTACTCATAACTAGCCTAGGATTTACTAAGTGAAATTTGGATTTACATGATACCCCATGATTTCAACTACATAATAGACTTCTACAGGGTGCTTACTTTTTCCTTTTTTTTTTCTTTTTTTTTTTTTTTCCTTTTAAAATTTTTTATACCTTCTGGTTTGATTAGTCCCAGTCTGAAATGGAATGAACTGGAAAGTATTTGTTGTACAATGCAGGAATTGACAAGGTTGTGTACCATATTCAGTTTTCTTTGCTTTATCTAGGAAAGAGGTCTCCAGAATTGTGCACTCATACTGTGCACAATACAACCCATTGAGTTGTGGGAAGAAAATATTTTTTACACAATTAATACACAAAATAATATTTTGAAAAATAGTGTTTATTTCATCTTTATCTCATCCTTTTTAATTTCTATTTTTGTACAGTAGTACAGGTACATAATTTAGAAATAAATAAATAAATAGTCAAATATTGGGGGTGCATGCTCAAAAATCTTTTACTGATAGGGGTTCATAATAAAAAATTTTACAGACCACTGGTGTAGAAAACCTCTGCCAACTGTCATCTCTGGAGCAAATGATACTTGGAAAAATGCTAGCCAAGGTTCCAATTTTTAGGCTCAGGTATATTTGGCACATAAATTAAGGGTTTCAAGAAGCTTTGTTTTTACCATTTAAAGAATAAGTGTCTTTCCTAATGGAATTTCTTAGTACAGAATATGTTCTTTTTTTTTTTTTTTTTTGTGTGTGTGTGATTCATGTGTTGGTGAGTTGGTTTATGAATTAAACATAGACTTTTTGCTATCTGAAAGAGCTCTTGAAATTCCATGCTTGTTATTGGCAAAATTTGGAAGAAAAATGTTAAACAGGAATATTTTAAAATATTTTCTCCTTTCCAACTCACCTAGTAGGAATTTTGTGATTACTGCTCTTTGGCCAAAATAACTAATGCAAAAAAAAAAATCAATTCTCCAAAGAAAAGCTGTAAGGGTACAGGAATCTCATGGTAAACCTTTTCTGAGATTATATTCTGAATCATTAATCACAGTATCACAGTATCACAGTATCCCAGTATGTTTGGGACTGGAAGGGACCTCAAAAGATCCTCTAGTCCAATCCCTCTGCTGGAGCAGGAACGCCTAGGTGAGGTCACACAGGAACATGTCCAGGTGGGTTTTGGATGTCTCCAGAGAAGGAGACTCCACAGCCTCACAGGGCAAGATATCACAGGCTAAGATTTGAAAACAACTGCAGAAGATAAACTGTGGGAATATGTTTAGTTGAAAACTGAAAACTGAAATCTCAGAAACTAAAATTAATCTTAGAACAGATAACTTACTCTTTACAAAACTTCTGTAATTTACCACACAACAAATACTTACTTAAAAATTGCTTCTTGCATCTTTCTAAGGAATAACTTCCGGCTTGCCTCCACACAATACACATGTTGTGCAAAAGTCAAAATCTCTTTTACATAGATAGTCTAACCCAAATCACTAATATTACAGGAAGAAAGTTCCACTGAATTCGCTTACCACATAACATTGACTGGCCACATTTGAGGAGGAAGACTCAGATCTTTATATGACAGTTAAGGGTGACTCTTTAAACCTGGTAACCACCATAGAATGAATAATTGATACAATAAAGATCTATTGCAAAATCAAATGCAGCACTTTTCAGCAGAATGTTATGTTGAACAAATACATTAAATAATTAATACTATCTGATATTTCTTATGGAGAAACAAATTACAAATATATCATTATACATTAATGGTAAATATTTTAACAGTCCTTCTGTAATTACTTTATTATTAAACCTGCTATTCATTACTAAGAAAGACTATGTTAGATTCAAGACCTATATGATACTAAAGGATTCAAAGAATTCTTAAGAATGTTTCAAAATGCTGATATACCTACCTATTTTTAAATCCAGAAAGTAATTCCTTGGGTGTAAAAATATGCTCCTCTCTGATTCATATTTACATACACACACAAAAAAAAAAGTTTGTGAATTTTTTAAACCTGTAAAATGTCTAGGCCATCTTTCACTTTTATATCTTAAAATACATTTCACATTTTTAAATCTTTCTAAAATCAAATGCTACGCATATGCATAAACATGCCTATACAGAATTTTGGAGTTAAGCGCTCATAACAGTACTGCCTTATCCTGTGTAGTGAAGGTTAGAAATAAGCCAGCCAAACGGTTTCTAACTTCATCTTTTTTGAACTATGTCAAGTATGAATATTCATACAGGTCAGAGCATTAATTTCCATATTTACTGGAAATAAAATGAGTCCTTGCACACATTTTGCTCAATGCCCAAAAAGGGAGGGGGGAAAAGAATCCTCCCTATAATGATGCTAGCTGTAGAAAATGTTAATCGAAAGTAAAAGCATCTGACGAAACTGTGAGGCTCCAAAGTGAAGGAGTGAAATGTAAATTGTAGGATGGATCTCTCAAATCAAGTGATTGTAAACCCCATAGGAGGACTCCAGTGCCCATATATAGACAAAAGAAGCTGCCGATGAGCTGCAGGAACTTTCTGCTCACACAAGTAAGATATTTTTAGGCCTTACTCCTGTTGCTTTTCTGAAGGAGAACTTTCCCTTTGAGTCACAGAGGAATAGAAAATTCCTCCTGTATCAGCTTTAGTTATGATAAATACAACCACAGAGCATTCATTTGCCTATTGGTCTACCATGTGCGAATAGAAAATGTCTGGAAATAAGGCAGGTAACCATTGTGGTAATAAAAGCCTAATGATTCATTACATTAAGACCTCAGCACAATATACAGATAATGTAGACTCTGTAGCCATGTTCTGGTGACATTAACTATTAGCTGATTCATCTGCAGTTGCCTCTGAACCATCCCACTGCAGCTTTCCCTGCACTATTTTTTCCTATACCTGTATTTAGGGTAAATATATCCAAATACCAAATGAGGATCCTACCTGAAAACTGTATTTAAAAGTAATGTGACATGTGTAGCGACTGTATGTACTTGTTCTTCACTGTGTCTTAAGGCAAAGTTTAATCTTGTTATAAAGCTACTTGCATGTATACTTGAAGCTCATTAGATATGCTCTTTGGCACTGACAAAAGAAATGACCTCCTTATTAAGGAAAACAGCACCCTTTCTCCTACCTGACAGTATGGAATCTTAAAATAGTTAATTGGAAAGTTAAACTAGTTTTTATTTCATTAGCATTCCAGTGGAACACTGTGATTAAATACATTTTTTCAGGGGATTGTTAATAGGACTCAATTTACATTTTAAGACAAATAGTCTTTTTTACACTAGAGAGGAAGAGTAGGTTGTCTTTACTATTTAGTTGTAGTGTTCGTGAAATCATGCTGTGGAAAGAAGAGCGTGAATCGTGCTGTTTTACCAAACTTTTTATCTTGTGAGAGAGTAAAAGGGGCAGTGGCAGGTCACACATTTTGGACTCCAATTAGTTATTGTTAGATACAATGAAAATATTCATTACTGTAGAACTGGTTCAAACAGAGCTCTTATTTATAATCTCCTAGAGAAAAAGAATTTGAATGCTGGATGCAATTTGCTAACTGCTGAGTCAGCATCTTTGCTACATCTAGCACACAAGTTATATATGTAGCATATACAGCTAAGCTATAAGTAAATAAATGATGCACTGCAAACTCAGTTGAGACAGTAGAAGAGGAAGAGTTACATGGGAACTTTGAATTAGAAGCAGAAGCCGAGCTTGGTCAGCAGTTGTAAATCGACAAAATTTCACTGAAGATGTTAGATACACATTTATCAGTCCAAATGAAATTTAAATTTCTAACTTCTAGATTAACACATAGTTTAGACTTTCAATGTATTGTTCTGTTCTTAATCTTGAGGTGGGAAGGGAAGGTTGGCAGGGAGTGGAAAGAGTACATATATGAAGGCAAATGAGACATACTCCTAATAGAGATGCTTTGATATTAATAGATAATATTGCAGACTTAAACTCTTCTTGGGTAAAACTGCATTATGAATACTTAAAAATCCAGGAAGCTTGCTATTAAATATCAGATAAACACCTAGCAGTAGAAATCTAAATACATCTGATCACATGAAAAGTACTCCAAAGAGTCACTGCCCCAGCCCCATCTACACAAGTGGATCTGGCAACTGTTGCTGCAGGGAATGTTTATCAGCACTCCAGGTGTCTGGAAGAGATTGTTGCCCATGTAATCTATGCTGGTTTGGGGTGGAATAGAGTTAATTTTCTTCACAATAATTTGTACAGTGCTAGCTTTTGGATTGTGGCTAAAATAGTGTTGATAACACAGAGGTGTTTTAGTTACTGCTGAGCAGGCCTCACACCGAGTCACAATCTTTTCTCTTTCTCACATCACCCTGCCAGTGGGTGGGCTGCTGGGATGGGACACAGCCAGGACAGCTGACTCCAGATGACCAAAGGGAGATTCCACACCATATGATGTCATGGAAGTATGGAAGAAGAAAGAGGAAGGGAGGGACGTTCAGAGCTGGGGCATTTGTCTTCCCAAATGACCATTATGAGTGATGGGGCCTGTCTTTCCTCGAGATGGCTGAATACCTACCTGCCCATGGGAAGTAGTGAACGAATCCCTAATTTTGCTTTACTTGCATGAGTTTTTGCTTTACCTATTAAGCTGTCTTTATCTTAACCTATGAGTTTTCTCGCTTTTACCTTCCAGTTCTCTCCCCTGTCCCACTGGGGAGAATAAGCAAGTGGCTGCATGGGACTGAGCAACCTACTGGCATCAAACCATGATAATATCACATATGGTTCACACAGCCAGTCCCTGTCTATAATGGCACAGGGCACACTGATGCCACATCTGTCCTCAGCTGGGTCTTTTTACTGTTTTCAGAAGTCAGTTGCCTTATGTAGGAGCCTAATTTATTAATGTCTGAAGTTATCTGGGTTGTTTTCTTGTTCTGCATACATGAAAGTTTTACTTTTAGGAGACTGGCATCAAAATATTCTAAATAGGCAAAATGATTGTATTACCCTTTGGGACAAAGTGTTAATAGGTATTAAGGTTGCAATTTCTCCAAGAAGATACCTATAAATGAAGAGCCCTTGTTTAACTGCTGTTTACATCACTAAGTTGTTACCAGGTGAAAACTTTTCTCAGTTTCTAGTTTAAAATACATGTTCTGTCACTTACACCCTATAGCCCTTCTTCATAGTTAAGAAAAATATGTTAAACCCCAACATTTTAGTACACATAACCTGCAAAATGCAAACTATTTTTTTCCAAGGGCTAGGATCATTAAAAAATAATCATCTGTCTTTAGAGTCATAGCTAGGGCAAAATTTAGTATCATTAGGTCAATAATATTAAAATTAGCTTTGATTTCCATCTTTTGAATGACCTTTCATTCACTGTGCACTTATGCAAGTGTTCACAGATATCTTAATGGTTAAACAAATAACATGCACTCGCATGTGACAGTTTTTTAAATTATAGTTCAGCTTACTCAGTGTATCCTGCATCAGTTTTATAAAATGAATAGCCTCAAGTTTAGCTATTTTATTTTAAAACTGCTAAACATTATTAGTAAAGCAGAGAAGCAGTTCAAAAAGTAATTAATTCCAGGGCTTAGAGTAAACTGTTATTTTAATTAAAAGAACACTAAATACTAATGTCCTGCTTCTTTGTACTTGTAACATGAAGTAAAAAAAAAAAAAAAAAAAAGTCTAAATCAGTTACATTTAATACATTTAAAATGGAAGTTGAAATATAGTAAAGGTATATATCTTGTTCCTGCTATTTATAAGTTAACTCAAAAGAAAAAAATCAAAGGTTAGAGAGATCATTTAGCATATTTCTTGGTTATGCTGTGCTATTTTTCTTATTGATTCTCTTCCAACTTATGCTCAGTAGGAAAATCAACTGGTACATAACATGTCTTTCCACCATATTCATATAGACTAAGATGTCAGACCTGAGTTGTGTAGTTATGACAATTGCCACCTACAGGTTCACAGAAGATGCAAGGTCCAAAACATTTTTCATCTGAAGCTGTGGAGTAGTACTTCCTATGCTTTGTAAGTTACAGCTTCTCCAGGATGTCCAAAATTACAATATACACAAGAAAGGCACTCTGCTACACATGAAGAAACAGATTTGGTGTAGTTTGATTTCTACTACAAGTTTTCAGTCTCTCATTTGGCAATTCTCTTTCCTCATGGAGCAGTGAAAGTCTCAGCAGGTATGTCTGCAGTGTGCCATGTAGTGTGCATGGCTGCTCCCAAGCTATCACTGATCCCACCCGCTGCCATACAGGAATCTCCAATGGGATAATCACCATGGCCTGAAGAAGCTTGAGCTACAAAGCACCCATGGGAAAGAAGGTTAATTTTCCAGAAAGGATGCTGTGTGTGCCACATGATTGCATCAGCACTGCCTGGGGCTAGCTCAGGTATCTATGTACAAAGCTCCTTTGCCCAATGTAGATCTGGCATTACTTATGCCTGTCATGTTTATCTCACCTTGTAGTGGAACTGCAGTAATTCAATAAGTGTCAGCACAGAACTTCCCATGTGGAGAAAATTTCCTCCTGTGCAAGAAGATTAAAAAGACACATATTTTTGACAAGAAAAACAGACTAGGCTTGTCCTTCCCCCTCCATGATACATGACTTTCCATTTAGTTTCTAATTTGATTGTTACTTTATGGCCAGGGTCCAGGGAAACTACAAGATCAGTTCAAATTTTGGGGAGGAATATCCAGACAGGAGGCTTACTCTTCTAGTAAAAAAGAAATATCAAAACTTTGTTGTAGATTACAGGTCTAGCTTGTAAGGCCATCAGATAAAGTTTAAGAAATTTATGTAAGGTTTTATCATCACTATGAAGCAAAGGCCACCTTGAGGTTTGTCACCTTGACCTTGTCTTCTCTAACACACTTTAAAAAGTTGGACAGGAAGCCTGCATCTGGATCTGAGAAATCTTCATCCAAGTATTTTTTTTTACCACTTCAAACTATAGATTTAACCCAGGGGTGTTGCATCCTAAGTGTCAAGATGTCGATCATAGTCTTTTGTTTCACCTCAACATGTCATTATGTTTTGATTAAAAAAACAAACAAAACCAAAACCGAAACAAAGAAACCCAACTGTCTTCAGTCAAATTGCTGCACTGAAGAAAGTCTTAGCCCTACCAAAATATAAGGTAATACATTTGCAATCTAGAAATACCAAGCAAAGCATTCCACTGCATACTCAAGACAATAAGACATAAAATGCTCAAGTAATATTAGCCACACTAATTGATGCAATACAAAAACTGTGTTGGACAGTCTATGAGGCTTCTTCATCTCAGGTGTCAAATGGGATCAGCTGCAGAATTGGAGACTGAAACTCCAAATGTAAAGTATAAATATCCATACCAAGAGCATTATTGAATTTGGCTCCTGGATTTACATTATCAACAGAGATACCCAGAGAGGGATGTTCAGTTATTCATTCTCTGAACAGAGAATGAGGTTAACCATTCAACAGGTTGGCCATTCACTGATCCAGGATCAGTGAAACTTACTTCTGATGTCCTGCACACTTGAGTAAATCCTTTTTGCCTATAGACAAAATTTTATATCATAATCATTTTTATGGCAGAAAATGTTAACAGGGTTATCATGGTATTATATGAGATATATATTTTCACAACCTACAGTATTGTCATGTGACACATTAATATTGGCCCGGTGTTACTCATATGAGCACATGTCCTGGACAGTGTATCAAGGCTTATCTCAAGTTTTTCAGCATTTTCAATTTTAAGGTCCATTCTTAGTTTCTTGTACTTTTCTAAGCCTTATGCATTTGTGTAAACATTTTCTGCCAAGTATCTGATTCTATCTTCATACTTTGGAAAAATGTCAAGAATGGTTCAGCCGTTCTTCAGTCTGATGTAAAGGAAGGAAAATCTGCTAATTAATTCTTTGTATAAAATTATTTCACGGAAAAGTTTTATAAATAATTTATTTTAAATAGATAGATATGAATTTAAGCTAAATTTACAAGACTGAAAGTCTACTCAAATTTGACCAAATTAGGAGACGGAGAAGCACATTAGGGCTACCTTACAGCCAGTAGGAAGGAAAGAAGAAAAAGATGGATATGATGAGACTAACACATAACTGAAAGTATACTTCTTCTAGATGGTGCTATTGCTTCGCTCTTGTGGGGAAAAAAAAAAATATTTTTAGAAAAAAAAATAGATTGCAATAAACTGATTAAGGTCTATACTATTGTTACACAAACCAGTGTATTATTAGGATATCAAATAATCTCACATAGTTTACCTAACTTCTGAATGTATATAATATTTATGTTTTCAGGTACTTTTAAAGGTAATTGTCAATGTTACATATATTGTCATAGCTAAATTACATTGCAGTAATTGACACTATTGTTCAGAATTCGTCTCTAAAATTTACGCCAAAATGAACCTTTGACCACAGAAAACTTGCCTTTTTCTACTGGCAATATTAAAAGGCTTGAAAACCAGAAAAGACTCGTACAGTCCTCTGAAATCTCCATGTACATGTTGCTGATCAGATGACCTGCACAGCGATCAGAATTGAAAGAGGTCTCCAAAGGTCAAAAAGGAAATGGACTAAATCAGAGATGTTCTTCATAGCAATATTTACATTTATTAACATGCATAGCATACTAACCGATTCCTAACAATCAGAATGCATTCCCTTCTCTCCAGATACCTAATTTATTTTTATAGTTTTAAGAATAAAGGCTTCACTGGAAATAAATTGAGGGATTTGGTAGTATAAGTGTTCAGAAAGCTGTAGTTCAAAATCACTTACCTGGCAAAAGTCCCAGGAAGACAGTGTTGGTGTCATCCATCCAAAGCATTATATGGCTCTTTTACTGCAGTCTGTGAGCATCTCAAAGCTTTTATTATATTTATTTTCCAATCTTCCTAGAATCATAGGAAAATAAAGCTGAGAGAGACTTTAAGAGGTCACTGAGTTCTCTGGCACAGGGCAAGTTGAACTATATCTTTGTCATTCCTAATACATTTCTGTGTAGTCAGTCCTTAAAAATCTCTAGTGAAGTACCTTTAACAAACTTTCTATGGATAATTTCTTTCCATGCTTCAGTAACCCTATTATTACAAACAGTTATGCTAATATCCAACCTGAATCTTTCTGGATACAAATCCACCATATTCTGACAAAATGCAATGGGCCAGCTGAGCATGTTTAAGCATATTGAGACTCTGGACTTATACTGCTCTGGGTGCAGTGGTACTGCTCAGTTGAAGCTTACTTCCGCATTAAGGGAACTAGATTTTGCACTTAAACATTACGATCAGTCTAGTCGTTGGCTCAAACAGAGATCACAAAAAAAACCAAGAGATATCCCAACACATAAACTATGTGCTTAACACTCATAGTCCTTCCCTTGAAACTAACTGCAGAGCAACTCTTTGCCAAAGTGCTGCTCCTGAGAGCTTACATCTGGGATTCTTTAAGTGATTTCTCAGTTGTTCATGGAAAGCGTTGCAGTTTTCAGTTCAGTTAAACCATTTAGCCTGTTTGTGGTATAGGATCCAATATGATAACACATACCCGAGGCATCTGCAGTACCAAGTATTCCTTCCTAATTTCCCTCCCATGCAGCACGTGAGACGATACCCCCTCACTATTGCTCACCTTGCCCATTTTGGTTGCTGCTTCTAATCAGAGTTTGGTTCTCATAGCACATTTCTGCATTAAGCTTTAATAACCAAAGTAAGCACAAAAGAGTTTATGCTTTATCCACAGCATATAATACAAAGATACAGTCTAGCACAAGGGCCTGCTATAAGATGCTTGCTGGAATCTAAATATTTCCCATATAATACCTAAACTTCCTAATAAATCTCAGGAACAGTCAGATGATGGTATTTGTGAAAATAATAAAGCAATAATACTCATAAATCATACCAGTTCACTTTAAAAATATTCAGAAACTCACCTGTCACACAGAAAGGGAGAAATTACAGACGATAACATTTCTGAAATAATCCAAAAGTTAATTCAAGAATGCTCTGAGATTTATAGTCTGATCATCCTTTCGTGTGATGACTACCATGTTATAAAATTTATACTGTCTTTAACTTTTCTTCGAAATGCACTTTAAAAAAATGGACCCAAATTCATCATTGCTGTCTTTACCCTTGTAAAAGAATTTCAAGTAAAAAATATCCTATTGATCAGGTTTAATTTCCACAGTAGGTCTGAACAGAATAAATACATCACTCATTTCATTTGGTGAAAGCTGAAAGCTTTATTTGTTGAAAGAGTCCACCACAGTCACATTCACATTCTGTGTTATGAGGTGAAAATTTTAATAGGATTAGCATTGGATTTCATAATACTTTCAGAATCAGAAATACATGATGTAGTGGAAAAGGGAATGTTTAATTTAGTTTCCATTGCATCATAGTTTAATGATAACCTGACAGGGCAGATATATAGGGTGTATATATAAGGTAGATACAGACCATATATGTATTTTTTATATATATATATATATATATATGCAAGAAAATGAAAATTTTATCAGAAAAAGAAGTAGATTAATTCTATGTACTAGTTTTCATCACAAAGGAGGTGAGAATGTTCCCTCGCTGGAGCTATTCTTTATGGGTGATTTGAAAGTGCTACTTAAAGTGGAATTGGTGCTAGAGGAATAAAAGGTGACAATAGCAACACCAGCTTGTGAAAGAAAGCTGGATAATGATCTGGGTAACTATAGGTCAGCTTGGGCTCCACAGTGGGTAAAATGGTAGAAACAAAAGCAAAAGGTGATACAAAGTTAAATACTGCATGCTGCAAAGAATCAACACAGCTTTTGTAGAAGAAAGCCATGTGTGATACATCCACCAGGGTTCTCCAAGACAGCAATGAACTTGTGAGCAAACAAAAGACAGTTTAGTTAATAAACAATTCTTGGATTTTTAGTATATTCTACACCAAAGTTCCTAAATAAACTAAGACATCAGAGATACCAGGTAAGATTTTCCCATGGTAAGAAACAAAACACAAGAATAAACGGTCAGTTTACACAATTACAGGGACTTCTCAGAGGGACAATTTTGAGTCTCTGTTGTTAAGCATATTTAGAAATACATCTGGAAATTATATGAGAAACAATGTGATACAGCTTGTCGATAATATAAAATCATGCAGAAGAGTCAAAGATGAATGTGAAGTATTACAAAATTACCTTATAATATTTGGATGAAGCCTCAAGACACTGGAAGATAAAGTGGCAGATTAACTCAAACGAGATAATACAAGGTAATTAATTTTAAAAAATATCACCCAGTGACATACAAAAACAGACTGTACTTAATTATGATAAATGAAAGAGCTCTTGAAGTTTTTGTGGGTAGCTCTTTGAAAACATGAAATTGAATTTTCAGCAAGCAAAAAGACAAAAGAAATATTAGCCATTATCAGAAATAGAAAAACAAAACAAAAAAAAAACAAAATAGGTAACTTAGCTAGAATGCACATTCTTACATGCTGCCTACAGACCTGTTCATCTCACCTCAGAAAACTTACATTAAAATAAAAAAAAAATATGGATTGAAACATAGGAAGTGTGTTGAGAGAAATGAAGTAGCTTCTATAAGTTTGGAGAGAGAGTACTGACAACAGATACAACGGGGCTCTGCACAATTAGTAACATGAAGTGGGTAAGCTGGAAAAGCTGGGAGGATAAATACCTTATGTCCTTTTTTTCTTTAAAAATGCTCCTTTAAATTTTGGTTTGATGCAATGCTTCATTTTTTAAAATATTGTTATTAGTGTGCTTTTCGGACTCTGTTCAAAAAAATGTATGCCAAAGTATTATTTACATGCAATCTGTATGATAAGTCTAAAAACAAGGAAATTTTTACCTGGACTTGGTCATATCACATGGATTGCTGGTCAAGTACTAGCATGTGCTGGTACAGACTTCCGTTGAGTGATACTGGTTCTTCCAAAGCCAGCTGTTTCCCCACCACACCAGGTATCTAGTTAAACCAACTGCTACAAAAGACCTGAAAGATTGTTCCTCTTTTATCCTGTGTATTCTCAAACAGGTCACAAGGACTTGAAGATGTTCAGATTGTCAAGCTCCAAGAGAGTTCTACCAAGCAATCTTCCTCTGCCTTGGTGACCACAAAGATCTTGTGATATTCAAGGCTCTCTGAGGTGCTTGGAAGTGCCAAGGGCTCTTAGTCTTCCCAAGTGTCCATGAATGAGATTAAGAGTCTGGAGTTTTCAGGTTCTTCACACTCCAGGGGTGATCAGGAAGGTTGTCTTTTGGCCAAATATCCTTCCTGAGGTTTCTGGGGTCCCTGGTTTAACACTGAGCATCTACAGAGTCCAGAAAACCTGGTTTCCAGACTCACTGTCACTATATCAGCAATGTCTTGCAGCCTTTGTTTATTCTGCAATTTGGGTAAAAACCTATAGCTGGCTACACAGCTTTAGTGTTTGAAATATATACTCAATTATTAGATCTATTTACATTACCAGAGACAAAATCTCAGCTTAAATTTGATCAATATAGGGATCAAACTATTAATTCTACAACTCAGGTCATCTGCACACTGCTATGAAGGGTACAAAGAAACCTTATCCAACCAAACAAAAACCCCAAAAAACAACAGATCATCACTATTTTACAGTACTTTACATAAAATTTAGAAGTTTGACTACAACAAAAGCTGTGCCTTGAGTCAAAACTTTACTCTGTTTCACAATCCTGAGTAAAATGGACCTTGTTTTTTTTCTCTTTTCATAATGCTACACTAAAAGACCATATTTAAAAGAGAAAGAATAAAATTCACTTGCATTGTATGACTCGAGGTGCAAAACTAAAGCAATGGAATTCATTCAGAGGTTTTGCTGTTACTTAGTCCACAATGTACTCTGCATTTATGTGTGTTTTGAATGCACTAAATGAGGAATGGTACTCCCAAAATCTCACTATAACCACAATATAAAATGCTATACTCTCAGTTATAAATTAAAAAAAAAAAAAAAAAAAAGTGCTATTTACATTCTTGGTCTCAAAGCCGGTCTCTCACCCTTAATCACAGTCCGAATTTCCTTTCTTTTCTGGATTTAATGTGGACCCATAACTGATTTTCATATTTTCTCTTGTGCTAAATTATAGACTTGTTGGATTATTCTTTTAACCTACTTTAGGTTTGGACACTGCAGTTTGGATGGGAGCAAATATTCTCTTTGAATGACTGACAAAATGAAGAGAGAACAGAATAGAAACAAAAATAAAAGCATGATGAAGACACCAACTAGTAGATTTACTTTGTTATGTGCCTTACAGATGTCTTGGATGAAAGGGAGTGTTTTCTTCATGGTGAATTTTTGAGAATTGCATTAATATTCAAGAATAAGCAGAACTCTTTCTGGAGTGTCTGCCACAACTTTGCTTTCATTCTCCTATAGCACAAGAGGAAGACCTTTCTCTCTTGAAAATCTAACATATGCATCCTATCTACCCTTCTAAAAGTGTAATATGGTTGTGGATCATCTGATTTGTATGGCCAAGATTGAAGAGTTGCACTTTCACAGGTAAAATAAAGTCATTCAAAAAAGGAATATGTGCTTTTGTGTTGTAGTTGTGTGTCATCAATTACAGTACAGTGAATTTTTTTTTAACTCTTAAATTATGAAATTTTTACTTGAGCAATAGTTGTGGCCAGATAAATACTGAATGGTGCAAAATATGACAGTTACAGGATGCTTTAAAGAAAATAATTTTGTTTTGGAAAAAAGCTTGCACTGGATAAAATTTCAAATGGCTGTGAATGAAGAGACATCACATAGTGCATTAAAAATTAGTAACTTATTTTCAGCATTAATGCAGTATAAGCCATTTAAAAGACATCATAAGAGGAAAGCTTGAGTGAGGATGAACAATCATTTGCCACACAGGCACATTAAACACGTAGATGTACAAGGTGGTTTCAGCCTTTGAAGTTGCAGAAACCTGACATGCATCAAAAGGATCCAAACCACAATTAATATGAAGATAACAGACTTCAATAGCAGACTACTCACTTACCAAATTACAGCCAAGATGACTGCAAGACCAATGGATGCCATGAAGAAAATAAATTAGAAAAAAAATAAAGACATAAAAATCACCAAAACATTTTGCAAAATTAGGACTTCAGTATCACAATCTTTTTCTCATGGCTGCCCATTCTGACAGTACAGGGTGGGGAAAAAGGAGAGGGACATTCTGGCCACAAGAGAGAGTAGATGATTACTTTATGCAAGCTACAAAAAACTTGTTCCTCTGACCTTGAAGTAGTGAAAGGTGACTAATTAGTCTTCTCTGCTTTGACACCTACAGTTTGCTGCCCTTGGGGCAAGCAATGTGTAGCAATTTATCTTTGCATTCTTTAGTAGCATGGAAAATGAGATCATAAACATATTTAGGCTTGCATTTAATGTTCATGTGGTCACAAGAGTGTCTTACATTGTCATATATATCAACATAATGTTAGGGTTTCAGAATCATCAGGATATTACGTAATATAAAAATACTCTCTGCAGAAAATGCCTTTCTGTCTGCAAAATATCCTTGAGCAGTATATTCTACCATTTCTGCAGGATAGCCACTGCAAAAAGAGAATGCAGCTTTTCCAGGAGGTAATGAAAAGTCTGACAAGATTTTATTTAGCAATTACACCTGCAGATGTTCATTTGAAATCTTTCACGTGATGTCAAATGCCCATGGGGTTAAGAATAATAAGACAGTTCTGAATATATTGAAAAAGGTTATGCAGAAAAACAGATATGGTCACATATCTGGGGATATGAAAGTTTTGATAGTGATTTATTTTTCAGGTACAACTTATACAAGCTGTTCAAGCACCAGTTCGTGGGTAAATACCGCTAGAATGTTATAAAGGCAGCCTAATAATGGTGACATGAATGATAAAGTAATATTAATAGTAGGTCCTTGGGCCTTGTTTATTACAAGTTGAAAATAAGCAACTACTTGAATTTCTGGTGTCTTATGAACTACCAAGTAGGTGCTGTAATCCTCTCTGAAGCTGATATAGATCATTGCCTTAAGCTGCAAGATCTGTGAATGGAACACAGCAGAAGAAAATAATTGCATTCTTCTTATGATTTATTTTCATTGTTTGATTCAAAATAAAATAGAAACCTTTGAATGCTTTCAGTGTGTGCTTTTTAAGCGTAGAGGTTAGTGTATTCACTTGGATAATAAAATCCAAAGCAGTTTTTGGTTGATGCTGAAAAATCTCACTCAAAATATTTTATAACCACAGGTCAAGACCTTGAGCAATCATCCTGAGATAACATTTTCACCAACACATGGAAACAATGCAACACAACAAAAAATGTTCTGACATAAGATGAGGTCATAATTGCTTCCTTCTGAGCACATTTTTTCACAGTCTCCACTCCGATCTATTTTTATCAAAAAAACTTTCAGAAGACCTCTAAAAGTTACAGTCGGTATATGTTTCCTGGCAAGATTTTTTTCTTTCAAATGCATTAAAGCAAGAGTTCTCTATCATATGGTTTAATAGTCCACAGAGAAACAAGTCTGATCATATTTGCTGTCAGTAGGGGGTTATACTTTCATTCATTTCAATTTTAGTTAATCAAGATGTTGAATTGTAAGGGACATAAAGAGATTTGTTAGGATCCAAGAAACAGAGCTGCATAATTGGCTTCTCTTTATGTTCTCAAAATACTTTCTGAAACATTTATAATCATATGTGCTTATGACTAAGAAAGTAACTTGCATGTGCAGATGATGTATCAGAAAATTTGATCTCAGAAGTTCTCCTCAGGAACATAAGCTACCAAGGAATATCAACACAACCAGGTTGCATTACCCCATGCACCATAACTTGCATTTCACCCATGGATGTAGTTCTATTTTGAGATACACTGAAAAATTACACATGGAAATATTAAGAGCTATCTTCTCCCTGATCTTCTAAAGCAGCTTCAGATTTCAGTTGCTGGACTCAGTTTGAATGAATCTCTGCAAATTTAAGCTGAAGAATAACTAAGGAGAAAATTCTGTGTTTCCCATCTGGATAATTGCAGTTTTAGGGGAAGATCAACATTAAATTCTATTAAAGAAACACATCCATAAAAATTGTTTAAAACTTTATGGCAGTTTTTCTAGCTTCAGAAGAGTATAAAGTTGTGCAGGTATTTTTGTTAAGGTAGTTATATAAATTATTGAGCCATCTTACTTTTTTCTGTCCAGTGACAGGAAAAATGAACGGGGATTATGGCCAAGATAATGCCTGTTGTCTTTTCAGTGACAATTAAAGCAGGTTTCTGAATTTATCAACAGGAATTAACAGCACAAGTAGAAAGATACAGATGAATGAAGTGCTTAGAAGAAAAAATCAATAAAAATGTACCAAAAAAGTCTTGTCTTCATCACATTATCCTAAATTTTACAGCTTGTGTATTGTAAGCATCCTAAATTTTCTTCAAAATTACAAATATTTTCTGATCTTACAGTCTCCCACTTAGGGGTAACTAAATTAACACTGAATGGTTTTAGAAAAGCAGAAGTAGTGTCTTTCCATTATCAAATTTCATAGATTGGTGACCTGAAAAATAAGTCATGACCATCAAACATTATAGAAAGAATAAACCATACATAAGTCTTTTCTAGAAAGCATGCTTAAAAAGATAAATCAGACAAGTTAATCCCTTAAATTATAGGAAAAAAGGAAATTTCTTGACTGGAAAAAGGAATGAGAAAACATGTCTTGCTGTTATGTGACACAGGTTTCTAATATCTAGAGAAACCATCTGCCATGTACATTCAAAGTTCAGTTATTCAAATATAGATTGAAGTTGCTTAGTTTCAATATATTTTCAATGCATTTGGTTTCAGCAGGTTTTCAGTCAGTAAAAATTCAGTACACTGTGTGCAGCTGCATTGCAGTAGTCACAAACATAATTTCATTACATTGTACAGGGTGAGGTGAAATACACTAGTACTCCTTTAACTTCTACTGTTAATGAATTACCATATAGTGGTTTTGCCATCTAAATGTTCTCCTTTTTCCATGAGTAATGTCATGGCTCAGTTCCTACTGATAGTAAGTGAGGGGTCTATCTGTAGGATCCTACATCTTTTGGGCTTTAGAATATTAGGCTTATTTTGGTGCAAAATTTAACAAAGATATCACCAGATTGATCTTACCATAATACGTTTCCAGGAGAAGAATTTATCAAACCAATCAAATATAAATCTAACAAAGAGACATACTGTCAGACAATGTCACAGCTGTTGATTTTATTTCTCTTTAGGCTTTTGGTAGTGAATGTAAACTTACAATGTCACATCCATGCTTTGATTATTATAGGCAAATCAAACTATGTAATAAATATCTCTGGTTTGTATTACAAAATTTAAAAAAAGCTTATATTTATTTTTTTCCAATACTATTTTGTTAGGTATCTTGTCAGATTTCTGCACATGCCAAAGAAAGACTTTTTGGTAGTCTGATCGCCTGATATGCAGTATAAGTTCTCCACAATATCGAGCAGTAAAGTGTTCTTTTTTTACTACATACTTTTTTCCTCTTTCATATTTTTCTACTCTTAGATGAGCTGCAATAGCTCTTTGCTTGAGCTACAGCAGACATATGAGATATTAAAGACTTATCTTTTTTTCAATCGGACACAAAAGACACCTGTCGGCTTTAGAAAAAAGAAAAATAAATATAAAAAGGTGAATGGAAAAGTGTACTTTAGAATATAAGGAGTTTATTTTTTAAGATTGTTAAGATATTAACAATTAATGGGTTCTTCTTGGTTTTTCCGTCAACTTAGTATTAGTAGCTACTGTTTTTCTAGAATCTTAAAATTCTTCAACCTTTGCAATCTTTCCTGTCATCTTGATTACTTGATCAAGAAATTTCTTAACCTTAGACAACTACTGTTATAATACGCAACAGATGCCTGGAAGACCCTCTGTCTACAGTGAAGACGTTTAGTGGATATATAATGTGACAAATGAACTGATTAAGTTGTATGGCTTCATTAAAATCTTGATTGTACTGGCATAGTAGGAAAAATATGTTTTTGCTGTTTTCTTTGCAATCAACTACTGTACAATATATTTTAACAGTAAATTGTTTAACTTGTCCCAAAAATGATGTTCATTTATACCTGATGATAAATTCATAATTATTCTTTCAGTCAATTTATATAAATGTGTCTGTATTTGTCCATAAATACACAGAGTTTGTCATCAACATCAGAACGTCTGGTTTTCTTTTGCACAGAAAAATTGCTTTTAGACACAGGCAGGCAGACACAGACCACTGTCAAGAGGAAAAATTAGTTTGCTGCAAGTGTTTTTCTTTGTCTCTTATTGTCTTTGCATGTGCAAACTCTATGGCCAGTTTTTGAATTGTTGTACTTGCAACTATAGGGTAGTAAGGAAAAAAAGCAACACGTGGAATAGAAAAAAAGATGCTCTGACTTGGCACAGGAACTCTTGGTTCAGTGTTATTTCAGAGCAAGAATATGACAAGTTGGTTTTAAAAATATTCTTTTTTCCTCTTAACTAGACATGTTTCATATGCGACTGAAATTACAGAGAAGATGAAGAGATATGTTAGTCAGTTGTACTTCAAAAGGTCTGCATGATGGCTAAATAATCTATTCTGACTGTGTCACACGCAAGGTTTGTGCATGATTTAACTTGCTTTTTGTGATATACATATAAAAATGAGCCATTGCTTTCTTCTCAGGGGCATTCTGGTGGGACATGGAAACTAGGCAGTGAAGAGAGTGAAGGGGATTGGGCTCCTTATTTGTTGGCCAAAATACCTAGTGGCCTTGAGGCTTTAATGAATGTAAGAGCTGGTATTCAGACCAAAAGTTGTATCACTTATAATGCAAACTTCTTGGCATACTAGAAAAACAAACAAACAAAAAAACACTTTATAATTCATCAAGAGCAGGTAAGAAGATAGCTATCTGCGACCAATGTCCTTGCTTTACTATTCAAGAATAACAAGAGATCTCAGTGCAAATACTAAGATCCACACTTTTTCATTATGTAAAGAGTTAGTTAAATATGAGTAATCATGCCATTCCTTAAAATAGTTAATGGCCATTCAGACTCAATGAAAACAGGAAGAGGATTTTGAAAATTACTTTGTCACTCTTTCTGTAAGTATTCATATCCTAAATGCAACCTCTCATTATATGTATACTACATTTTATCAAAGCTATAAGCTTTTTACTGTTTTCTATGATCATCAGTTTGAACCTTCAAAGCTCTTAATATGATATAACAGATGTAGTTTCATAGCAGTGAAGCAGGACTAGTGCAAGTCTGAAACAGGAGTTAGATTTGTGTCATCTGCTGACATCACACAGGTAATTCAATGTTTGAAGGAATCACTTACTGTCTTAAATCATACTCCAGCCTGGCTGTACTTGGCAATAATAAATGTGATTTTTAGTGTATCCTATGACAAGCTCATCCTATGGTACTTGCATATAAAGAAATCATGGTATTAGAACCAATTTACTTTAATTCAACACTAAAATGTGTCTGATCACTTTTTATTCACAGTCAGCGTGTGGTGGAATGTGGGACAGAAAGCCAGTTCTTATTTTTAGTTTATGCTATGTAAAGGCACATGCAAATATTGAAGACTGGAGCATAAAAATTCATGAAGTGGTTGGAAGCACTAGCAAAAATTATGATAAACTCTTTAAAAATGAGAAAAGAGCCTCAAAATCCTGGTTGATTGGCTGTTTTTTTCAAAGAAGCACAATATGAGAAATCTTTTAAGGAATCAGAGCTAAAAGTTTCTGTTGCTAATGTACCTTCTTCACAAAGAGGTACCTGCTTGTGGCCAATTTATGTTGGAAATGAAATGGACACATGCTGATGTGCTCCACAGTACGAATGACCTATTCAGTATGTCTTGTCTTGTTACTCTTCCGTAGTGGTATCAAACAACAATTTTGTTGGGATCAGATTCCTCTCATCCCATGGGTCACAGACTATTTCTGTTCTGAACTGCAAAAAGTAGCTGTTGCTGGTTGTGCATAGACAGTTCAGGGACAAGTTGAGGTGTGGAAATCCAGACAAAATACTTGCGAGTAGGACCATAGAGTTTTATTACATTTCCCTAGTAAAAGATTTATGAGCAAAAGGAAAAAAAAATCAGACAAAAATAGGGTAGATTCAGATGAGTGAGTGTTCTTATCAGGGCCAAGATCTTGTGCTCCAAAGTGATGAATTGCAACACTTAAAGTCTATTGTCATAAGAAAAGTGCAGGTTTATCATTTCAGTCAGTCATAAATGGCCCACAACAGATTTTAAAATCAGAATTTAGAAGACAGAAGGGCATAGAAGATGATGAAAGGGAGGAAAGGTAGAGAAGAGAAGGGAAGTTCAGGAGAAGACAGGACAAGTCTTGAGTCTCATGTGTTCCAAGTGAGCTCTCCAGGTGTATTGTAGTCTGTGAGAAAAGCAAGCATCCTCTCAAATTTTGGCTAGGAAGGTAAAGAGGTAGCACTGGTCATGTCTTTTGAAACAGGAAACACATAGCGTAAACTAAGCATCAAACAGTAGTCAAATTTAGTCAGATAGAAATGTGCCCCATTTCAGAAATATTGGCTTATAAGGCTCCTTTTGGAATTAAAATTTGACACCTTGGGAATACTGGAACCTTGTCAGTTTTAAAGAGATTTTAAGGATCTAAACTTTGGATTTAGACATCTAAAATGACAATTATCAGATAAAGTCTTGGTCTCAGTAGTCATACCTTTTACTTTAAGACAATAAAAATGTTCAAGATAAATAAATTCTAGCACTCTCCTTTATGGTACTGTGAGCTTTGAAAATATGTTTACATTGTCATTTGAATTGGTTTCACCATCTGTTCAGATATGAGTGGCTGCTAAATGGTGATCTGCATAATGGTACTTAAAGTTTCCTTCACAGATTGGAAGCTTTTGTTACAAAACCATCTTTGGCTGCTGCCCTACAAACTAACACACTCAATTGCTGGGAGGGGAAGGAAAAATTTTTAAAACTGGTTTTGTCTTCAAAACCTGTGAAAAACCTGAATACATAGTGTAATCAATCTAGTTCTTATTCTATTGGATGCATTTATATGCAGTGAAGTAAAAAGTATACTTAAATTAAGAATAAATCTTCCTTAATTTGAAAAAAATGTTAATGATTACAAAGTTATGTAAAGTATTATAGAAAATACCAAAAATATGTTAATCTCTAGGTAAGTGTAGAAAGAATATTACAGATCCTGGAATTGTTTCACTTGAAAAAAAAAAACTGACCTAGGATGTCCTATACGGTCTTTATCAACTAATAGCTGCAGTAAGTTGGTGACCTGTAATATTATAGAAGGTTTGTCAAGTGGTGACATGAAAAGATTGATGCGTGTTGCCCTGGAATTTCACTCAGATATTCTGTGACTGATGGATCAAAAATTAATTTTATAATCCTCTGCTGTTTAATATGAAAATGTTAATTTCACGTGATTTAACTTAAGGATGAGATGTGAAAGCTAATTCTGGATCCATGCACCACTAGACACTTATAAGTGATTCAGCTCTAGCTGCATAGTCCTAATCTTACATTCATTCACACACACAACTAATTTCCACTTCTGTCATTTTGCACTATGTGGAAAACCTCTCAGTTTCATTATTTCCAATCCATCTTTTGTCTCCTTTTACTTTACCTATGACTTGGTCTAGATTCATTATTAGATTTTGTTCTAACTTCTTGACCCATGAGAAAATATTCTGGTATTTGATGACAGACAGACAGAGCAAGCATACATTTCTTATTGAAAATGTTGAGGTAAATAGTGCCTTGTTGTACTAAGTAGACTGCTTGGAAGAGCCTTACAGAGTTTGAAGTGATTGTTAGGAATACAACCAAAAAAAAAGAGAAGATGAGAAGGGAAGAAACAACAGGAAAATTTAGCCCAAAATATCATTAGAACATTAGGCAGCATGGGGTATCACTGTCTCCATAAAAAGCCTTGCCTTTTTTTCAGCCTAGCAACCAGTTAACTATCAACTAATGGTGAAACTGCGATGTGGACAATGCCAGTCCTCTCAGGAAATGCTTGTTGTTTTTGTCTAGGGAGGCACCATCAAGGTCTAAGTGAAACTCAAAATTGAAAAAAACAATATTCTGAATTGATTTCTGTATTGAAAGTGATGAATGTCTCACTCTTAACAGATCGGGTTTTCCCAGCAGATACCATTTTTGCAAGCAAAAGTTTCAAATGTGATGAAGTCTTTATTATATGTTTATAAGGAGGCATTTCTGTATTGCTTTGGAATTATTAGCATGCCAAGAAAGTTTTTTCTGGATGAAGACTGTAAAAAATGGTCAATGGGTTATTAAACTGGTAACCAACAGAAGCAGAATAGCTTCAGTAATACATGGATGCAGAATAATAACAGGAAATCTGTTAGTTACAGTGTAAACCTTTTTGATCTGTAGGGGTCTTGCATAGGAAAAATTTTGACAAGCTTATTGTTTGAGTCTAATCAAACAAGAAATTTAGAAGCCCATTCATATATTGGACTTAACTGTCAGGATTTTGGTAGTGGAGAGGGCACAGGAGGAACCTGTGTAGGAAGGGGCCAGGGGCTGCCTGTGCCAGACACAGCCACTTCCAGACAGCTTCACAACAGCAAGTATAGGTGCATTGCTTGCCAAAACTGAAGAAATGGTGCCTCTGGGAAGACATTTAAGAAATGACTGCAGTCAGTGGAGGAACCCACATGGAAACAGCTGAGTATCTCTAACCCCAGGAACCACAACACATTGACTCCTATCTCCTGAACCACCCATTGCCTCCCTAGAGGGACTGAGTGTAATCTGCAGTGAGGGGACTGGAAACTGGGAAGAGGGGAGAAGGTGTGTTCAGATGGAAGCTGCAATGTTTTCTGTAAGTGTTTACTCTTTTGGTTTTAGCTTTCAACACAAGAATCAGTAATGAAAAGTTTGCTAATTGGCAATACATTAAACTGATTTAATTTCCCTGACTCAAAACTGGTTTTGGTTAAGGGAGAATAACTGAGAAGATTCTGCACATAATTTTTCTAAATAGAACAGAAACTATTAAGAAGATTCTTTTGCTTTGAGCATCAACTTTGGTGAATGCTATTTACCAAGTAAGAAGTATATTTATTTACTTATTTGAAGATCAAGGACCTCAGACATTGTTACTGAAATTCTTAATTTGTGAAATAAGTTCAATAACTTTAATCTGATTTAATCAAGCAGTCAGAGAGAGAAAGTATTTTCAGAAAAAAAAAAAAAAAAACAAAACTAGATTCTCTCTAGTTATTGTAAAATGTTGGCCTGAAAAAAGGTAAAAGAGTGGGGGCTAAACTTCCTAGTGGGTCTATAAATGCTGAAATTCACTAAATGAGCATGGTCAAGGTGATGATTAATTTAACTAAAGGTGTGAGTTTAAAGTATATTATTTAACCCCCTCTACTATTCATATGAATATGTCATTAAAAATTTAAATGGAATAATGGATTTTGTGCAATTCACATTGAAATACATTAAACTGAACAGAAATCCTGTAGTTCTGACTAAGTATCACCACATAGAAACTTAATGTATTTAATTAATTCACTTGAAAGGCTAATCCACAGTTTCTTTTGGATGTCTTTGGATACTCTTTGTGAAGAGACTGGATGATTCATGAAGTAACACCTTTTTGTTATCTGTTTCAAGATCCAACCCCCATGCCATGGGCACAAATGCCTTCTACTAGACCAGGGTGCTCAAAGTGCCATCCACATGGCCTTGAACATTTCCAGGGATGGGAGATCTGTAACTTCTCTGAGCAGCCTGTTCCACCACCCTCATGCTGAAGAATTTCTTCCTTATATCTAGCCTAATGCTACCCTCTTTCAGTTTGAAGCCATTACCCTTTGTCCTATCACTACATGCCCTTGTGAAAAAGTCCCTCTCCAGCTTTCTTAAAAGCACCCTTTAAGTTTTGAAAGGTCACTATTGGGTCTTCCTGGAGCCTTCTCTTCTCCAGTCTGACCAACCCCAATGCTCTCAGCCTGTCTTCATAGGACAGGTGCTCCGGCCTTCTCATCATCTTCATGGTCCCCATATGGACTCAATTCAATAGGTCCATGTTCTTGTCTTGGGTGCCACAGAACAGAACACAGAGCACAAGAGTGGAGTGGAGAGGCAGAATCACCTCCCTTTACCTGCTGGCCATGCTTTTTTGATAGGGTCAAGGATATGGTTGACCTTCAGGGCTGCAAGTGCATATTACCAGGTCATGTTGATCTTCTCATCAACTGACACCCCCAACTTCCTCTCCTCAGGGCTGTTCTAAACCCATTTTCCACCCTGCCTGCATTTGTGCTTGGGATTGACGCGACCCATGTGCAGGACCTTGGCCTTGTTGAAATTCATGAGGTTCACATGGACGCACCTTTCAAGCCTTCTGGATAACATTCCTTATCTACAGCACCTTAACCATGCCACACAGGTTGGTGTCATTGGCAAACTTGCTGAGGGTGCACTCAATCTCACTGTCCATGTTGCCAATAAAGATGTTAAACAGCACCAGTTCCAATACTGACCCTTGAGGAATGCCACTCATCACTACTTTCCACTTGGACATTGAGATGTTGACTGTAATTCTTTGAGTGTAACCGTCTAGCCAATACCTTATTTATCAGATGGCCCATCCATCCAATTTAGAGACAAATATATCATGCAGGACAGTGTAAAATGCTTTGCACAAGTCCAGGTGATGACATCGGTTGCTCTGCCCTTATCCACCAACACCGTAACCCCATCATAGAAGGCCACCCAATTTGTCAGGCATGATTTGCCCTTAGTGAAGTGATGCTGGCTGTCACAAATCACCTCCTTATTTTCCATGTGTGTTAGTGTAGTTTCCAGGAGAATCTGCTCCATGATCTTGCTAGGCACAGAGGTGAGACTGACTGGCCTGTCATTCCCCAGCCCTTCCTTTTTTTCCCTTTTTTAGAATGGGGGTTATGTTTCCCCTTTTCCAGTAAGTGGAAACTTCACTGGACTGTCACAACTTATCAAATATGATGGATAGTGGCTTAGTAATTTCATCCACTAGTTCCCTCAGGACCAGCAGATTAATCTAATCTGGTTCCATGAACCTGTGCACCTTCAGGTTCCTTAGATGGCCTCAAACCTGATCTTCTGCTATACTGTGTGGTTCTTTATTCTCCCAGTCCCTGCCTTTGCCTTATGCGACTTGGATTGTGTAGCTAGACAACTTGCTGGGGAAAACTGGGGCAAAAAGGTCATTGAATACCTCGGTCTTCTCCATATCTCAGGTAACCAGATCCCCCATTTCCTTCCAGAGAGGGCCCACATTTTCCCTAATCTTCCTTTTAACACCAGTGTACCTACAGAAACCCTTGACATCCCTGGTCAGATGCAATTCTATCAGGGTTTTAGCTTTCCTAACCTGATCCCTGGCTTCTCAGTTTCTCTGCATTTCTCCCGGGTTACCTGTCCTTGCTTCCACCCCCTGTAGGCTTCTCTGTTGTGCCTGAGTTTGTCCAGGAGCCCCTTGTTCATCCATGTAGGTCTCCTGGAGTTTTTGCCTGACTTCCTCTTTGTTGGGATGCATCACTCCTGAGCTTGGAGGAGGTGATCCTTAAATGTTAACCAGTTTTCTTGGACCCCTATTCCCTCCATGGCTTTATCCCATGGTACTCTACCAAGTAGACTCCTGAAGAGGACAAGGTCTGCTCTTCTGAAATCCAGAATAGTGAGCCGCCCTAAGAATCCTGAACTCCACCATTTCATGGTCACTGAAGCCAAGGCTGCCCTTGAGCTTCCCATTGCCCACCAGCCCCTCCTTGTTGGTGAGAACAAGGTCCAGCATAGTACATCTCCTTGTTGGTTTCTCTACCACTTGGAGAATGAAGCATTCCAGAAATCTCCTGGACTGCCTCTGCCTTGCTGTATTGTCCCTCCAACAGAAACTGGGATGGTTGAAGTCCCCCATGAGGACCAGGGCTTGTGAATGTGAGATTGCTCCTATCTGTCTATAGAGAGCCTCATCCACTCAGTCTGTCTGGTCAGGTGGCCTGTAGCAGACCTCCACTATAATGTGACCTGTCCCTGTACTCCTTTTAATCATTATAAGCTCTCAGTCTCCTCCTCACCCATCACCACGCAGAGCTCCATGCACTCCAGCTGGTCACCAACACAGAGGATGACCCACCCTCCTTGTCTTCCCTGCTTGTCCTTCCTAAAGAGCCTGTATCCTTCCATTCCAGCTCTCTAGTCATAGAACCCATCCCACCATGTCTCCATGATGCCAATAAGATCACAGCCCTGCAGGTGTATGCTCATCTCTAACTCCTCTTGTTTACTCTCCATGCTATGTGTGTTTGCATAGAGGCATTTAAACTGGGCCTCTGATTATGCTGACTTACTGGCAGGAGTGGCCAGAATTCCTTTGTGCTGCTTTTCAGGTGATCTCCTGCTGACTTGTGAGCCTTCTCCAGGCTCTGGGCATCTATTGCTGGCACTGGCATCAAACTGACAGGAGTGGGATGTATTCAAGTTCCCCTCACCTGGACTCTTTAATTTAAAGCATTCTCCATCAGCTTGGCAAGCCTATGAACAAAGATGCGCTTCTCCTTCTCTGACAGATGGACCCCATAAGCCTGCAGTAAACCACGTTTCTCAAAGCAAATCCCATGGCCTAAGTAGCCAGATCTCTGGCTGTGCTACCAGTCCCGTAACCATTTGTTCACGGTATAGCCACACTGATTATAAACAGAAGCTGTTCAGTGGAAATGTGTCCAGCAATGTGAGTGGTTCACTGATCTTCCTACAGGGTAAATCAAGGCTGAAAAAATTATTACCATGGTTGATATTAAGTATCTTGTGAGCTCACTTAGCAAAGATCAACAGTGTATCTAACAGGAGAAAAAATTGCTCTTTCATGTACTTCCAGAATAGAACTAAGGGAAGCTGATAAGGCAAGACTCAGAACTGACACATTGCTGATTCATTAGACTGAATACAGATGGACACTTGCCCAATTTTTAGGACTAATTATTTACACATTATGAAACAGAATAGCCTCAAAAAGGAGAAGTTAGAGCACTTGTTGGAATTGGGAAGAACAGATTTGAAGTTCTGTGTATGGCTCAGATGGAATGGAAGTTAAAGTATGGGAACACCAGAGTGAATCTCTATGTGAATCTCTTTGTGGGGAAACTAAAACTTTATTTTTTTTTTTTTTTCTCAAAAAGAACTTCCTGAAATCTCAGACACAACCATTTTCTTTTTAGCAACCCCCCTGTATTTGTTTGCCTGTTGCAATTAATGAGATTTCTTTCTTTGTTTTACTTGGTCAGGTCCCTTGATAACCAGTGGCTTAACAAACAATTTGACAAGAAGATAAGCCTTCTTCTTTGTGTGTGTGCATGTGTGCGTGTTGCACTTCCAGAGGTCTTGCTGAATCAGTGAAGATGAAACAGTGGTAATGATTATTCAGATCAATCACTATAACTCAACAGAGAGTTGTGATCTACACTTCTTTTTTGTGTGAGGTTTTTTTTGTTTTGTTTTGGTTTGGTTTGGTTTGTTTTTTTTGTATTTCTTTAATTGCATTTTAGTTTGCTGAAAAGAATTCGAGTTACACTTGGAAACCAAGGTCATTTTTCTGCATTTGTATTTGTCTTGCAGAACAAAACTGTCACCACCAAGTTTTCCACACAAACAGACAGCAACTAATTTCTTCTTATGTTCAAAGCACAATTTTGTACTCTTCTGATCATATCCCAAAGGTAATTTCTATTAATGATCAATTTCAACCTTTCACAAAGATTTCAGTTGTGGCAATACAGCAGGACACACTAGCTTTTCTCTTGCTCCCCTAACGAGCAGTCAGTATTGTTCCTTTATGGGGGTACTGCTCTGTTAACAATGGGTCTTGTGAAGAAATACGGTACATTTTCCCCTGTCGAATTCACTGGAGATCACTAGTGAGTATCACATAACAAAGTAGACTACAACTCACAAAATTGTAATTAATTTTACCATATTTCTTCCTATTTGTAAGGTAATATTTCACCTCAGTTCCTATAATACATAGATTTCTGTTTTGGATCCTGATTACTCGTTATCTAAAAGTCTAAACTGTGCAAAACCCTGTCAAAACCAGGTACCAACAAGTGTATTTTCTTATTTTTTTCTTTCTATTTTCACTGAGAGAGGTGGATGAAAGAGAGATGAAGTGAGAATAAAATGCAAGAGAAAAGAAGTCAAATATGTCTAGTAGTTGACAAATTCCAATGCCATAGATCTCATTCCAAGCAGTTACATTCACACCCAGAGCTGTAAGTATGCAAAAGAAATTCAGGAAGTTCTGAGTATAGATTTCAATTCTGCACACTGCAAATATAAGGCTGCCTATATCTGTACTCAAATTTTGGGTCATTAAAAAAATCAAAACTAAAACAAAAAATAAAAACAAAACAAAACCAACAAAACCAATCACAACAACAACAAACAAACACAAACAAACAAACAAACACAAACAAACAAACAAATAACAAAAAAAGCAACAAAACCACCAGCACAAACACTCCTCCCCCCCCCCCATAATCACACAAAACCTCAACTACTGTAAAAATAGACAGGATATACCAATGGTTTCATTCAGGTTCATTTCTAAAATGTAATACAAATAGTTAGGGAGTACAGTAGTAAAGATTTACACAGTGCTGTCAGTGAACATTAATCTTCGAATTAACTTGTGTATGTTCAAGAACTAGAATCTTATTTTAAATTCACATTAACATAGGCATTTGATTTTAATTCTGAATAACTTCCTCAGTGATTTCTTTTGCTAACTGAAACCTGAAGGCAGATGTGTGATTTCAGGAGCTGCCAGTACACACCCTATGGATTTCCTACATAAATATTTTACATAAATCGACTCTATGAACCAATATGAAAAGATTTAAAGTATTACTAGATTAACATTCTGGAACGGTAGTGTCCTAAGAAAATAAAAGAAAATTGCAAGAATGAGGGTTTACTTCTTGGAACTGGAAAATAAAACAAGTCTCTTTGTAACTAGGTTGATGAGATTGTGAATGAATAAGAAACATAAGGACTTTTGCAATTCTTGAAAAATCTACAATACCAGTTGTCTTTGGGATGACATTTTAAATCAAAATTTGTATTTCTATGCCTCATGAAGTTCAGCCTTGATTCAAGAAAGCTCTTCAGACATGGTCTTTGACAATACAATGAGCACTCCATCATATTCCATAACACTAATTTATTATAAAGAATTCCTTCATTATTGGTGACCTATGTCTGCTCTGCTTGATCTCTCCAACAGTCTTTCTGGCACTAGGAGTTCTTTTCATATTTACAAAGAATTTGGGAATATAATCCCTGTCTAGCAGTGTGGACAGATGTAAAAGAATGAGGTACATCAACTTATACCCAACAGATCCTCCAGATAATAACACTGACAAACCAGTAAGGAAACAGCTTTATAAAATCCCTTCAAATGTAACTAGTTCTAGGAAACAGAGCATTTCCTTTCAATAGCCCTTTTAAAGCCTGTATAAAAATTCAGAAACATTGATCTACAGTTAAGGACTCTACAGAGACCATTTGAGAGAAAGAGCAGCCTGCGTATCTGTTCAGGCTCAAAGTGATTCCAATTTTAGCAGCAAATGAATCTCATGACAGACAGCTGTGTTTAAAAGGCTTAAGGAAGGTAAAGAAGGACAGGTTTTCTGATGTGTTTTGATTTGGTTTGAGGTTTTGTGTGTGTGTGCGTATGTTTGTTTTGTTTGTTTGTTTGTGTGCTTTTGTTTGTTGTTTTTTTGTGGGTTTTTTTGGGTTTTTTTGTTGTTTTTTTTGGGGTGTTTTTGTTTTGTTTTGTTTTGTTTTTCCCTAGTAAAAGAATTTGGACTTTGTACTGAACAAAGTTTTCACAGAAAATGGCTTGACATCTTTTAACAACAAGACACTGAGTCTCCGATTTTGGCCCTTTAGGATAAACTCTCGTCTAAGGATTTCACTCTAAGTTACTACTTTCATCTCCTACAGCTAATTGAGCCTTTCAGTAACTGAAAAAATGAAAAAGAGCATTATTCATTTTTATAAACTACTGGTTAGAAAAGGTTATGAAATATAGGTGTCCAAAAATCTGAGTTCTACTTGACACTTAAATCACAAGAGAAGAAGAGACAAACTTCAGTTAGTTCTGCCCATCCCATGTACACAATTATATCTACATATTTCAGTACTTTGGACAAGTGTATGCTCAATATAAGTTAAACATGGGAGGACCTACACAATATAGATATGAACATATGAACACTTAGTTCACTTTTTTTTTCCTTGACTGAGAAGACCAGTAAATAATCAGAAAAATATTTAGCAGAAAGACACAGAATGCTTTGAAGCCAAAGAGTAGATCTATTGCCACAAATTCACAAGCAAGAAGAGGTTTTTTACCATCATGCTTTGTACTTTGAAAGGACTTAGGCAGGAATAACAAACAGCATACATCAGATGATCTATGCTAAAATTAGCATCCTTCACCCCATCATGCTCAGCAAAGCTAGCAAAACTGATCAAAATATATCTAAGTGTTTCCATAGTTCATGTGATTTTAATAAAGATATTATATAGGAAATAAGCAAGTTATATACACGTATTATACAAAATTCATACTCAGAAAGGAGTAGCCGTGCTAACTAGCAGAGGATTTTTTTTTCAGACTGCAACAAATGGAAGCTATTTCCATTTTGACAGCTGCTGTCTATTATCTTGTAAAAATCATACTTCTCCATAGGGACTATTGCAATATTATCACAGTTAAAAGTAAGATAGATATGAGAAGGTAAATACTGAGGAAAAAATAAATCAGAGTCTGACAAAAGAAATGAAATAATGCAAGAAATAAATGTGCTACCCATTGCAAATAAGCAGTGATAAACACTCACACTTGTGCTCACTCTAACTCTAGCACCCACTAGTTACTCATTACAGGGGTGTCAGGTGTGAAAGAAAATTATTTGTACAACTTGTTTAAAGCACACACACCTACGAGCTCATGTCTTTGATTTACAAGTTAAGTAGGAAGGTTCAGTGTCATTCTGTCAATGAACGCAGTTCTAGCCTAGAGGGGTGTCACCCCTGGGTGAAGGAGGAAGATCTGTGTTCTTTGCCCACTTGCAGTGTTCCCCTAATAAGGGTATTTTCAAAGGAGGACCAAACTATGGTGTGGGGCCATGCAGTCCAGGTGGTAGCTCCTTGTCTCTATCTCTAGTTAAAATTTGAAGAGAAATGTGCTAAATGTAGCCCATGTGGAAACAGAGGAAGGGTCTGAGGTTTTTTTGGTCTCAGATCCAAAAACTTTCTGAAACCAAGACACTGCACTGTGAGTCAAACATGTAAAAAAACTCTGAGGAGATGACAAGTTCCTTGTAGACTCACAGGCTCCAATAACGAAAATTACTGAGGTGTTGTTGCTCAGAACTTGCACTTTTGAATCTTCTCCCAACTGAGCTGGCAAGCAGGGCCTGGCAAAGAACTGCTTAATGTGCCTTACATCAGCGGCTGCATCTGGACTAGGAATCTGGGCTCCTAAGGTCATGTCTCAAACCCTTAGGAAAAAGCGTCTCACTTTATACTAAATGCAATCCAGTCGTAGAGTGTAAAAGTTATGAGAAGCAGATTTATGTCATCATTGTTGTATCTTGAATAAAACAAGGAATTTCATTCGCTGCTTATAAAAATACACAAAATTGAAAGACAAGTACACACTCTGTAGAAAACACTAATTTGACTTATAATATATAAATACCTGTAATAGCTACTAAAGCAGTGTCCTTACCTTCTGCTGTGGTCCTTAAGTGTGACTATGTTATACACTCAGCAATGATTGCTATGACACATTAATTCAGTTTGTTAAAAAGCCTAAAATAGTAAAAATATTTAAGGAAAGTAAGACAAAAGCTAAAACAACAGGAGTTGGCGAGTCTGACAGGAAATTATATAGGTCCAGTTGCACACTAGAAATACTCAAAGAATAAGGTGAACAGGCCATTTTTCTGAAAGAACTGTTTAATTGAATATTTCTGCTGCATTTCTCTAGTCAAAACCAGCCTGACAGGCCAAGAAAAACAATTGCCTTTCCTGTGCAGTATTAGTACTCATTAGCAGCTACTGTATCCCAGATTGCATCATATCTGTCATTACTTGAAGGTTATGGTTTAGCACTAAAACACCTCCAGCATACTAAATGCATTCCAAATAGTAACTGTGTCTTGTACAGTATAGTGGAATACTGTATGAGTAAATTGTGTCAAACAGTTGGAATTATCCAGTCTTCTGTCTGTATCTTCTGTTACGTAACCTGCATTAGGCTAGTGAGTTTGGAAAGTCACACTGGCAGCTTGCCAGGCCTCAAGAATTCATTGGGATTCTAAAGCTCCTAATGATCTTAGTGGATATCACTGCCAAATATTTGTACAAGTGACTTTGGTTTGCTGCTCTTCAAATGAAAAGATAATCAGATGAGAGATTCTTCTAGGCTTTTTAAAGTGCTGTTTCCTAAAATTAACTAGCAAGTACAACTATGTTACTCTTTTAAACCACTGTTTCTCAAGGAAAACATACTGAAGTCATAAAAAAAAGAAATACTGATGCAGTACTTCTAAATTTGCGGAAATGGAGGAAATTCTTATCCTTTTTCAACCTTCACATCCTCAGCTGTACACTGGAGAACAGTAGATCTCCAGACATCTACTTTAAGTGCTAGAAGCAGCAAGTCTAAAACACTGATTCATCTTAGCATAAATGGTATTTCCTACTAAACAGTCTGTTTTACCTCCAGCACTACAGTGGTATGTAATGACAAAAATTCAAGTGGCAAATGAAACACATCAGTCAGCCATCATCTTATCTGAAAGTTAGGTTCCAATATATTTACACTTTTTTTTTTTTTACACTTTTAAAATAGAAATTAGATATAAAACTGAACTGATACTCTGATCAAATTAGTCTAGTTTTTTAATTCTTGGTTATGGCATAATATAGCAAGAGTCTGATATACGTAAACCAAGTCTGGAATAGTACAGCCGAAATACTTCAGACACTTGCATACGTTTATTCACCGGTTTATTTCACTTCAAGGAGACAGCTCACCCACCCTTAAGGAGGGTAAGGTTCCAAGACTTTGCAAAGATTTTCTATAAGTTGGCTACTCTACCTCTGTGTAAGTGTATTTTACATACTAAAATGGTCACATTTAAATATTTCTGTGCCTTTTCAGCTCAATTCAAGCAACTGTTTCTTAATGAGATATTTAAACTTTGATGCACTCTATACACAGAAACAATTGTCCCTCATCTGTTTGACATCCACTGGAAAGAAGGGGGCTAGCCACAATTACAAAAGTTAATTATGTGAGCTGGGATTGTAGCATCAGGCCCTGGAATAGGTGGGGTGAGATGGGGTGCTAAGGATAGTGTGACCTTATTTGTTTTGTAGCTGTGTTTTAGCTACTCTGTACTAACAATAGATAAAAACTTGTGAAGCTTGTCAGGCTAACTCAAGTGTAGGGTACAAACACAGCTTTCTGATAAGAATCTCACAGCTTTTTGTCTTCATGTTCATTATGGAGGTTACACTTGACTTTTCCTACTCTTATTAAAGTCAGATTGAGATTTCCTGGAGTGAATTTTATTGAGTATTCACACCCTGGAATTATACCTCTTTTTCCAGCATCCTTTACAATAAGTAATGGAAGGGGAATAGTTTGGTTCCTAAGTAGCTCTTTTCACACTCATGGTACTCAGATGTGTTTTACCAAGTATGGGTTAAATACTGAAGGAGCATCAACTGCATGGAAAAACAAAGCAGTCATTATGCTTTCAGCAAAGGCTGGACAACATCCAAAGACACAGGCTTATTTTAGCGAAACGGGATGTTGGCTAGAATCCTGCAGTTACTTGGTGACCTGATAAAGGAAAAGAACAAATCCAGAAATCAAATCAGATTCTTTCAGGTGAACAGTGAAGAGTATTACTCACAGCACTTCATTGGCATTGACTTTCTACAGTTTGGCATTTATTATATTTCAGGTCCTCAGTTCACTGGGAGTTTTTTTATTTTTTTATCAGTCCTTCAGCACTTTCACTGATAGAAGTGAATGATTTTTTTACCAACAAAAGAAGGTTCCTTACTCATGCTTCTACTTCATGTGGTTGTTCCCTTTCTGCAAAAATCCTTTTCATTTTCCACATTTGATAGCTGTCACTCTGAACTTCAGTTACTTATCCATATTTCCAGATTTCTTTAACTGTTTGCTATCCCATATATTTTTCAAGGATTGTGTTTAACATTCCATATGCTCATCCATTATTAAACGATTATTCCATTTATTTCAATACACTAGAAAATTATATTTAGAGAGCATAAAGTGCTAGCAATCAAGAACAATGTTAGGATTATGAAGTAAGATTTATTCCAATCATTAATCAGTTTTGAATTTTTAAATTTAGCTACAATAGAGTTCATATTTCATTGTAGTCATTCAAACATAATAAAATAATCCAAAGCAATACAGAATGCTACAAAAGGTTTCTGGCATGACCAAGACACACTCTGTGAGTGCTATTGTCTATTGTAGATTAATGAACCTCAATAACTGTTGCTAATAGGTGATATTGTGCAAAGAAAAAAAAGCATAATTAAATGCTATTTCCATGTAATTACACCATCCATTATTCATTACTAAAATTAAGACAATTTTAAAAGCTTGCTATCACAATAAATTATTGGAGAAAAATAAAGATTGTTGGAGACAAAACCTTGTTTTTATGCTTTGTTATACTATGAATCTAAGTGAATGTCTGTAGCCTACCCTGGAAGAGGAACTCATGAACTTCCTGAAAGGAGAAAATCACAAGAGTACACCAAATCATCATTATCCAACACTATCACTTACACATGACAGATGATGCAAAAGAGACAGAAATGACCCTTATATCGGAAAAACACACAATGTCATGCACACAATTTTAGTACATGAAAGCTGTACAGGAAGAGTGTTATAAGAATAAAAAGCTGTTGAAAGCTAGGTGCACACGTGATGTGCTATGAACTAAAACTAAATAGTTTAATTTTTGCAAATCCTAAGCAGCAAACTGAGCCAATGGAAGAATTTTCTAGGTGACATGAAAAAATCCTAGAAGTTTAAAGAGTTGTCTCAGTGCTTCTATTTCATTTTTCTTTTTCCTTCCCATGGGAGTGTGGGAATCAGACTCACAGAAATTGAAGTTTATAAAAATTGCAGTAGTAATAAAAATAGCAGCATCAATTAAAAATATGGAACATACATGACAAGTAACAAAGTTTCCTATGAAATTCAGTAGCAAAAAAGACCAGTTACCTAAATATGTTTAAAGCATTTTTCAAGAACAAAAATGGAAAAACATCCTTTCTCTTTTTTTTTTTTTTTGCCTATGAACCCTTCAGAAACAAACAAACAAACAAACAAACAAATAGCAACAACAAAATAAACAAACAGTTGATCAAGTGTTACACAAATGCCAGAGAAATAGTCTTAAAGTTCAAGCATAGTGACAGTCGATTTGCCTGTTGCTGTTAATAGATCGCTGAAATGCTGTAGCTCAAAATGACAGTAGTGATAGGATCCCAAAACTAAATTCTAAAGCCTAATATTACATAAGATCAACAGTACCCATGAGATAAACAGGCTGAAAAAACTCCAAGAACAAATTTGTCAGCAAGTCACCTATGCTTGAAGAACACATTTTGAACACTGATGTATAGTGAGAGAAACTTAAATTTTTTACACTGGAAACTTTCAAAGAGGTTTGCTTCCAGGTCAGCAGTTAGGCATATGCCTTTAAGGATAAGTGAAGACCAGAAAATGGGCAATAGTGAAATCCATGTTCCTTCAATATTTTATATTTCGACCATCTAATTGAATAAATTGTGAAGACAGGAGGAATGTTGGAGGAGGAATGATGCTCTCTTCCATCCTAGACACTGGCTGGCAAAGAAGGAAAAAGTGAATCAAGGATACTCTGGGGAAAATGTACTGCCCTGTTTGTTGATCTACTGTTGTAATGCAGCTCTCTACAAAAATCTCAGCGCTTGAAAGACAGACTCCAGGAAAGGAACCAGGAAGAGACTCTCAAGACAGGGCAGACAGCAGGAAGGCAGTGTAAAGATGGTCACACATTTCTTTCCACAGAATTACTGAGAAGACAATTTTGACTCTCAGAATAGCTTAAATAGAAAATATAATGGAATTAGAATGCCAAGGCATTTTTCAGCAAGTGCCAGCAAAGAGTCAATGGATCCAATTATACACTGATACCAGAAAAAGAAGAAATGAGCATTTTTAACAATAAATAATATGGAATAAATAAAATTAGAGAATAATGTCAGGTCAGTTACAAATGGGAAGATGAATTACATCTAGAGAGAAATTAAATGAACTGCAGACATAAACTGAAGAGGATACAATAGAATGTACAGATATCTGAGGTCAGACTTGTTTCACATGGCTGATATTAGATTTTCTATAAAATAGGTAAAATCCTGCCAAAATAAAGTGGACAACTATTCATTGAAAGTGATGTTTTCCAGGCTGATAAACAAAAGAATCCACAAAACTTAAAGTGAATATAAGAGATTAATAATTTCCACAAAGGGAAAAATAGCAATAAGCCATGTAACTTTTCAGAAGACACTAAAAGTAGAAGACATTTTAAAGACAAGAGAGGAAATAAAGTGAGAAAAATACTGTTCTTTATATCCATAAAATACACTTAGATCTTGGTCTTAATATTAGTCTGAGGCTAATGAGTCAAAATTTTGAGTAACACAGAAGCTGTCTTACTGTAACACTACATGAAAATGTGATTTGCATCCATTGTAACAGATTCATACTAGTAATTCATATTTTAGACTAAATACTTTTAGTTTTCTAGGTACATAAGATTTTTTTGAAAGCTCAGTATTCTGGAGATTTAAATTTCTGCCAAGACAAAATTGTTGCACCTTGTGAATCACTGTTAGCAACTGAGAATTTAAATAACAGTAATGTGTGAAACATATTTCAATCTGTAGTTGTGGTAGCTTCTACTGAATTGTCTTTTTTTATTGACCATTTTTATTGCACATAGAATGCCAACAAATTACAGTATTTGAACACAGAAAAAAAAAAAAAAAACAGTCGTTGCTGTATCAAAATATCCCATTTTACTAATATAAAGAAATGCTACCATAGGGAAAAGAAATGTCACAGAGAGGGACACAGAGTGGCACTTTTGGAATATATTAGCTAGCTTATCATTGCATTAAAGGTCCATAAAATTGTGAAGGAAATACAGGGGAATAAAGGTAAACTTTAGTTAACCTCTTGTGTATAGTTCACAAAGACAAAATCGATGCAGAGTACTAGCTGCAGTAGTGGTCAGGTTTGTTCTGTGCCTTCTGACTAGAATCTCAAGCAAGGCATGGGATGTTACAAAATGGGAAAGAGATCTTGTCCTCTCACCTTACATGCTATTACCTATTACTACCTAGAAACATAAGCATCCCACCATCTGGCCTTAAATAAGTCTTTTACTACAAAAGCATCTTAATTGCCAGTGGAAGTCAAGGTGCAATAGCAATCCTAACTAAATGTATGGCAATGTATGCACCAGTCAAAATCCCATCTCTCCCACCACATACCAAACAAGCTTTCTCACTATCTGCTTTAGAGTTCCTGAAAACTAAGCCTCTTGCCAAAGTACTTCCTAAACATGATACTCACAAGTGTTCGGAGTAAATTTTTGCCAAACCAAAAAGCACTGCAAGGGCAAAAAACACTGAAATAGAGTTTTTAATGCTCCATTTGTCTAGACAAAAAGTTGCTGCTGCTGCTGCTACATGACTGCAGACCTGAATAGCTTGATAATAAAAATCGTAAGTCATTCTCTGGGCAATCTCAATTAAGTTGCTTCTAGGGTTCAGCAAATTCTTCTTAAATGTACTTTCCTTCACAGAATTGGACGACCAGCAATATAACATTGTTTTAATCTTGTAGGAAAATGTCAGGCTTCATTAGTAATTTTATGAAGATTTACATCTTCAGCTAATGACACCATCTGCTTAAGTATATTTTTTTTTCCCAAATCATCATTAAAAAAGCACTGGTTAACAGGTTAGGCACTTAAGGTTATCTTAAACTGTTCTCATTCTAATCTACTCATGTCTCTCTTTGATTACTGTCACTTTATGTATAAATGTTTTCTAGGTTTCTCCATATGACTCAAATATCAACCTTCTAGAGGAATATCAGAAAACTTGTCAGAAGTATTTATAGAGTAAAAGCAAACTGACTTCTCAATATTTTTTACTGCGTGCTGGAAATCTTGCAGTCCATTTTCAAATTTCCATTTTAAAACAATACTTTCAGTTCTTGATTTGGGCTTGGAAATTTAGCTAGATTATATAAAATTGTGACATTAGATGAGACTGAAAATAAATTATGTAAGTCCAAAAAATTTATCCAAATCTGATGTAAGTTGCAAGTAACTTCAAGAATTACTGAAGTGTGAATGGTAATGTCTTTTTTTAATTTCATGCTCTCACTGGCTGGTCCTCAGATATTAAAATCATGACTGATGAAAAGAAGGGGAAAGGAAACATTTCACTGCTTTTTCTAGTCAAAGACAAAGAGGGCATCAATTAAACAAGCAGATACAAAAGAAACTAAAGAAAATGTGTCTATACACCATGCTTAGAAGACTTGTGGAATTCCTTGCCACAAAACTTCTCCAGTTCTAAAGGATTTTAGAAGAGGTTGGATGGTTTCACAGAAGTTCCATGGTCTTTTTTGTACATATGGAATCTCTTGCTTCTGTCACCATGACATCCTGGGTTTCAGCTCACTGGTTATTGCACTGAATTGCAATTTTTTTCCTGTAACCAAAGTATTGGAAACTCTGGAGAGTATCTAGTTACCTAGTTCAATACAAGTTTCACAATCACATGAAATGCAGTTTGCTTAATGTTTCTGAAAAGTAATGGATTAAATGCACTGTTAATAACTCCCCCTTTCTTTTTGCTGATACAAAACAGCTACCTAGTGCTCTAAAAGTCAAAATGTGGTTGAGTTTCTGAACCTTAATGAAAGACAACCTTAGCTCAGTAGCTTCTGCTTTCACTACATGCTTAAAAAATATACAAAACTTAAAATAATTTATATGAAAATATAATATATGTCATTCCTTTTCAAGAAAAAAAAAAAGAAACTTCCTTTCTTGTTTTTGCTTTGTTTTGTGGGGTTTTTTTTGTTTGTTTTTGCTTTTGTTTAAAGGAGCTAGCTAGGAACAGTTTCCAAAGAGCAGTTTTAAACAGGACTTAAGGAAACATTAGCTGTTCAGAGCTGGAGAAATCATTGGAAGATCAAAATTAATTTGATGGGATTGAAAACATGTAGGGACATACTGTATACAATTTTATGTCATTTTCGTCCATCCTGGTCTAATCAGTAAGTCCCTTCTAGAGCATATGTATGGGGACATTTTGTGAAAGCATGCACATGAAAAGCATATTGGAAATGGAAAATATGCTGCAATAGAATGGTCTTGCAAGCTGTTTTCATTGTTCTCAAAAGATAATCAGAGAATTGGAATACAAGAGCTTAATAAATGCAAAAGAAAATTAGTCAGACTTGAGAACTGGTTGTGTTCAACACTATATATTTTTTAAAAAACTTATGGATGCATTGGGTCAGCAACCCACACATGTTATCTATCAATCAATAAGACTGCATTGATGGCATAATCAGCTCTAAAAAAGCAAATATGATTTTTTTTTAAAGTGTGCTTCAGAAATCTATCACAAACTTAGAATGCAAAGGCATTCCAATTTACACACAGTTACAGAAGTAAAAAACATTTCTTAAGATAAATGGTCATTATTTCTGAAATCAACAGTTACTGTATTAAAAAAAAAAAAAAAACAAAAAACCAAAAAAACAATGTCTATATTTCCAAGAGAACACATTCACTATATTTCCTATTCAGTGGTCAGGCAAATTTGTCATCCACGATTTTTCATGAAATCAAATAAATCCTGAAAATCTACTGTCTGCTCCAGGTAGGTCTTAGGGATCCAGATCAAAAAAAAAGTAATTTTGAGCTTTTATTATGCAGTTCTTAGCACTTGGATTTCAGAATTTGGTTATGAAATTAAGGAAAAAAAAAAAAACACAAACAACCAAAAAAAACTCTCAAGAAAAAAACTCCAAGAATTGTGTCAGAGTTCTAGAACATAACAAAATTAAACCAGAAAGTCTTTGTTTATAATATAAAAGATAATTTAATTATTGTTCTATGGAACATAATGGTGCATGAAATTTAAGTAAATAAAGCCCACTAACTCCCACAGTACCAGCACTTGTAGGAGCTAGATGTTTTTACTACTCATGATTATTCGTTATTAGATTCTTAGAAGAATTTAGAGGTATTAAGCGCATTAATAAGTTTCAGCACTTGTGAGAAATAGGGTGGTAAGAACTAGAAATAAAGGAATTGGACAAATTTTGTACAGTTTGGATAGTCCAGAGTGGGTACATTTCTTATTCAGTACTTTCATTTTTAAGAAAACTAGTGGATTTAGTCAAATAATTTGGTGTCAACCTTATTCTGTAAATAAGGCCAACAACAAATAGTATTAGCTTATGATAAATGCTGCTCAGCTACATATGTCACACCATGATGACTGTTTTTCCATAGGAATAGGGGAAATAACAAACAGGCAGAAGGAGCTGGGAAAGAAAGTACTTGTGAAAAAAGCAGAAGTGGAGAGAGGGAGACTAAGCAAGAGTGAGAGGAGCAGGGAAACACACAAAATGGCAACAGAAAAGAACATGCAAATTATAATATAGATAAGGAATGAAGTTGGAGAGCTAGTACAAGTCCATATGCGAAGGTTAGTCTTCAAATGAAGAAGTTAATAATGGATTTGTTTTATTCCTTCCACAATTATGAATACCAATAATGACCCATATAAATCTTGTGTTCGTAAAAGTAGCATTATCTCCTCTTCTTAAAATCTCAATGTGCAAGATGACAGCAAACATGCAAAGTAAGGAACACAAGGTATTATTAATCCAAGAACTACAAACTACTGCAGGATCCATTCCTTTATAGTGCAAATAACTCTCTACAGTTTATGAATCTTTATTTTCACTGGACGAAAAAAAAAATCAACCTTCAAAGTAAATGTACGGTGTAGTGAAAAATCAGAAACAAAGCCATAAAAAACAGGAAATACAACCTCAAATAGGATAAAGAAAGAAAAAAAAAAACAAATTTCACAGAAAATATATTCAGCTTCTCACTAATTTTAGAAGAGAGGCCAACTTTGCAAAAGCAAGTGGACATGTTTGATTAAAAGGCATGTTAGCTATATACGGAAGGAGAAGTGCTTCATGTGTTCATATGTTCTGTTAAAAATGTGAATGATTCTCTTCATTTTTTCAAAACTATTCTGAGAAAGAGTATTCGTTTGTTCAGTGGAAGCAGAAGGAGTTAAGATGCACATCCTTATTCTTGATTCATGACTTGTGATGCTTTTTAAAATTTCAGCCTGGCTTTTATTAACAGAATCAGAAACATTGAAGCCAGACTGAGTCATTAGTTTTATGTGAAGAAGTTTAAATGTTTGGAAGATGACCAGAGGAAAATCAGTGCAAAACTATAATTTTATTTTTATTTGTGAAATAAAAAATTTCTTTTCCAGAATTTTGTTGAAGAAATAATGGTTATTTCTACCCATTTATGTTGGTTAGAAGAAAAGCTATACCATCACTGCAGTGTGATGTTGCTTTCATGTCAGATCATTTCAGAATATATTTCTTGATTTGCTTTTGCTTTCATCTCATGGAGAAAGTTACGATATATTTCATTTGGGCTTGAGTAGTTCTCTTTCTTAATATTACAGAAATATAAAAAATGCATCCAAATGAACACTGGTCTGGGCATAAAACGGTGTCTTCTTATTTTTATTAATAATTTTACGGGTACTATGGTGGATTTCTCAGTATTGTGAAAAGCCACAATTTACAGAGATTTACAATCTGTTTGAGAACTGGAGGCAGTATAGCCAATTAAATGTAATAGTGTTCTTGATTTATTAGCATATAGTATATGGGCACTTCTGTCCAGTCTTTCGTTCCCTCCTCTGCACCATCTCCCTTTCCATGTGATTTTCCTTTTTCCTTTTCATTTTTTAAGTTTTTTTTTCTGAATCTCTTGACTTCCTATTCCATCTTTAAAATATGTATACTTTATTCCATAACTCAGAACAGGCCACTCAGGATGTTGGAATCTGGTTCTGTTCTCTCCTATACCCCTGGTGAATTCTTCGATCACAAGGCAGCAGGACAGCACTGTCTACTTCTATTTTTGAAGATACACACTTTGCAAAGTAGAGCTACAAGTTCACTGGAATGAGAAATGTGAGGAGAAGGTTCCTATTTTGCCATGTATGTTTCACTATATACTCGCCTGAGAGGAAGGAAACCTGGTTTGCTCGCCCTGCTCCGACTGCTTAGTGTTTTTATTCCAGTTATTTATTAAAGCATTTTAACGCTCATTAATTTTTCTGTAATACCTTCCTTCTCTCCAATAAATTAATTTGAGACCGTAACAAAGTTTAAGCATCACCAGGGCTAGACCGTAGATGAAGGAAGAGTTGAGGACCTATGTTTTGAACCCTAAAATTCCATTTAATTGATACATCAGGCTTCAAAGGTCTTTTATGGATTAACAATTTAAACTTTTAGACCTTAAGTCATAAAAAAGGGACACAAAACTTGCAATATCTCAAAACATTGCTGAAAGGTTTAATTCACTGATACTGACTGGAATCTGCTTGAGAGTCGTGAATGAAAGGTACAAGTGAAAATGTAGTTCCCATTGCAGAGGAATTGTGGGTAGGATTTCTCTCAAACAGGCTTGTCAAGTCTAACCAAATAATACTCATTGCCTGCCAGAGATGTCTACTTAATAGCTGAGTGAAAACAAGACCTGCCTGCCCCCCCCTCATTTTTTCTCTTTTTGACCAACTCAAGTGGGCACTCTCATTCCATAAACACAGCAGATATTTTCTATTTTCTTCAAAAAACTGAATTCCCTTTAAATTGTTCTTTATGTTTGACCCTCATCAAACAATAACTCTTCTCTGGATGGAGGAACAGTGAAGTTTAGTCATCCATTTGGACTTACATTTCGGATAAAAACATGCAAAAGAGAAGATTTGATCTTCTGAGCATTAACATCTGTAAAGGGTTAAGATTGTGGGGTGACAATAAAACCCTGGCAGATGTATTGTTAACCTCCTCTCCCCCCCACTTCCCCTTTTTTGCCCCTCCCTCTCCCCCCTTCCCACTAAGAACAGGCGATCGGGAGGAAAAGAAGAACAGAGAGAAGAGAGTTGGAAAAATTAGAGACGTTTTACTAATGCTACTAATAAGAATAGAGAAAATAATACAAAATATACAAAACCAATCTTGAAAGTCTCAGCAACTGCAGAGCCGGCACCCAAAGTCCTGGATTAGACTCTGCAGCCAACTGGAGCTGGATTCAGTCTGTCACTAGGCCTCAGTTCACAGGGACAATTAGCAAGGTCCTCTCCTAATGTCAGCCATAAGGAAAAAGGGAAAAAAGGGACGAGATCCTTGTGATCTCCCACTTTTATATGAAGTATTCACGTGAATGGAATGTTATACACAGTTGGTCAGTTTCTTAGTCACTTGTTTCTCGTCGCCCCTCTCGCGAGATGTCCATCCATGCTTATCAATAAGTTTGCATTCCATTGCTAGGTTTACCAAAACATGTATCTGGTTCTCCAGGAAAATGCAGTTAATATGAAGGCTTTAGCTGACAGGCAAAATTCACTGAAAGAGAAACTTTTTTTTTTTTTAACAAAACCAGGACAACATCCAAGTGAAAAGGAAACACACCCCTATCATGCTTGCTAATGTATCTTAAGGGTTCATGGGATGATATCTCATACAATCCTTGCTGAAAAAAAAAATATATTTAAATAAAAAATGAAATAAGATTAGCAAGGTCAACTGAGGAGGTTTGTAATGCACTCCTCTTAATACATATCACAAGTAAAGCCACTTCTGTCTTCCTTATCTTATGTTCCTTCCCACCTACCTTTCTTGGAGAATGACATTTTAAAATAGAAAAGTATTTTAAAATTTAAGACAGTATCTATAATACACTGATTTATTCAACATAATTGTACCTTTATGTTCCTCAATATATGTCCTCTAATGTATCTTTTTGCCTTTGAGACAATTAGCAGCAAAAGAGGCTTCTGGGCTTTACTAGCTGCAAATCTGTTCGTTTAAGAGAAGACATCTTTTTCGACACGTTAAATCTATTATTTTTTATATTTATTAAGTACCTTGTTATGAAGTACTGAGAATGGTCAAAACCTGGGATAGATATTTTATTATCAGGAATTATAACTTTCTTTATATTAAAAAGCTTAAAACAGGATATGGTACAGATACAATATCATGAAGAAATGTCAGATTTCAGGGGATGACAATTAAGTTGACTTTAAGTGGTCACAAATTCAAAGACAGCAACCAGACTGATGACTGAAATTATTTAGCAGGGACTAAATACCAAAGCAAAAGAAAATTTTCTTCCATAAAAGCCTGAGAAAAGCATTTTTCCATAATCTATTCCACCTGCCATTTTCTAAGAAGTGCAGATTTTATTTTAACAAAAGCAGCAGTTGTTTATTTTCAAAATTCAAAACATAAAAGTTTTACTCATAGGACTTCCTTACACATCAATATTTTATTTGAAAATTTGAATACATTGGATAAACAACTCATATATCTCACAGAGTAATAACAGCAAATGAAAAATTACCCCTTTGGAACTGGGGCTGAGGGGTGGTTTGGGAATATTCTGCAAATGCAAATTGAAACTAAAGGATAAGCGTGGGACAGGATATTTGAAATGTTGTATTTTAGTATGCCTTATAAAAATCAATCCAATCTTTCTGATACTTTCTATATTATTGTACGAATGCTCTTTTATGTCATCTGAGTGTACATGATAGAGTTCAGCAGTGGGAACTACAGGCTGAGTACATTTGCTTATTTTTTTAGATTTTGTTTTATTTGCATTATTTGTTTTTTACTATTTCAACACTTTCAGTAAATTTGTTTGAATTGAACTGTGCATATTTGAGGATATATTTACTGTTTCTACAGTTATGTGCAATAAGATGATCACCAACTAGACTGCTTTCAAAAATTGACTTCGACTGTGGGAAGAAGCAGAGTTTAGAAATTATGCAGGACATAACAGGAAAAAGTATACTTTAGATGGTATATTGCCCATAACATTATGCATCTAAATTTCCCTGCATTCCTGACTAATCAGTAACAAAAGATAAACACCTTTGAAGACAAATCTTGCTGTCTATCTTAATATTGGTCTGAGACAGAAGAATGGCAGGTTATCTGTAGATGACTGTCAGCCTTTATATGAAGAATTTAGACAAAAAAACCAATATGATAAGAAATATTATCTGAGATAATCAATGAGACAATTAATCTTCCTAGCATTTTTATTATTACTAAATAATTTAATTTCTGGTTTAAAATATCACTACAAGGGTAAGAAAAAAAGGCTGAACAAAAAGGGCAGAAAAATTACATAGGTGGTGTATAAAACTGGAACAAAAATATTGTTATACTATTATTTATTTAGCAAGCAAATTCAGTGGAAAATGAGATAATGTATAACATAAATACAGGCAACTTTATACATAATATTTTAAAGATAAAGAGGGCTGATAAAACATGAGAAAACATTAACTTATGAACATTCAGTATACATCTAAAATGGTCTGCTGAGACTTAGAATTTTTCAAATACCAAATATCCTTAAAAAGAAAATAGATCTTAAGATTACTAATTCTGAAGAAATAATAAGTTTTTAAGCATAAGTATATCTGATGTATTTGTCTCAACTTTGGCTATTTCAAGAGCATTTAGCAATTTTAAACATTATGTCTCGTTTATGATATATCTTCAAGAAGACTAATCTGCTCATTATTTTCTAAGTATAATCAAAACAGAAAAGAGGAAAATTATGGAAATTGACATATATTATCCCAGAAATCTGAGAGAAGTACCAAACAAATTATTTAAAATGACTGTTCCTCAGTTATACAGGAGCTTAAAGGTGAATGATTCTAACCTTAATGAAAAGAAAGCAATAAAGTGCACTCTGAACATTTTCAAAGTTTTGTAATTGAGTGAGCTGAATAAGAACAGGATAATATAAAAAGGATATATTTACTTTGTAATAAAGAAAACTTTCTGTTCCCTGACCTTAAACAGGACAGTACAAAAATAAAAGTTACAGTTAAAATTAACCTTGACCACGTGCCAAATGTGACCTGCTGATGTATGCATTAAAATCAACAACAGTTGTCCAAATGCATTGAAGAGAAGAATTTGTTACTAAATGTATTCAGGCTTGAAATCTCTCCTTATATGTGTATAATAGGCTATGCACAGGACCTCAGAATCATTTCCCTGTAAGCCAAGGAAATTTTTAGTTTCTTGCATATTTAAAGGAAAAATAGATTGAAAGGCGAGCAAAATTACCCTCTTCTGTGGGAAAAACATGAAAGCTATAGAAATGGAGCAAGTTTTAAATTCGTATCAGCCCCATATGGCCCGGGTTCCTGAAGTCAGAAAATACAATTCTCCGTGGAAAGTCAATTTCCCCACATTTAGACTGTGATGGTTTTCTGACAGTCATTTCCCAGATGTAATGCTGCATTGTTTCTTTCTTTTGTAGAGCATAGTTTCATAGCTTATTTGAAGCTCTTTCCTTCAAATTGGAGGCAAGAATGTCCAAGGGTCTATGCTGCCAACCACAAGTAAGAAAGAGCATTACATTTTAACCACATTACAACAGCTACATTAAACAAAGGGCACTCCTTTAAAGATCTGTATATGGTATATTAATAAGATGTCTGAACAGGGGTAATCATAAAATACTGCAAACTCATTTTTCCAAAGAATTCTCATCACTCACATGCTTTTTCAGTTCTTTATTTGTGCTCATTCCAGAACTTCATTGAAACTGAAGGTTTGGGAAGGAGAACACCTCTAAGTTGAAAGTTTATTAAAGGATTTAATAACGGTCTTGAAAATTGGTCCTGTTTGTGTGTTTGAGATATACGCATAAAAGATGATAACACTCAGAATGGGCTGCCAAGGTCCTGTCTACACTGAAAATATTTAACTTATTTAATGTTAAGTTCTAGCAAAGTTTGACCCCTGACTGCTGATGCTGAATATCATTTCCAGTGAACTATGTTGTCCATCTGTCAATCAAGATCATGTCTTCTAACTTGTGATTGTGGCACCAAAAATGAACTGAATACAGATTGGTCTGTGGGGCACATTTCACCATAAGATGTGCAGAGCCACAGGTAAGCCACTCTTTCTAATCTAAATGCGTATCCGACAAATGTGGAATGAAAAACATATTAGCCTCTGATATGGCAGTAAAATGGCATCAACATACTGAATTTTGTAAAGAAGAATGGCAAAACACTTTTGCAGATGCTCTCCTTATAAAGAAAGTAGCTTCCTATGGTGATCATGGTCATTGGATGGGTTTGAAAAGGACCTTTCCGCATGGTTCTGTACTTATAAAATATCAGAACTAAAACTAGAAACCAAGAACTAAACTATCTTCACCTCACTCCTCCTTCTTCCCAGCCTCAAGTTCACTCCTTCATTCCCGACTCCTCTACTTCCTCCCACCCCGAGCTGCACAGGGGGATGGGGAATGGAGGTTGTGGTCAGTCTGGAAGTGTTCCTCTCTGCTTCTCCTTCCCCCTCACACTTTTCCCCTGCTCCAAGGTCGGTCTTTCCCATGAGCTGCAGTCCATCAAACCTGCTCCAACAGAGATTCTCCATGGGTTGCAATTTTGTTCAGGGAATATCCACTTGTCCTGGTGTGGGATCTTCCGCAGGCTGCAGTTTCCATCAGGAAACTGCCTGTTCTGGCATGGGGTTTTGGATGGACTGCAGCAGGACAACCTGATCCACCATGGTCTTCTCCATGGACTGCAGGAGAATCTGTGCTCTGGCACCTCAAGCACCTCCTCCCCTTCCATCTTGATACCTAAAATCAGTAATTCATAATAAAATAAGTCTATATGAATAAGGGTCATAGATTTTAGACTTTAATAAGTTAATAAAGTTCACAGATGCTAGGTTTTAGGCACTTATTATGCATTAAGTCACAAGAATGGCAGGAGACAATGCCCTTGCTTTCAGAAGATAACGTGGCGACACCAGCACAAGCACGTTACAAGCTGAATAACAAAGGAATGTAATGAATATGCAAAGGATTTCTTGGAAATGTAATTAATATGTATGATCTGTGTGGATATAACCTGCGTCTGGGAGTTGTTTGGGTCCCCCACTAGGTGGAACAATACCCGTGGGTGTGCCGGTGCATCAATAAAGGTGATGCTTGTTTTTAAAACCACAAATTTAGGTTTTAGAAACTTCTTCAATTTGCCGATTTTACAGTATCAATCTCTTCTGGACTTGGTGTTTTCCCTTTCATAAATACACTTTCCCAGTGATGCCCCACAGGTGGCTGAGGGGCTTGGCTATGCTTTGCAGTGGTTCCGTTGGAACCAGCTGGAACTGGTTGTGTCCTGCACAAAGTGACCTCCTCACAGAGGCAACCTCTGAAGTGCCCCACTGACAATACCCTGCCATCTACACGATTTTAAAACACAGTTTTAACTACTACTGATGCTTCTTTTCTGTATTTAGATAATTTGAGCCATGACTACAATGACCCTTTGATGCATTTCGATTAGGCTATTAAATCATGAATCAGGCTCTAGTTATAATGTGTGTTCCTTTGTGATGTGACAAGATTTTGAGTTTAGCACAACTAAGGAGGAGAAAAAAGAGAGGTTTACACTTTAGTTTGCATTAAAAAAACTCAAATTCCGAGGTTTGTAACACTTAACCAGTATTAGACGGAAGCCACAAGTTAAATTAATCAACTGATCAGTTAGTTATATTGTTAATAGCTTAAAATTGGCATGATAGTGAGGTATTGAGCATGAGTGCTCTTCCAAGGATGCCTCAGTATGACGTGTGTTAATACTTCTGTATATGCAAATAGTGCTGGTTAGTTCCACAAGCACTTTACAGTTTGGTCATTTTGTTTAAGGAAGCACCTTATCTTTGATTAAATACATCTAAATCAATGAGACTATGATTCCAGATAAGGCTGCTGACATTTGTAAAACTATATGATATTCCTTATTAAGGATTCTTGTTCCTAGTCTTGAACTGTCTAACATAAAATGCCAGCTTAAAGCTTGAAGAACTTCCCAAACCTCAGATCTCCATTCTGGCCTTTTCCCCATGAACTTCAGTACTAGTATGTGTAAAACCTGTGCTTTACCTGTCTGAAATGTAGTTATTTATGTTATATGCCGGTAACAAAAGAGGAAGTTTATTAAAGAGAGTTATTGTACAATATTTCAAAGATATAGAATTTATATTAGTAATAAGCTATTTACTTGAAAATAGCTCATTCTTTTTAACCATTCTTCAATGTTTGCAAATTTTCAGGAGACACTTATGTTTATGAACTCTCAGTGATGTGCAAGACGTTCTATTTGAAAGAGCTTCTCTGACCAGAATGATCCTGACAATTGCCTTTCCTTCACACCAGAGAGAGTGATAGGGAAGGGAGAGAAACTGAGCAGAAACTTTGCTACTAGAACCCTTTTTTTTTTCAAGACTGGTACTTTTTTTTTTTTTTTTTAATGTAAGGAAGATGTTAAAATAGTAATGAAAGTAGTCACCACTATTAATATCTGAACTATGAAGAATGGGCATTTATTATGTGCTCAGTCACCTATAACTTGATTTAGATGATGTTGTTCTTGTGGTGTATCTTAAGGACTGTTAAACAGTCCTGGTTTTATACAGGACTAATCTTTCTTTATCAGATCAGTTTCATACCAAGTACAATACAAAAAAACATGTTTTCTTTTCAGGAAAATAGCTGTATGAAAAGCAAGTTGTCAGTCCTTCACAGAATCCAAAGTAATTAACTAAGGGAAAAGTTTTAATCTGCTTTTAAAGTTACAAAATCAATACGCCACAATCTTATTGTGAATTGACACATGCAAGCCTTACCAGAAAGGTGTGATGTCAACACGTTATAGTTAAAGGATTGCATTTAAAGATTCCAGCAGAGTGGACATAATATGCCATAAAAGATATGAGGGCCTACAAGTTAGTGCTGCTCTGCCAGAATTTTGTTTGCCAGACCCTCGGACTGGAACGCAGGGTTTAAAGTGGTACCTTTACTCAGGGCTTCAGAAGGATAAGCCAGAAAAAAACAATATTGAGCATTCTCTACATAATGTTAAAGTCTGGATCCTTAACTCTCCCTACATCTTAGACATCTAACTTAGAGATCCAGAAGGACCTCTAAGCTATTTAATATGGAAAGGCAGTATTAAAACATTACTTTTGGAGAGCTAATCTGAGCCACACAAGATTACACAAGGAAGCCACAATCTCCTGCCCTGTGCAGAAAAAGCTCATGACCACAACACGTGTATGGTAAGTAGAGCCCAGAGCCAGTTCCTGGTTTACCTGAATAAGTTCAAATCCCTGCTTCTCACTTCAGAGGGCTGGAGGACAATATATGTAATTATCCTTTTGGCTGAAGTTGCAAAACTATCCAGGAGGGATTTGGTCCCTGCTTCTAGAACTTAAGTATTTTCTCTTCCGTGAGACTATATGTAGATCCAACACAGGCAATGACTGCACACCTTCAACAGGACAGACTTTGTCTTCTCTCCTGCATGTAAGACTACCTGTTATCTGAATTCACAATTTGGGTACTCACTCAGGAAAAATGTGGGAGTGTGAGACCCCTCAGACTACAGAGGAAACTGATCTCTCACTTCCCTGTCAAAGCTTCCATCATTATTTTAGAAAAATATGCTTGTATCTTATCCCTTGGCCTTATTTTTGAAAAGGAAACAAGTGTGAATGCACAATTGAGGGGACCTGACCATTTTGAGGCCCTACAAATAGATCCAGGGTACCTCTGCTGCAGATTAGCTGTGCGCAGGGCAATTCACTGATCCTCAGGATGCTTAGAAACTGCTTCCAGAGATCAGCAAATGCTCACAAGAATGTTTTTTGGTTACTAGTTTGAGAGTCAGGTGCACATTTTTTTTCACTGTGCATTTTGCATCTTGTTCTTTGGAGCCAGTCCTATAATTTGAGGGGCATAATTCCACAGTATGTTTCCCCTTATTTTGCCACTTATAATTGAAGAATGTCTCTGAGGCACTGCAAGGAGAGTGAGTCCTGTGGACTTCTGTGCCAGTCAGTCATCTATGGGGTTCCTTCTAACTAAATGCCAGGGGGGAGAATTGATCAGATATTGATCAATGCAGCTGCAAACACTGTTCAGTTACTTGAAGTTTTCCATAAACCTTCAAAGAGATCAATCACTAGACAAGGTATGCTATAGATCAGCCAAGCAGGATGCACTTTAAATGACAAAATTTTGAAGAAAGTTAAAGCTTGCCAAACAACCTATAACAAAGAACCTACTCTTTTTTTTTTCTCATTCATTCAGAGACAAAGAATAACAGCCAGCTCTCAATACACCCATATTGATACTCTTTGATAGTAGTTTTTTCATACTTAGTCACTAAGAAATACATAGCCTAAGTCAATTACCCACCGAATACTATCACAGCTCTTCTGAAAACTATGTTGGATGCTATTCTGGGCTTTTGTTGTGTCCAGATATTTAAATTGGCTCTCTATGCTGAATATTATGAACACAGAGAAAAAAAGGATTACCAATGTATCCCTCCATGTATGTTCAAGAAGTTTGCAGAAAATCTATGTATTTTATTAATTCCCTCTATTTAAGAAATGATACTAAATACTTAATTGGGATTATGCAGTGATTTCAGGCAATAACAGTGAAAAAGAGAAGGTACAATTGTCTTTGTTATGTGAGAAGGAAAGACAGCCATCAATTTAGTTCTGCTAATTTGACAACATATGGGCTTTTGTTGTTAATTTCAATGTTGAGATGTTACAAGACTCACGAGTAAAAAGCAAGTGTTTCAATTTTCCAGTAATTTGCCTGCGTGGTTACAGTTTAACCTTTTTTGTTAATTTGCTTTCTTGTAGATATAAATATGAAGATTAATTTGTCAATGCATGTATTGTAATATTATGTCTCTTAAATTAAGGAATATGTATGTTATGGTTAATTGTAATTTTGAACAACTTGGCCTTCAGAAGCCATTTTTCTCCTTGATTCCTGAAACACGTTTTTTTCTCTGTGCTAAATATCAGGCAGGATAGTAGAAATGTTTAGCTACTGAACCAGCATGCTGAGAGTTCCTGTGTCAATATCTAGAACTAGCTGCAAAGATCTTCAAAAGAAACAAATTCTGGTATTCTATGCATCTTTATTCCAAAGAGTATTCATGCCCCTCAACTATTTTTAATTGAATGATTCTCAGAATGCAATGATACCAATGTAAAAGAGGAATCATTTGACATTCTTTTTTATGTTTCAACTTGTATTTTTAAAGGTTTTGGATATAGCAAAGCAATTTGACTAAAATATGACAAATATGTCAGTGCATCAAAGAGGTTAAAAAGTAATAAAATATTCAAATAGCTACAGTGAAGCAAAAAAGCATATCCTGTAGGACTTTTGAGCTCCATTTGTCATTAATTTCTTGGCACAACTCTGTAAATATTCTATTATAGAAACAACCTAACCAGCTATCTGTGAAATCCTATATGTCTGCCAGTTGGTGATTTTCTTTTGAAACTGTCAGCACTTTTCACTGCACATAAGGCAACTTACTGCAAGGGATGAAAGAATAAACAAAATCAATAGCTCAACTTTTTTTTGGTATTGGAATGCAGGTGGAAAAATAATCTACTGAAACCAAGAGCACAAGTTAAATGAATAACAAAAAGGCACTGTCGTGTTATTCTAGAAACTTAGTGGAGTATAGTACAATACTACTCTATTTTTAAAGTAACAATCATACTGCTACTCCTCTGCATTTCCTTTTGCTGTACATGGAAAAAGTCATATTAGTGACATATCAGAAGAACAGTCAATAAAACCCAATCTAACATTTTGGTTCACTATGAAGCTATATTGCACAGCTTTCCTTAGATACTTTACTAACTTTTATTTCTCATATGCAGGGTTCAGGAACACTACCAGTACATGTGGAACAGTCTGACTCTTTGATAATACCAAGTCCCTCTCTAATCTGCCTCCTCTACAGAAATGAACTGGAAGTCTGTATTGATTTCCAGACCCAGACTCTATGTCCACTGCTTACAGCAGTAGAGCTGTGGCTATAAAGAATCCTAAACCTCCTTATCATGGAATAATATATAATAAATATATAGATTATATAATGATAATAATAACAAAAAACTTTCTAACATGACAGAGCTCCTTTTTTAGAAGAAATGGCTCAACAGCTCATGTCTTGAAACACAGCTAGAGTCTTCCGCTGTAGTCTTTAAATGTCTCAGTTTTCAACCAGCTTCCCAGAACTTTGATCTTCTGCTTGAAACTACTAGCAACAGGAGTCTGAGAATTTCAGATTTGACTTTTACCCTTCTTATCCCAATTGAGCTTGTATTTTTTGGCACACAAACTAATGATCACCTTTCAGTAAGGCTGAGGAAGGAAAGATGGACAAGCAACAGGGTAATAATTTATAGAAGTTGTTTGTTACGTTGTGTTTAGTAAGTCCAAACCAAATGAGTTGCAACCTCAGAACTAGTCTGGCATCTTGGTTTGCTCCAAACTACAGAAGAAGAAGGAGACATGAAACCCTACCAGCTAAAAAGAAATCTGGCTTGGAAAGACTCTTAGCCACTGCAGAGTCAGGCTAGACAGCAGCTCAGGCACACAGTAGCTCTGGCAAAGGGTGACAGGAGAGGACATAGCCAAAATGCAGCCATCGTCACTTGGCATGTGGCCTGCAAACTAGCTGACATGGTTTCAAACAACCATCTACACTGTGGCAATGTTTTCAGTAGAGCCAATTCATATATTTTATTTGGGTTTTAATGTAAAGATGAACTTTCGATTTCACAACAAAGTGAAAAATTATTTAAATTTTCAGTCTACTATGAATATTGCTATTTTTGAACTTTGTAATATATCACAACATTTGCATCTACGCATTCTTTCTCCAGAACAAAACAATGATTTTGCCTTTCCTGAGGTCACTGTTTCATCATGGATGGGCTGTCTGAGTTGTGTGACAAAGGGCTATCCCTGTCCCCCCAACCTGAGCTTTTCCTGTAACGCTGCTCAAGCGATAACCACCAGTGGTGGTCATGATGAATCTGGCTCATAGTGGATTCAGGAGAGACAGATAACAACACAATAGCCAAGGGCTAATGCGCCTGCCTAACGACAGTGCTGGCCAATGACTGACCCAAGTCAAATTTGGAAGAAAATAACATATGCAGTCAGCATGCAAATATGACTATGAGTAAATCATCTTATTCCATAAATAGTGGGCAATCCAGAGCCCTTTGAGCTTTCCTGCATGGCAGTGGGCTGCGCACCAGGATCTCCCCTCGAGTACGGGCGCCTCTCAAGGTTACTTCTCCAAGTCGAAAGAATCCTTATCATGACAGCTACTTGGTAAGTGAATTGGAAATAAGCACACTGAAATTTTGAAATCTTAGCTAAGTGATATAAAGGATTGATTGAGCATATATAATCCTTTAGACATAAATCGTTGACCAAGTCTGAGACTAAATCTGGAACCAGCCACATCTAGACTCCTTTCTGAGAAGTTTAGAATGCAAGAGGGTCCTTTCTGAACCTTGTGACTCAACAGGAGGCTCTTCCTGATAATTTTTGTGCTGTAAATAATCATGTACTTTGACATTGAATCTTCTTAAATTACTATTGCATTTATCATTGAACTTTGTTACCTCATTGTTTGGTATCAATAAGTTTATTGTTGCTTCTCTTTTACGAATCAAGTGCGTCCCTCTCAACTCCATCTGCAATAAGTTGTCAGCTTTATCTATCACAAACATTCTTCACAGCTCTTAGGGACTGAATCAAATTTAATAGGTACATATCACACAAAGGCATACATTAGTCTATACTTCTATATGCAAATAAGGATAGAAACAGATACTCCTTTTACACTGAGTTATCCAAGTTTTGCATTTATATCTGAAAAGAGTATTTGAGATATACAATTTCAGTTTTCAATTTTCAGCAACACAATGGTCACCTAAACATGTCAGCCTCTTGAGTTTCACACTGAACAAGCACTTTCTGGTTGTACTAATAAAACTAGTTCCCACTTATTTTTTTTTCTTTCTTCTTCTCGTACCCTATCAACTTTCAACTTTTCTCTTTGCTTCTTTATTAGTATTTCTTACGTTCTATAGTACTCTTCCTTGTAACTCAAAATCCTCCAGTAAGGCATCAAAGCAGGTGTCAAATATAAAAGCAGCTTTGTCAAAAAAACCCCATAGTTTTTAGAAGCAGCAACATATGATGAACAGGAAAAGTCAAAATGTGTCTTTTTTTACTTCACCAAGAATTTGTTTGACTTTAATAACTAAAGATGGTATCAACACTTTCAGGTTTATGCTTTTTTTTGTTTTGTTTTGTTTTTTCTTTTTTTTTTTTTTTTGTTTTATGCAATGCATACTTAAACCAGAAAAAAAAATCTACCAAAAATCTACTAAAATTTTTTTAATAATTTGGAAAAAAATTTTGAAATATTGGAAATTCCTACCTAAAGGAAAATCCTGTTTTGGACAAGTAGTATTCATGTTTCATTTTACCATCATCCAGTCTTCTTCTGTTGTCTATAACATACATTCTTAACTAAACACCCATATTTTCTACTCCAAATGTCCCTTTTACTGACTTTGGAATGCCCAGTATATCTCACCTCATTTATCCACAGAATCTGATTGTAAAAAACAATTCACCCACTGATGTTAGATCCTGTAGGTGGGTGGAGGAGAGAGGTTGTGAACTTTGCTATAGTTGGTGGACCAAATATTGTCTTTGAAGCAAAGGCAGACACCAGCGGTGTCATATTAGTTTTACTGTTTTGTGAACTCTGATCTCTCTTGTTTTATAATCACAAATATATCATTTACATAAATATAATGCAGACGTGCCCATCTCACCTGATGAGTGCAGTTCTAGTTGTACAGGGGAATGTGCAAGCTGCAACTTCCCTTTGTTCCCATGTTTCTGTGCATCCCATGCAGTGTTAATGCTCTCACTTCTGCTTGGGTACTGGGGTCAAGCAACCACACAAAGGTACAGTGTTACATGATGTTACGTGACAGCATAGTAGCAAAAGCTTGCAGAGTCCTCAGAAAAGACGATGGCATGGTGTGGGGTACCAGAAAATTTCATATGGTCTATCCTAGAGGAGTAAGACAGAGACACCATCAAAAAATTGAGTACCTCTGATGTTTTGGATGGAAGACACAAATTAAAATATTCAGAAGTTTTTCCAATAAAAGCCCTTTTTGAGTCTCAGCATTAACAGGGACAGTGCATTTCTTACTTCAGATCTCAAACCTTTTTCACTCTGAGTCAATTTTTTCACTGTATAAATATATAAAAGTACTTTCCTCTAAAAAATGGCCAACAAAAGCCCAATTAAAAACAACAACAACAACAACAAAGCAATCAACCAAATAAAATCCAAACCAAAAGAAACAAACATACCACAAACTCTTTTAGTTCAAAATCATCTCCCAAACAAAGGTTTGTCATTATGTTGGGGTTTTTTGTTTGTTTTTTCTTTCACAAAGTAACCTGTAAGTTTTGACTATTTTAAACTAAAATGTTTTCAGATTGTGTTGGAACTCAAAAATAGTTGCCTTGAAACACAACTATAATTTCCCCAACCCTAGTTGTTTCATGTGAGGAAATGCTCAAAACAGCCACAGGAAAAAAAGCATAAATGAAACATTTCAACAGACTTTTTATTGCCTTAAACATTTTATACTAGATAGAGAAAGTTTACAAAGCATGAGAATCACCTATGTTGACCTGAGAGGGAGCTCTGTAGGACACAGCTGAAGGTGACTATCAAAACTCTCCCAGGCTCAAGCAGAAATAAATGAGAAGCTGTGCAGGGACAGCACAGGTTTCAACAGGTTTCTGCAGTAAGTTTAGGTCAAAGAGCTCTCCTATCAAAATTAATGATGTGCCTTGCATTTGCAATTATACCAATAAGATGAGTGGAACAGCAACAATGAAGGGATGGTGCTATTTCCATACCCACACTGATAAGGATCAAAGAAAGCTGAGGTGTCTACCCTGTCTTACCTCACTTTGATCAGAAATTTTTACATGAGTGGGGGCTGTTGGTCCTTCCTGAGCTATATTGCGGATGTGCATTTCTCCAGTCCTGTCTCTGGCCTTGCTCCTTGGATTGTATTTGAAGCTATGTTAGGCAGCCCATCTCCTAAATATACATACATACACACACTATCATATACCTTGTATGTACACTGACACTTGTTTCCAGCCCTGTCTCTGGCACCATCTCCATTTATTCCTGATAAGATGTTCTGTGTGGACCCTGGGCCTGACTCATGCCACTTCTCACTCACAAGAGAGGTTGGGCCTTTATCTCCTTTCCCTATTTCTTCTAAATAGGCTGGACACAGCTTATCAGCATAGTTTTTTGTTTGGAAAATTGAATAACATTTCCCACAACTGGAGGAACTTACCGTAGTTACTAAGTAAAACCAGCTTCAGTAAGCAGCACCTAGCCTATTCAAGACTCAAAAAATATTTATGATTTTTTTTTCCCTACAGAGCTTGGAAGTTGTCTTATATGTTACCTGGAGGAAAATCTGTAATACTATAAGTCTACAGTAAGATCTGTTAACACATGTTTATTTCTACTGAAGATATACTCATAACAATGGCATTTATACAGTCTTATGAAGTGAACATTTAGTTCTCCTGATTTTTGTGTGATGTACATATTTCAGTCTTGAATGTTGCCTTTGGAGCAACCTTATAATTTCTAATTTTTTTTTTCCCATTAATGTGAAAAACGTTTGAAGTCTGAGCAACTCCTTTCATAAGAAAAAGCTTCATATCTCTGTGGAAGCCCTCTTCAAAGCTTCACATCGCAGTGGGAAGAAAAGCCCTTTATAAAATCTCACATTGTTTGAAGCAATTATCTTAATCTCTCTCCACTGAGTGGATATATCATTTTGAAGATATCTACGTAAGTGCACAGGGCCTTTCACTCTGCACAGGCACTTTGTTTATTTGAAGTTCTTTCACCACCATCGGTGTTAGTATATTAAGCAAATGTCTCTCATTAAGCTGAGAAATGTGCTTTTTGCATAGTTAAAATAATAAGTTCACTTTAAGTTACTCAAATCAGGTTTTAGAAAACAGCACAATGAAAATTAAAAATGGTTCGGATCATTTTATTAAACACCAAAGAAGCACTGGATAGCAATATAAAGTCCAATACCAGGGGGAAAAAAAAAGGAAAAATAAAAAAGTGAGGCCAGCTATTTTGTGTATATACACACATATGTATTAGAGGTATCTGTGCAAGTGTTATATGTAGTGAGTGTAAGTAGCTTACATTAAATATTGTTAAAAGAAAATTTGCTTGCTATCCTACAGCAAAGTTTTTGTAGGTGGTTTAGATTTAGTTGCTGAAACATGTCTTGTTCAGACACAAATCTAACTATCAGTTTAGCTAAATAACTTTTGAAATATTTGGTGTACAAATAACATCATCTGCCTCAAAAGTAATGGTGGCTTCATGGTTTCCTATAAGCTGAAAATATCAGGTTTCAACCACCAATAATGAACATTTTAAACTTAAACTTTAAACAATCTATTTTATCAAGTCACTTAAAATAGTGTATTTTAGAACAGAAAACATCTCAGCAAAGTTATAAATTAAAGATCACTTCTGTCACAGCAGTGCATAGTGCTTCTTATAAATTGTTTATTCATTATCTTACTCTCAAAGAACACTGGACAACAACTTTCATGTTGAGATGGCTGTCATTTTTTACTCAGTTTTCAGTTTTCAAATGCTTTAAAGGTTATATCAGTGATATCACTGAAGAAAGGAATACAGCAAAGGATGTGGATGTGCAAGAAGTATTTTATAATCACAAAGATTACTGTAATCACAGGAATTTCCTGGGGTTTCTCTAACTATTACTAGTAAGATCCTCTGTAATTTGCTGACCCTTTATTTGTTATCCACTCATTTCCCTTTGATTAAAAATACAGAGCTAGTGAGAAGTGTTCATTACTCATGGCAGGTGACAGACAGGTCATAGGTGAAGTAGGTATTTCGAGAAGTGAAGCATATATTTCAATAACTGAAACAGCATTCACAGCTTTTGCTTTGAATAAGACACAAATAACTATTCACAAAGCTCAGTTTTTTGTTTGTTGACTACTGGAGTCACACCCTACCTTCCCTGAGGCAGGCCCACCAGGTAGACAGGGCACATGGCATGAAGGACTCCCTGTCCTCTCTCTGGATGGCTGGCCCTGATGACTTAAGGGGTGGGAGCAATGGCCACATGTTCCTACCCAGGGCAGCTGGAAGGTCTCTGCTGTGACTACTCCACCTTCCCAGGGTCCCTTGCACAATAGGTATGAGGTTCTGCAAGTGAAACCAAACAACCATAATGAGAACAATGGTTCAGATAAGTTGGAGATGTCATAGAGGTTAAGTCAGTCTACACCTTCAGTTAAAACCTCTTCTATAAAGAAAACAAGACAGATAGTTACAGAAAACTTCCTTCTGCAGGGAACAGAAGGCTCAATATGCAGACTGGACCCAGATCTTGGGGAAGTCTGCTTCCTCACTGGGCCCAGGGTTAAAGATGTGAAGAAAAAACTTCCTGTCCTGGTATGGCCTGCAGATTGTTATCTGTAATTGATTTTTCAGGTAGACAGCAATGAGGTTGCAATGTGAAGTCTGAAGGCAATCAAGAGGGACTTTAGGGCCTTGGGATGACCGGTTAAGTGGTCAGGAGCATAAGCTGTGTCCTCCTCTGTCCCCTCAGCTGCAGGGAATGACGAGTCAAGATAAAAGGAAGGCCCAGCAGATGTGAGACTGTTGTCACAGCAGAATTTTGGGTTTTTTTTCATAGATTTTGTTGCTGTTCCCTGATTTCCTCAGAATTTTCATCTCTTTATTACAAAGGGCTTAGATACCTTTCCTATTCCTAAGGGCTATCCTAATGGACCTGCAACTCTGCCATACACCTTCTGCTTACGAGTCTATGCCCTCATCTTCTTGTAAAATATTCCAGTCCTCTCCTGTGCTGATTTAATCTCTCATCAACTTTGTGTCAACTGCAAGTTTTTTCAGCATGATGCTGCTGTTTGCGCCAGTGTCATTAATCGAAAAAGGCTGCCCTGAAGACCTCAAGGAACTCCACTGACAAACCTCACCAACAAAATCATTGTCTTCTCAACAAAGGTGTTTCCACTCACTAGTATTTTTCTTTTGGTAGAAATTGGGCTACCCAAAAATTTTAAAATAAAGCTGTGAATCCTTTTGTGCTAACTGGTACAAATAGTTGCAAATGGTAAGTATTCCAATTATTTCAGTATTCAAGTATTTGAAGATGTCCTGAAATATTTTGTGACACCAGAAATTACACTTTTCAAAATCAAGGACCTTTCTTTGGTGAAAGATTCAGGACCCCTTCTGTTGTACATAATTTGAGCCAGTCAGACTATTTAATTTGAATGGCTTGCTCATTATGTATTCTTTGGAGACTACACCAATATTGACTTTGGGAGAAGTGAAGTAATGCATACAAGCACATTTTCACACACTCAAGCACACATATCCTTACTAATTGCACACAAAGTGTTTATAAACTTATATAAAATTATATTAATTGGAAGTTAATAATGGACACTATCTTCACTAACACTGATAATGTAATCCATTTTTCCTTGCCAACTACCCTATTGACAAAATACTTACAAGGATCATAAAAGATTTTCAAAGTACTAGCTTTCCTCAAAAAGTGTATTAAATAGGCATAGGATGGAAATCCATATTCTACTTGCACAACTGAGCACAAAATGCAGGCATTCTTTTTTCTCCTGAGGTAATTTCTAACCATAAGGCAGTCATTTAGAGAAATTGCATCCCTATCTCCTTAAGGCTAAGCATCTTTCTAGTGTAGAAAATGCCATCTAATTGCAGTGTTAAATAAGCAGCCCTCTCAAATTGAATTCTCTGTGACAGTAACATAGAATGACATTTAGTAATGTTTGTTTCTTTGGGGTTTCCTCGTATTGCAAGAACAGTCTAACCTGTACAGGCAAAACACTTTGCTATACTTCCATCTGCTTTCAGGTTGCCTAAAAAGAAATCCATTTAGACCTTAAGGGGGCTATTTGGGTACAACAGAGGTGTTTGTGAGATTTAGGTAAAAAATTATATATGCTGTAATATGAGAGCTAACATACCACTTTAAAAAAGATTAAAAAATCCCAAACCCCTAGCCTCTTTATTTGCAAACCCTTGCAAGTAGTAGCCTAATACCAGAGATAATCTCCCAAATCTAAAAATCAAACAGGCTTAATTAGAACAAGCCAGAACAGCAGGAGAAAAAATCTCTGGAAACATCTACTTTTGCATTGATTGCCACTTAAAACAACCAGATAGAAAAATGTTTAATATTATGTGTTATGTGTGATGATATCACAGGCAACTCCATCTTTCATTCTGCCTTTTATATAAAGCAGTGGCTTTGGGGAACCATGCATTAATGTTGATTTTAGTGAATTCTGCCTTGCTATAGCTTTGCAATTGCAGAATAAATTTCTATGGGAGGACAATTATTCAGTCAGAGAGCTTTAGAGATTTCATGGTTATTGTACTGAACTGTAGATTTTACTGTTATAGAGGTAGGCTATATCTATACTTCAGATGGCATCCTGGTACCTTAGGCAGTTTAAATGATCAGGTACCAGAATCAGCCTAACAGCAGCTGCACAGAGCTTTTGCAGCTGCATGAATTTGTGCTAATTTACCTTGCTGAGAAGACTTGATAATTCCCTCAAGCTGAGCTCTACATTAGCACCGTTAGCCTGCCTGGTTTTTTTAAGTTAGGTTGAGTAACTTCATAGTGCAGGGACAGGAAGAGTATAAAATCATCAAGGCTTGTAATCTATGAATACAGTCAATGGTCTCACTAGGAGGCATGTTTACTAGCAGTTATAGCTCATTCATCAATGTGGTCATGTCCAAGGCATATAATAATATGCAATGTATACTTTTCCTCTGCATCATATCATGTAATAATGCATGTGCTCTGCATTATTTCTGTCTTAAAAATACACCAGCCAGTTGTAGCCTTATTCTAGATATCATCTTTTTGACTCTATATGAATGGCAGGAATAGGACTGTAGCAGAGGGTCTTTCAAGACACAACAGAAGTATTATATTTAATTGCTCTGTTTCCTTCGTCTCTTTGTATGTAGCAGTACCATTTATTTCCTTGATTTTTGCTACAGGAACTATCTATCTGATTCTTAACGATATTTTAACATTGGTCTCAGGAAGTGCTTTCTATGTCCAATAACATTTGTGTGACAGATGGTGCAAATGACCACCACATTGATGCTAGAGTAGTGTGAAATGATATTGCTTACTGCTTGATGTTTCACCAGCTGGCAACAGTGGATGAGTAGCAAGGATAAGTCTGAGGAAAAAAAAAAAAACAAACAAAAAACTGTGTCCAGATTTCTCTGATTTTTGTAACAAAATTTTAAATGTAGCTTCTTGTTTCTCTTCTCTGAATGTCTTATTCTTATATATTTCTTCTTGACAATGCCCTTGATCACTAAGGTCATTTGCAAAGACGATCTCTTTCCATTAGACATATTTCTCACCATCTTATTCATCCTTTTCCTTAACTAATCTATTATTTAAAATCTTCTATTCTTCGTGGTACGTGCAGGATTTCAGTGAATGTGTGCAGAATATATCATTCCAGTCAGATGCCTCCAGGTCTCTCAGTAGGTGTTTGGGTTGCTAACTGTTTTGGTCCATCAAGCATGTCAAGAATTCACCTGTTTGGAACAATGAAGTCTAAATGAAAGAAAATGTAATTTTATAGTCTCTTATCTTCTTCCTAGTATGCACATCCTGACTCTCCCTATTTTACATCTCTGAACTAGAATCCAACATAAAAAAACCTGCAGACATTCAGCTTCGAGATGACTGGATTTTTCTTGTCAGGTTAAGCAATTTTCCTGTTTCTGCTTGTACCACATGTCTCTACTAGTTATATCTTCATCAAATTCCTATCTCACGTGGCCCACAACCCTGTTTGACTACTGCTCTAAGCTCAACAATTCCCCTTTTTCTTGCTTCATCAAGCTTCAGACTGATGATCTCTCAGTAATTTTCTTCCCTAATTTCTACCAGAGTCTTTCTTCCAAACTCTTGTTGAAAAGACTGACATCACGTTTTCTCCTGACTCCTGCGCTTTATGCTAAGATATATTTTCTCTTTTGGTTTTGTTTTTAATGACACTGTTCTCTCTAAGGCATACAAAATCTACAACACGTGAATTGTCATACACATGATAGAATGGGAGAGTTCCCTTTTACTCTGAAAGAAAGACAATATCATTCAAGAGCATTCCCAATTACTGTTCACTCTATTAGTGAACATAACTGAGCAGCAATGTTAAAAAAGGTAGAAACTTATTTTGCAAAATGAACCTTGATTAATAACAACCATTCAGCATCTGTAAGCCCACAACCCAGATGAAACTTCTGTTTAGTTATCTTCTGTTTTCTATTTCACAGAGGTCTGAGAATGCTTTGCAATGATTTATGACAACTGTCTATTGTCAAATGTAGCTGTGAGTAAAATAATCTGAAACACCTGCAAAAAGATACAAGAAACTGAGCAACACTGGAAGATACATTTTCAGAATCATTCAGCAAAAGATGTCTAAGGTACATGCTCTTTCCCATCTACACAACTAAAATTCTCAGCTGTCATTTTATGTTCCATTGAATGCAAAAAGCTTTTGTCTGAACAAGATTGGTGTTGCTCTACTGCTAAACATTCAGAATTTTGTCTGACAGATCAGATCCCTGATTTGTCTCTTTGACCAGATGATTCATATCTCTGAATGCTTTTTTCCTTTTACTGTAATATCAAACTTCTGCAACTTTTCTTCAGTTCCCCTTCCCTTTTAAAGTTTTCCTACAGTAAATGAGAAATAACAGTTTCACTTCTGACTGCTCCATGGTGACAGCTGTCATTACCATTTTTTTGTGTGTTTGTTTTGGCCACTCTTCTCTCTGTTATGCTGACACTCAGCATTTGGAAAATCAGCACCACAATATCTTTCTGCATACCTCACATTTCATGAAGTCTACCACAGACAACAATAAAGCTGAAAATGTGCAGCAATGACTACCTGTCATATCCACTACACCGTAATTTTCTTTGCTCGTTCTTTATGATCACCAATCATCCTACACATTGTGATAAAATTCAAGCACAAAGTCACAGGTACTCTTTTTTTTTGTCCTGCTTTTGTACAGTAGTTGCAACAGTGGGACCATCATCCAAGATTAACACACTTAAAAATAACAGAAATACAAAAAAAATATAGTTAATGGAGATTTCAGTTATTTTGAAAGGAAATATTTCAGCTTGGTTTCCGTATCGTATATTAACACAAAAAGGTCTTGTTGGAACAAATTGAAACAGAACTGTTACTGTGATTTTGCAGAGTTACAGAAGGTAAACACTATTGCATTACATATTCAGGCTTAAATCATGAAAGCACTTTAACTGCATAGTAAAAGGCAAATGAAAATTGTTTTCTAAAATACATATTTAAGAGAAAACACATATCCAATTTTTTTTACTTAGGAACAAAAAGATCACCTTCAGAAAGCTCCATTCACTATGCTAGAGTTTAAATTCACATATTGAGGTCAACAAGGTAAAATGTGTTGGTGTAGAAAAATACCTTGGTAAGATACAGAGTATTGTACATTCATGTCTAAGGGGTTTGCTACATCCCTTTATCACACCCTCTGTTCTGTCTTGTTGCTTCAAAAGGACAGACATTCTGTAAAAGTCTACCCCTTAAATGAACACTATTAAGATGGAAAAATTCATATCCTACTGATTTTATACCAGACCAGCTATTGGGGGAAAAAAAAGTTCTCCGAAAAGAGATGAAGAAATTTTCCTTTGAAACTTCATTTTTTAAACAATCCACCTTTTATTTGTCTTCATCCCAGAGGAAAAAAAAGTCTTGGTGGAATAGAAAATCTTTGGACTATACTGTATGTTTTAAGGACAACAATTACTATAACCTAAAGTATGGAAATATTTTATCATTTTTTTCCTTAGACTTGTAGTATCTTTTTTAATCTTTCACATTTTATTACTCCATAAGTAGGCAAGACAACAAAAAACGTTTGGTCACCAGGAAAGGGTATAAAATAGTAAACAAGAACCTCCATGACATAGGAAATAGAGAAAGATACTCACATTCTGTTCCAAGAATAATGATGCTGATGTTCACATATTTGTGTTCTTATTTTGTCTCTGCTTAACCTTCAGTTTCTCAAGAGGAAAGACACTTGCCACTGACAAATTATTCACATTGTGTCAAATGACACTAATCAAGTAATTTATTAGCATAAGTTTTCAACTGTTCCTCAGAACAATAGCACTAAATAGGCAATTAATTCTCAAGTCACACTGTGGGTATTAATAGCAGTTGAAATAGAGAAGGACAGTGTAACAGGAACAATTTGGTCAATTGGGTAAACAACGCATATAACCCCAAGTCACTTGATTCATTATTTATCTAACATTCAACTTGATCTATGCAGTTGTTAGAAAAAAAGGTTTGCATGAGGTTCAGCAAATAAATACTGCTTCAGGGAAAGTGAGATTATAAAGATGTGTTATTTGAATAATAAAGAAGAGTTTAGTTTCCTTAGTGCTGCTTCGCTTGGTTTCAGACTGATATTATGTGGCAAGATTTTCAACATACTTCCTCATCATTGCCTATCTGAAAATTAATGTCAATCATTGCACACTGACAGTCAGTCCCCTTCGAAATTTGCTTTATGCTCTTACTATCCTGCTTCTTTTGCAAGCTCTTTGTGCTGTTCACAGTGATCAACAGCAAACATCCTTGAAAATCATTCTGTGGGCATGTCTAAAACCAAGGTTAAAGCACTGTGTAGTGTGAGTGAGCAAGCTACCACAAATGACACAAAAAGTAATCTGCCTACAAAATGCCTAACACATATTTTCAGCCTGAGAAAACACAACACATAATTTTGATCTCTTTCATTTTCAGAATTATTGAAAAAGCTGATTAACTGTAGTCTTGAAAAAACATATTGCTTCTTCAGCCTTGGATTATGCTACCAATGACTGGTATCTCAGCTATTCCAGGAACTGCATTAAAAATATAATCAGTCATCAAGTATAAAAAGCTTTGTCATTTCATGGTTTCCTTTTTTCATATAAGCAAATTGTAAGACTGAGTTTAAGTTCAGTATTCGTAGCAACTTTTGGAGGGAAAAACTGTCAAATGAAATGCACAACCTAAATTAACGCATCCATAACAGAAATTCAGCATGTTTTTCCATGCCCTTCCAGCAGTACTTTAATTCAGCACTATCCGTCATTTTTGATTTCTATGTACATCATTTTAGACTTAGGTGCAGATCATACTTCCCACAAAATGCCATTCTCTGCAACTGGCTATGAGCAAAGAACAACACACAATCAGACAAGTTTATCACCATTCCTATTGGCTCACCTTCCCCCTGACTCATCTGGTTAAACTGAGTTTATGTGATTTAATGGTAATTAGATAGTCAGTGAGTATAGCAAATGGATGAATGTTCCGGTAATAAGTAAAGCTCTGGTCTTGTCACTTGCTCCTGCTTGGCAGAAATTAGGTTGAGAACAACACTTCCAAGTGCTGGACAATTTTCATTCTAACTCATAATGTTCCAGTTAAGTAAAAAGAGCTAATTTGCAATAAAATTATGGTGCTATAATAGGAATCTTTACTTAAGAGTATGTTGATCATACCATGTACTATTAAAGTAACTGACCAGTAAGAAAGACCTGGCATTAATCTGCATGTATGTTGTATTTTTATTAATATTGCTTCTGTTTTACTTTTTAGAAATCCTCCCATACTTCTCTGTGTTTGAGAAACACTGCTGATAGTAATGTATGGTCTTGGTTTTTGTTGGTGTTGTTGGTTTTTTTGTTTTTTTTTTTTTGATTGTTTGTTTGGTTGATTGGTTTGGTTCTTCCTTTTTTTTTTTTTTTGTTTTCTTTTGATGAGGACAGAAACTGCACAGCTATCTGTAAGAACTCCTGTACTGCATGCATACGGAATGTTGTTACTGAGAATGTCACTGAAAATGTTAGGGGCTTCTCTATTGTATTATTTGCTCAGCTAGTTCTTCAGGTTAAGCACAATAATTTTGCTGAAGTTATTAGGCCTCTACCAAGCTATACATTTTAGTAACATTCAGCTTTCTGAATAATGTTTGAAGCTCTGGTATCTCTATGCTGATGAATACACTTTCTGCCATGAATTGAGAACAGCAGTAGTTAGGAAGTCGTGCTGTTCCCTTGTATGATATCTTCATCCTGGCTAGACAACTGTTTCTCTTTTCTTCTCCTTCTCCCAGGCTAGGAGGAAAATAGATGATGAGAAAAGGTTGGGTTCATTCTGTTTCCATCAGAGTGAACAAGTTACTTATTTCACTCTTCAAATTATGTCCTCCCACTAAGTGCTGTTCTGCTCATTTCTCTGGTTCAACTGATACTATTATTGCCTATAAGAAATCTGAAGAACCCAGGTGAGCAGCAGGCAAGATCTGCATTTATCACCGTAGAGATGTTGTGCACCTTATTCCTCAATCCTGGCATCCTGTTTTAAAGCCAAGTACAATTTAATTGTTGTTAACTGAAATTACTTTGAGTATATTTCACACCAAGATTTGCCTACTGCTGTGTTGATTGAACAGCTGAGCTATAATTTTCATTGTTGGAGCTGGCTTTGGTGTATAGTGGCCACTGAGTCTACGTTTTTATACATGTTTATAATTCAGAAAACATTTTGGTATGCTTTAGAAATATAACTAATGTGATTACCTGGAGACATGCCATCAAGCTACTTTCAGTTCTCTGTACCATGCAGCATCTTCTTCCTGTCTACCCAGACACACGTCTGGGTATTTTCAAGATATAAGTGCCCAGTGAATATTTGGGCATGCTCACAGTTGGTGGGGATTTGCTGATCATTCAGGAACCATTTTCCCTGGAGTCCCAAAAGCAAAAAAGACACAAGGCCTTGAAGACTGAGTCAGCATTAATCTGGAGCATGCTCACTGCTGCACCTATCTCATTCCTCTGCATCCCTGTAAGAAAAAGCAAGTAAAGCAGATGATACCAAAACATCTGTGGTAACAGGTGGGGGTTGATGGAAAATAATTTTTGGCACTGTTTCTTCACACGAAGGCATAAGTTGAGTGGAAGGGTAGATAAGGGCAAGAACCTAAAATGATTATGTTTTTCTTCTGATAAGCTAAAAAAATATGTACATTTCAATGAAACTGTCAGGGAAGCTGAAAAGGAAGCAGAGTCATAACCAGGAATAATAGTTTGTGTCTTATCCTTGGCAAAATTCAGATTTAGTCTATTTAGGAATTTCAGAGACTCATAGAAGTGCACATTATATACCTACTACAGGGGAAAAAACTTCCACTAGGGTTCCAGAGCCATTAGTTTCAAATATTTCTCCCACATTTTCTTATGCAAACGTTCTTTCAGAAACAAGAAAACAAATTTCTGTTTATAGAAATGTCCATTAAAATACTGATGGGAATTTCTAGTACTGAGTATCCATAACACTAATTGTAGTTGATTCACATGTAAGCAGAGTTCAGTACCTATGAAAGGTAACACCCTTCTCTCATTTTCAATAACTTTCCTAAATATTTTGGGTTTTTTTAATAGATATTTGAAGGTGAGGAAGAAGAAAACATATTCTCTCAAGGGAAATAAGCAGACGCAAAATACTGCATAGCCTACTACAACAAATTGCATATCACTTTTGTAGGGAAGTAGGACCCCACACTTAGGTAAAAAGAATTTGAAAGTCATCCTTGAGAGGCAAATATCATTTATTAGCATTTAAGCAGACTTATTAAGCAATTTAGTCACAACAAATTCATTATTTAAAAAAACAGTCTAATTTCTCTCTTTTACATTGTCTGGTGATCCAGAGATGTCTGCTAGAGATTGTACTTGAGGTCTTCACAAGAAAGCAAGTCATTTTTAAAACCTACAGTCCAGGGAATGCCACTGGTTTTAGCACCATTCCTGAGTTTAAAAATAGAAGGAATACAACTGAGCTCAGTTTTGGTTGTTGGTTTTTTGTTCTTGCTTTTGCTTTTGTTTTTGTTTGGGAGGGGGGGTGGTGTTGTTTTGTTTTGTTTTAAGTTATGATCTTTTGCATATACTTCTGGAGATAAGTTACAACTTGTGCAGATAGGAATGACTTATGCAAGTGGGAACTGTCTCTTTTAGTGCTGACTTGTGAGTAAGGGAATGCATAAATCATTATGCTTCTTTCTGGGTTCACCTAGACAGCTCAGCAGACCAGCACATGGTGCCCTGTTATGTGATTCTGCATGAGCACTTGAGGTGCAGCTCTTCAGCTTACCCTGTTCCGGCAAAAATACTAAGGGAGTTTTCTCAGTTTCCAGGACTGCAGTTTTGCCTAGCCCTCGTGTACATAATGAATTGGCGGGTTAGTATTTGATCAATCACAAACCTTCACTGTGTACTAAAATTTCTTCTAATGGAGTAGAATAAAAATATCTAGCAAAAAATATTTGGCAGTCCTTTAAAATAAATGGTAAAATCTTCTTCTGCAGCATCCAGTGCAATAACATTATGCAAAATAAAAAGTCCTTGTTCAGGCTTTTTAAAATAAAAGATATCTTATTGAGACGTTTGACCACCATAAATCACAGAATCACAGAATGGTCAAGGTTGAAAGGGACCTCTGGAGATCACCTAGTCCAACCCAGCTGCCAAACAAGGTCACCTAGAGCGGACTGCACAGGAATGTGTCCAGAGAAGGAGACTTCACAACCTCTCTGGGCAGCCTGTTCCAGTGCAACAAAGAGTATCTCTGTCTTCAATTTTAGAACATATTGAAGTAATTAGGCTGATACATCCAAGGTAGATTTTTTGAGAACCTGGGATAGATAATGAAAAGACTGAAGAGATTAATTTTTTGATCCTCAAATCTGTTCTGTGGAAGGATTTTTCAACTTTTTTATATACATAAAGAACTTCCATTAATGTTACAGAAAATCCCTAAATAGTCTAGTCATCCTCATTCAGTCATGATGACCACAAGAATTTCAGACATCCAGACTTCCATTCCACAAGCAAGCAGTCAGATATTTAGTTCACTTTCTTTTTTTTTTTCCCATCATGCATGTATTTCACTTCCAAAAACTTAGCCCTTGAGTTTCTATTAAGAACCTAAACCTTAAATTAATAATTCGAATCAACTTGCAGGTTCTAAGAAATAAAAACAAATCTTAGCTAACTCATCACTGCTCTTCCCAAAGATAGCCAGAATCTACAAAGGCCATTTCATGCCATCGCTGCTGAGGTTTCTAACACAAACATGATAGGTTGAAGTGGCAGTGAGTGAAGGAAGCAAGAGGACAAGACAGATCCTCCACTCTCCCTTCTCAGGTGCTGCCATATGGTGCAGCTCTGTGCCTGTGTATGTCCATGTCTTTCATTCTCTGCTTTCTCCCATGGGCAATGATCTATCATCCGTCATCCATCATCCTTCATTGCACTGTATTTTCCATGCTGTCAGCGCAGTCTGCACCTCTCCAGGGGTTCATTCTGCTTTGGCTATGCAAACCCCAACATCATTGCTTATTTCCTACATCTCAGTATGTTTCCCTGTGCAATTTAGCTTTATTAGAGCTACTGTACAGCATGCGGAAAAAGATAATTTATCTTTTAAGAGTGTCTTTGCATAAAACATTACAAATTCAAATTATGAGTTCATGGCTTAACGAGACATAACCCTGGTCTTGCTCAGTGTAAGGTCAACAAAGATTTTCCTCTATTAGCAAAAAAATGTTCAGTGAATAAAGATTTTAGAAACAAAATCATTGTTTTAGAAGGGCAATGCAAATGGTTTCAGCATGTGAAGCCACATTACCTTTAAATCCAAACAGCAAATTGAAAAATACTAAGTATGCCAACATCAAAAGCAGTGGCTCACCAGGTAATAAGATGAAAGCAGTGTGAAAACTCAGGGAGCCATTTTGCAAATTACGTGTCTAGAATAATAATAGTAGTAGTAATTATGATATACATACTGCATATATTAATAGCTCTGTATGTATATACAGAGCTATATATTCACTTTTGTGTAACATATATCTGTATTATACAGATGTAAAAGTAGTCACCCTTTATATGTGGTTTACATATATATTTTGCATACATATTATATACATATATGAACGTTTATATATGCATGCATGCATGTGCTTGTGTATGCATGAAAGTTTAATTTTATATATATATATGCACAAGTCATTTATGCATTTTAGAGGGTTTTTTTACAAAACTAAATGACTGGGCAGTGATGTGTGTTGCAAATGGGATAAGCTGGTTACAGTGAAGTCAGGACAGACTGACCTTTTAGAGGAGCCAGCAATGATTTGCATGTGGTAATCTCTGCTCTGTATTTTTTCCACCTCACTCTTCTTGCTCTCTCAGTCTTGCTAAGTTAGTAAGTCACATTGTGACTGATACACCTAATGGAGAGGTCATTTAGTGAAGTCTGGGCCAGCACAGCCTGTTTGAACAGTATGCAATGTCTTCAAAATCCCTTTCTTTCCTGCAGGGAAAGCAAAAGCTTCATCAGCTCTGTTGTGCCAAGTGCATAGTTCTGCAAGTGGTACTTCTAAGAAAAAGAGTGTTGAAAATCCTCTTTCACACAGACAAAGAGCCACCCAAGTTGTACCTTGCTGCACCACAGTGAAACCACAAGCATCCCTCTGCATGACAGTCTTCTGCAGGGATCAGTGGTGGAGCTACCTCAATGCTTAAGGGCCAAGACATTGCATTGATCCTGTGAAGTACATCCTGGAGACACAGGGGAAGGGGAAGGACAGGGGAGGTCTGGGGTCGCTGAGTCCATGATTTTTTTGCCCACAGCATGAGAAAGATCACCAAGTTCCTCTGGGTGAGCAGACAGAAATCTGGAGCTGAGCCCTGCATCCAGATCTATTAGTGGAACTGTACCAGTGAAAAATATTTTATTTCCAAAACTGTTCCAGCAAATTAATGTTAAAAGTACAATTCCACATTCATTTCTAGGTAACATAGAAAATAAATCCAGCTTTCTTTTTTTCCATTTCCATGTTCTATTTTTTGTACTTTTTTTTCTTTTTTTCTGCTGATTTTAATGCAATCGCCTACTGCTATCTTAAAAAGATAACACTTAAGAGAAAAACTTTTAGCTGGATCTCAGTCAAGCCTGTAGAATTAATCCTTTTCTGACAAAAGAAAATGTGATCCTAGTGCACACAGTGAACTGCACGGGAAAATATTTGTAGTTAGGTGTTTAAGTGCCTCATTTGCTGCTGCTGACACATGGGCAGACCGATATAGTACCTAATCCCTAGCAATTGAATTTTTTTGAAAATAAAAGGAGGTTTGAAGTTGAGTCCGTCAAGACAAAGAACACTTGAAAAGTTGAAACTTAGAGCAGAGGAAGATTGCTCTTAGGGCTTTCTAATATCAATATTAAAAAAAAAAGTCTTTAATATACAATAGGCAGTGAGCAATCAGTAAGCTAAACACTCTATGGATTTAGTACTCATTTTACAGAAAATTGCAACATATACACTGGTAGCCAGAATACAATAATAATTCAGTGTCAATTGCAGTGTTTTTATTATAATACTGCATTACTTTGAAGTGTACTTTTTGATTACAGCATTTTATATGAATCATTAATTTTTATACGTAAAAATGTGTATCTTTGAGCTATAAAAGTTATGGTACATCTTCATTCTTTACAATCTGAAAAAAAAAAATCATCCTGATACTGATCATTTTGAAGCAGATATAAAGAATGACAGCACCAGTTCATTTTAGTAGCATGTAGTGCATTCTTCTATAAAGCTATTTAATAAAAGTCTACCTCCTATAAAGCTATTTAATACAAGCCTGCCTCATGCTGGTTTCCATTTCCACTGATGTTCTTACAGCTCATCTGCTTTTAAAAGAACAGAAGCCAAATCTATTTTCAGGATACCCAGGGTAAATTGGAGGAATCAAATTGTTCTGGTCTGTCACGGACCATGCGAGGCTCTATGCAGTTGCTCCATTTTAGTTTATAGGTGGCTGTTGACCATCAACACCCCTCAGTGCACAAGCTCCAAGTCTGCTTATCAAGGCATAAGCTACTGTTTCTGCTATTTGTGATATCCGCTTAAAAAATCCACAATTATAACCATAAACAGAAAACTGAGGACTTGTAATCAATGTACATTTCTGTTTTACAAGTCAGTAGCTTTAGTTTGTTTTCCTATATTTTCAAGGCAAACAGAGAGAGAAGTTATTAACAGGAAAACAAATGCAGAATAGAGTTTTTTTTAGAAATTTGAGAGGATTTTTCCATCCTGAATAACTCCCCATATTTTTCTGCTTTATATAGTAATTCTTCAACACCAATGATGTTTTGTTTATTTATATCAGCTTCAGATTCAACAGTTTTAATGGAACTGTATTCACCTGCAACAGATACAGGCTTTCTCTTTCTTTTCTACATTAGTTTTGTTTCACGTGTCCTTGAGTTTATTCTTCTTCCTAATACTAAAAGCAAGAGAATTGGATGCATTCATTAGTGAATAATCAGAAGAGGGTGAATATTCAGCATCAAAATCAAAATACAGACTCTTACTCCCTCTCTGAGTAACACTGAAGTCAAGAACTGAAAACGTTCTAGGGGTGGCAAGGTTAATGAGTCTTATTTACAGAAAACAATCTGAGGGCCTATTAAACTTCTACATAATGTGTAGATGGACCTTGACCTAGCAAGGTAATGAACAGGGGTTTCCACGTGCCCAAGATAAATGCCAGGGAATTATTAGCAGCCTTGAAACTCAAAGGCACATGTGTAGATTCCTTTCAGTGAAACTGAAAACCAGACAGACTATTGGAATGTCTGAAGAGAGGATCCCAGAGTTTTGAATGGCTTGCAAAGGGGCAAGGAGATAAGTTTATGGTTTTTTTAAGTGCCTTCACCAATTTCCAACATGATTCTATTGACATACTTTCCCTGTTACCTCCTAGTTGTACTAAGAAATGCAGTGAGAAGATGAAGGACTTGAATAGCCTAAAATCTAAGGCTGTTCCATTTATTTTTCCCTTAATATATATCTTTGGGGTTTAATTACAATATTTTGTGATAGCAGTTTGGGAACCAAGTAGGATCTGAATCTTCAAGATTAGGGGCTGAGAATATGAAAAATAACATATGAATTATATTATTATACAATGCACAACTGTTCATTTACCCACAGTACAAAACATGAAAGCTGGAAGTTCTTGCTTGAAATCCTGATCTTGTCCCAGGTTTATACACCCTCTTAAAACAATTAGTAGGTGAAGTTTATGGACCAGATTTTCAAAGGTATTCAGGCATCTAAACAGGCAACTGCGTATCTAGAAGCACTTTTTTCTACAGGCTTTAGGCATGTAAACGTTGCATGAAGTTTGAAACCCTCATTAACAGCCTTTGAAAATGCAAATCTATGTGAAGATTAAATACTTTGTTTCAACACAGGAATGAAATTTTCCATTTTCTTAACCAATGACTGCTGGGCAGCCACATTTTGTGATGCATAAGACAGACATAGCAGTAAATAAATACAGTATGTAATTCAGATGAGCTAGCTGAAACTTTCCTGCACAGCTATACAGTTGAAAGATAAATATTCATGATTGGTGTAAGGCATGTTTCCCTGACTGTATATGAAAAAATTATCTGTACATTCAGACAGAAAAGAAACAGACAGAAGCTACCTATTATGATGATCTGTAATAAAATACGTTGTTACAGTTCCAATCCATCTATACCAAAATAATTAATGTCATTTTAAGCAAATGGAAAAGAGATAAAGAGATAAATGCAAGTTATAGCAACATCGACCTCCATCTTATATTGAGTTACTTTATCTTGTTCTTTGGGTCTCTACAGATACATTGGTATGCAAGCTGAGCCAACTAGCTTAATACCATCTTGTTAGCACTCTTCTCTATTACACACATTCTGTGGTTTCCATGAAGGCATACTCTCTCCAGTTATGTTGTCATAAAGATAAAAATTCAGTTTAATCTCTTCCTACATAAAGAGTGTATGGTTTCCTATAGTAAAATCCATATATCTTTTTGCAGCCTCCACTGGGATCTGCAGTCCAAACCCCATCCTACATCTAGGCAGTATCCTTGAGCTAGAATATTGTATATTGGTAACTGCAACTTCTACGTCACACCAAGGACATTACAGTAATCAATGGCTACTGGCCTTGGAAGTTACATGTTTGGCAAGAACAGCATAAGACTGCTTAGCAGTGGTGCCTTCCAGTAGTCCATCTTGCATATAAACCATAATCACAGACCTCAGAGCTATTGAACGTATCACTGTAGCCACTATGATGTGGTTGAAATTCCAGTCAGTGAAATTAAGTAACATTTCCAGTCACAAAAGCTCTGGTAAGACAGACTTGTAACTGCCTGGTTTGGTTATTTCCCACAATAAAGTATTTTTTACCTCAGTCCCTAGGGAACTCCAGGTTCTGTGACTCTACCCAGGTTTATGTTTCTTCTCCTCTCTGGTACTACTCATAGCATTTTCCATGGTTTGTCATACTTTAAGTCAGATCTTCTGCCTCAGTCACAGATCAGCAATTAAGAACCCACCTCCCATGTATCATCCTCTCATTCCTCAGTCAGATACTGGCACAGAAACAGGAGCCCACCATTTGAGGTAGAATAACCTTTCCATACATCGCAGGCCTTCCTCTCAGAATTTCAACCATGGCATTTTTACCTTAGTTTGCATAAATGTAAATTACATTACAGTTCATTACTCTATCTAGTACTTAGAAACCAAGTCACAGAATTTGCCTCCATAAACCTTCTGCAACCTTGAATTTCAAAACTCTGGAAAACTATTCTATGGAGAAAGTTCCTGTTTTTTTCTTTGCCTTATATTTACAAGGCATGATTTCATATTCTTTATGTAATGATAACAGCCAATAGATGCTCTTCTTTAAAAAAGAAAAAAAAAATTACAGTCCCTCTATTTTCTTCCCCCACACTCATCATCATCTTAGACATACACATACATGAGTTTTTCTGGGCTTCCCTTTCCTCAGGCAAAAACTATCACAGGAACATAAAAACAATAATAAAGAAAAATATATGACTAAGTCAAACATATAATGATTTTCTCCTAGCCCCAGGATTTTATCTGAAGGGACCTCCTGAGCCAGAGGTAAACTGTCCTGACAAAATCAGAGAAAAAAAATCCATCCAAACCTATACAAGTCAATAAGTTCTGGAATCCGGGCATGCATTTAACAAGAAGTTCCACAACAATGGGCTGTGAGAAAGTCTTTTTTTTTTTTTTTTAATTCACTAATAATTTATTTTGATGTCCCTTAGTTCCTAGGTGAGTAAGGTTTTGAACAATCATTCCTCATCCAGCTCTCTTATGCCACCAATTATTTTAATTACTTTTTTCATGTCCTCCATATAGTCATATTTTCCAGAATGAACATTCATTTTTCATAGGTAAGGTCTTCCACACCTTCACTGAAACTCATTTGCTTTTTCTACACTATAGTACTTTTAAGGCTGAAAGACAAAAGCAAGATCTGAATCTGAAATGTCTGAAAAACAGCAAAATTTTGGTGAACTTCTTGTTATTTTCTATTACTTAAAGCAGAGCCAAGCATCACTGAGCATGTTTTGGCTTTCCTGGGATGAATGCACTTCAGTGAATTCATTCATGCATGTGTACTATATATCACAGCTCTGGCTGGAGTAAGAACTAGTCCTTGCATATTCTGGTGTCCTTCACAGGCCTTAAAACTAAGGCTTGAGCTTTGAAAGTAGGTTTCCCCTATTTTAACTTCACAGAATTCCAGAGGGTCACATCCTGTGATCACAGCAGTTCGGGGCACTCAGTCACCCATGTGCTGATATTTCAAGGTGGCAGCTGCTGCATGTGTTGTAGTGGAGAATCAGTCCTTGCTCATGCAAGCATCTATTGCAAAATACAGGCAGAAGAATCTAAAATCAAGTTAGTCAATCAAACCAAAGCTTAGAAAATTATTGTGAGCAATCTTTAAATCCCTCATGGCCCAGAAATCTGCAAGCCCATATAATAAATATGTGAAAATAGAAATTTCTTTGTAAAAATAAATCAGTTTGCATCTAAATAAACAATAGGCACACACGTGGGAATGAAAGCAAGTAAAATTTGGAATAGTCAAATAGACACACTGCATGCATCTTTCAGCTACTTCTGTGTTCTAAACAGCCCTAAATTACTCCTTTTATACCTAATATTGTATATTTATTTTTTAGTTTTTAAGCTTACTAGAAAAAAAAAAAAAATGAATGCACAGCTCTGAATTTTTATGCTTGTTCAAATCCTAACTACAGAATCACAAAAACTACAAAATTTTTAATGAGTTAAACAGAGATCACAGACTGAGGGGATAAATGACATCCAAGTTTGGAGTTTTATTTAAATGTTTCTGTTCTTCCCAACACCTCACAGTAATCAGAAAAGGCTGTTTTGCATAATTAGCAAAATAAGAATCAACTATCAGTGTTGATATAAATCATCATAACTCCAATCAAGTCAGTGAGTTACAAGGTCACAAAATGAGATGGTAAGAGCATGGTTTCTGTTGCAATTAATTGGAGCTGTACCAGTTTATAAAGAATATCACTTAGGAGCAACTCAGCCGTATGTCCATCAGTATAGAGACACAAAGCATGACATATTTAAATAAAGTGACCTGAGAAAAGTCCACAACACAAATAGGCACTATCAGCTTTAAAGTCCTTTATGTTTGCTCAGTGTGCTGAAGTGAGCAGGTGTGGAGACCAAAGTAATACTGAAATCAGTGCAAAATCTGTGAAAGTAAGACAAATAATCATGTCCTATTTTTAGCTCTTTGCCCTAGCAGCTCCTTCTTTTGCTATGGTTTGTCAGAGAGAACAAAGCACTTGTTAATACAGATCTGAATTTGTTCTGGCTGGTGCTGCAGGTCATTCTTTTATTTTCCTTAGCTTAGAATTTTGCTTCTTCCTCCACAGCCCTCTCACCTCAGCTTGCACAGCAGGGGTGACTCACCCTGCTCTTGCTTTGACCTTTAATGGTAGATTACTGTGCATTAGTATTTTGTCTATGAGGAAGAGTGGAGTAATGCAGTTTAGTAGCTGCCTTCATCCACAAGGAAGAATGATATAGTGCATCTTCTTATCTAATATCCCAGTGAAGTTCTTCATAATTAAGGAAAGATTCTTTCTACTGAAGAAACAGCTAGAGCTTCACACTGTGCATTAGAAAGATGAACACAGGGGGCTCATGACTTCATTCAAAACTATCATTAGATGAGTTTAAAGAAATTATTAAAGCTTCCTCTGTTATCAACAAAACCAAGCATCTGTAACCCATTCTAGCTCCATAAAGCTCCTGAAAAGAGAACATAGCCAATTATCTTAGCACAGCTGAGACCATTAATATGTGCATCTTAAGTGGCTAGTACGGATAACCTGAACTTATAAAATCTTTTAGTTAACCATTGCTAAAGTGAATCCATTAAGGGAAAAAAAAAAAAAATACAGAATCAGATCAAGGAGAAAAACTGTAAGAAGAGCAGCAGTGCCTACTTTTCAAAACTAAAGCCATTTAAATCCTGGCATCCCTGATGGTAATGAGATGTAAGGTTACAGGGTGGGCAGGTCCAACACAATACAGCATAAAAGGATTTTTTTTTCCTCTGCTCTATACTTATAATTTTCAAATAAGACCCTTGTTGTCAAACTCAGAATAGGAATAATGATTGCAGTGAATAAAGTTTTTAAAATATTTTGCACTGAGAAGATATACTAGATATGCCTATGCCACTGAATTTTTTTGTGATTCTTAAAGCATCACCATACCTTGCATCATAGAGACAGAAAAAGACTAAACTACTATTTTGATATGTTATTATAATACAGAAGTTCTGAATGGAGACAGTTCCTGTGGCTCTCATAAGACTATACTTATACCTGCTACAGTATCTAAATATCCATCTATACTTGGAATCAGTGCTTTGAAATGGTGTTATGAAAAACACATTATATGTCACACCTTCAGGAATAATCCTTAATAATTTACAGCCATGTTCAGGAGTAAAATCTTGATCATTTTTCACAAAACTAGCAGTACTTACAATTTCAAATTTCTGCATCCCTACAGAATTTTTGGGTTTTTAAAATGTATTTCACTTTTTTAGAAGAGGAGAAAATAATTGAAAATATCACGTAAATGCATTTTGTGAGTAATACTGATGAAAACTTTCTACTACTAATAATAATGGTATTATATCTGTTTCACTAATGAGTAAAACATACACTGAAGAGCTCAGAAGTTAAAAGCAATTGCTATGTTGCTACAGGACCTGATGCAAACTCCCTGAAATACAAGCAGAACCTTTCAGTGGGCTGATCCACAGTTAATAAGAGAGATTTATAATTCAGAGGTCCTTATCTAGAGTCCAGTGAGAGACGTGCTATATGTGTACAGCATTCCTGCTGTTCGTTTGTATATGATATCAACTTTGCAGGCACAGAATTCTTCATGAAATGAAAAAAGCTTTTTCATTATCTGCAATGCCACAGATAAAAAATTGAATAGAGCTACAGGAAGGAAATCCTCTTCTGTACAACCCGATACACTCTCAATACAAAATTGTAACCTGTGCCAAATTAATGACTGCTGTATAAAAAAAAATCTTTTCTCTTAACTAATTTCGATTTCACTTCTTCCCACAGTAGACATATCTATTTGACTTATGTCAATACCCATTTTCTTCCTTTCAACTACTTTACACTTAAACCCCACCTTCTAACAAAAGGCCATTTAATTCTTCTTTCATGTTTGCATTTACCAAATAAAATGTTAATATTTCATTTATGAACTAAATCTTCTGGCTTTGTGATTTTCCTTTTTAAATAAATTCATACAGTTATAAGCTCATTTTATCACTCTTTTATTGTCTCCATTGGTTTATTTGTGCTAAATTTGTATTAAATACTGTATAGCAGTCTGTCAATACAGCATACTGTACAAAATCTGTACTGATATTCCTTAGTTTATGGCATCAGACTTCACTGTGTTAACTAGAGCAGAACTTTACCACTGCATCAAACCATAAACATGCTAACAAACTGTAGTTCAATGTATGCTATTGCAGAACCTTGCTCTACTCATCCCTGACAACTCTCACTGAATTACTACTTTGCAGAAGTTTAATTCTCCTGAGTAAATCTTTTAAGCTAGTTTCCCTGACTTTTCTTTTTTTACTCTGTAATTCCAGATTCAATCTATTTGTACTGCTGACAACTACTTATGTATCTATGTATATGCACTCCTAAATGTGCATATATTAAGCGTGTTTGTATTCTTTTTCAGGCCATTAGAACAGAAATACAGTCTGTATCCCCTTAGACATCCCACTATACCTGATTATATATCTCTCTACTAATATGTTCCCTGTTCATTAGCCTGTTTTAATAATATTTCTTCAGTATTTCAGACTCTCATAGTGCTACAATCCATGTGAGTCAGCTGAAATCTTTCGACCATACTTTCATGGAGTAGTAGCAAGGCCTTTTTAAAAATACAAATGTACATAACACGTTCCATTATGTCTGCTAATTCTGTAATGCTGTAGAAAAGAAAGATTGACAGGAATTCTCAATGAAGCATTAGTTAGATCAGTAAAGTTTAGGCCTTTTTTATTTTGAAATTTGTCAAGTTGAAGGATCACTCAACTTCTGCATCTTGTGTCTGGACAGAAACACAAAATCATTTATTTGTATACATTTTCTAGGATTATTCCCAAAACCTGACAGTGCTAAGCTGAAATTAGACTGACACTACAAATCTGTATTTCTACCCATTACTTACCTTCATCAAAATAAAACAACATTGAAAATATGTTTAAAAGGTGCTTCTTTTTGAGAACACATGGTTTTTGCTGGAAAATTTTTACTAACATTTTCAGAAAAAGAATAAAAAATGTTTGCTTATGACCTGTCAGGCACAAGAAAGAGAAAATTATATACCAAAACAGGAGATATATCTTGGATATGAAGGCATCAGTCATTCATTTATAAGTCATGGGATGTTTTAACTGAGTTTTATTTTTTTTAATTTAAAGATATTTCTAAGCAGAAAATAACAAAAAAACAGACTGATAATCATGCTATAACATTTAGTTGTAACTTGATAAGAACTTATAGAAGATTAAGAGCTGTTATATAAAGAGAAGCGTTGAAGTTCTTTATTGGATTCAGGCTGGAAAATTTGTCCAGTGGAAATCACCATTTTCTGTGGCCCCAAAACTTACTAGTCTCTGAATCATACCAGTGCCACTCCAAGACACCCTGGGTGACAACTTCAGGAGGAACTAGCCAGAAATCCCTGATGGGAAGAACAGAGGAAGACAAAGAAGCAGCATAAGATATTGAGATGGATGGTGTTTAGAGATGAAGCTAGTGTTTTTTTTCAGGAGAGTGATTACCCACAGTAAACCAAAATTATTCTGGTTTACTTGGTTTTGTTTGTTTGTTTTTCAGGTAAAATAACTTGGTTCCAGGGTAAGATGACTGTTTGGTAAGAGGTTTTGTGTGTGCATATGTGCATGCATGTATATTCATATGGAAATAGCAGTCTTCACATTCTCTAGAACAATGGTCTCTGACTCTGGATACCGGCAGTTAAGATGTGTAGGCTACAACAAGGTAACTCAATTTTGTTATAAATCATCAAAATTTCCTGCTCTTTTAAACTTATTTTCATTATAAATAAAAAGCAGAAAAACATACAGGGCAGTTTGAATGTGTTTAGTACAACAGGACAGAAGATACTCTATAACATAGAAAGAAACTCATTTCAGTGAATTGGAGTCCCTAGTTTGCCCAAGAGTTTGGCTGCCTTGCGTTGGTTGGCTGTAGTTTCCAATTCTTCCTCCCTTCAATTTCACTCAACATCTCTGATTACACTATTATTTTTCATTCAGTATTATTTCCAGTGCTCCCCTACACTTTTCTCATTATTTGATTTAGTGTCTCTATCTAATGAAAAAATAAAGGAAACTTGTGGAACTAATGGAACATTTGCTTCAACTAAAAATGAAAAGACTCTACTTTGGCACTTCTCTTTTCAGGAAGAGCTCATGTATAGGTTTATTCCCATGCACAAAGTGACATATTTTGACTGAGATTTCAATCATCCTGTAATAATCATTATTAATAAATGGTAATAATATATCTGAAAGACAGAAAATATTTAAATGACATTAATGTCCCTCCTTTAATGAAATATAAGCATGCACATTCATTATCACTACCACCTAAATGACCTCTCAACCTACTCCGAAAATATAATATATGAGAAACTTGAAACATTTCAAACTACTCAATAAAAGTTCTCCAATGCGTATTTTATGGAGACATAAACTTAGTTTTTCATAAAGTACTTTTTTTATGGGCACAGGTAAAAGAGTTTAAACGACCATATTTATAATTTTGAATTCTTGAGGAATTTCACAAAATAGGTTTTCAATTCTGTGTTCAAAACCAATGTTGGTATTTTGGAAAAAGACTGTATCACAAAGTAAAACTTCATCCTACAAGTTTTGACTGTAGAAAATGATTGTTTCACACTTCATTTCAGACTAAGATGCTGCTTTTCTAAAAAACAGTATACAAGTCAGAATTCAAAGATTTGCACTTATTAGTTCAATTCATTTACCAAGTGGTTTACAAAGGAAAGTCTTCCTGAATCCACAGGTAAGTGCAATAATTGCGAACAGAACATGTTCATGAGGCTTTATGCTCTGGCTTGATGGTGACTTTCCAATTTATCATTCCTAATTAATGTTTTGAAATATCTTTGTGAGACAACTTTGATATAACAAATCACATTTTTTTCAACAGGAATTGTATTAGTTCATCAGCTAAAAAGCTTATTCATTCAGGCATACATTTGTTCTGCCATTTTTGATCTAAAATAAGTTTGGTTTTGAAATTATTGTCTTTGAGTAAGACGATTTCTGTAATAACTTTCAATAAAACCAAAATGCAAAAGCCCTAGATTTCCTATGTAATTTTTGTACCTTTGACTTCATTACACTTCCTGGAGTTGTAGACTGTTTAGAAATATCTGAGCAAGAGGTTTTATTGATCTATTATGGAAATCAAATATTTCCAGATGCCAAATTTTAATGAACGTTTAATCCATTAACACATTTATGACTGTGAGCAAGGAGATAATTTTGTGGAAAGCAAATAACAGGTGTCAATATATATGCATGTGATTATTAATACATTACATGAAAATAATTCAAAATCATTTATCAATATAGGAAAAGCAAAAATTGCATAGTAAAGAGGTATGGTACTATGCAGAAATGAAATTAATTATGCTTTCTAGTACATACTCTGTAATGCAGACAGAATGTAGATAAATTTCTAGTTCCTAGAGACAAGAAGTGTTTACGTTTTTTGTAAGTCTCTTCTCCTTATTTCTTACAAGTAGAGCTACTTCTGCTCAGTTAATTCCATTCTTTGCTTGCTGAAAAAGGGGGTCATGCTAGTTTGGTGATCTAACATAAGCCAAAAAGAATTAAAACCAACACTTTTAGGAAGTGGCTTGTAATTCTGGCTTCTGGTTCAGTATCTCACAAAATTAAAATATGCAGACAAAAATTGTCACATATTGCATCAAAAATCAGATATTTAAGCACTTCACATTCTAATTTCATATTTTGGATTTCAAAGTCAACAAACAGAAAGAGTCCTGAGAAATCAAATATTCCTATAATAGGTCATTCTAGAAATAAAAATAAAATAAAAAAATCAAAGGACAGAAAAACAGATGGATAAAATCTTACGCTATAATTCATAGAAATGAAAAACTAAATAGAAGCAGGCAAAAGTAAATATTTATTTTATTGGAAGATTATTTTATAGTAATTATCTTGCTATGATGTATAGAATAACTCAGTATCCATATAGACAGAATATAAGACCATGTTTTTTACCATGCAGTCTTGATCCTGAGATGACTAGGCACTCTTAACAAGTAAGCTGAACAGCAATGCCAGCAGTAAAGATTATTTTAAAATAGAATTCTCACAGGCTAAAACCCACAAAAGGGTATACATAACACATTGAATTTACCCATGTGCTTAAGCATTTAAAGGATCGAGGTCTATGCTAATGACAAAACTGATAGGCAAAACATGCAGATGGGTAAGGTTGAGAAAAAGGAAAGAAAGAACAACAATAATACAAAAATATGTTCCACACAGAATGTGTGATTTGCTGCCTGCCAAGCAGTTAGCAGTAGGCAGTACTGTGTAGGCATCATGGAAGAAACAAGGCTTGCTGAATGATAAGAAACAGCGTAAGCTGGAGGTTTGCTTGCCTTCACATGTTCAAGTTTCTTGAGTGTTATGTGGCAACTTTTGTTTAAAGTCAGTCTTAATATTTGATAAGCGAAGAATCATCAAAATAACACTTACTGATCCCATGACTTCTACATGCTTAATTCAGTTAAGCAGTCTAGTAGGAAATATTTACCATTTTCATTTAAATGCTTTAGAGATAGAGTAGTGTTTCAGAGAAAAGAATATATACAGATGGAAGCTTCTTATATTATTTTACCTGGTATTTTTTGTCAAAATTTGTTGTATTCAAAAGAACTATTTGCTAATAAAATCAACATGGTCACTTTATCTTTCTTGTAGCAGCAACATTTAGTCTTCAATATCTGGATAAATCTTGAGACCAGTGGATGCTGTTTACCTGGACTTCAGCAAAGCATAATTTTCCGTAGCCTTCTCCTGGACAAATTGGTAAGATACATGTTGAATGTGTGATCTGGGTGGCAAATCATCTAACAGGTTACATTGAGAGGGTGGTCATCAATGATTTTACTCAGGTTGGCAGCTTGTCTCCAGTAGAGTCTCCCAGGAATTGATACTGGGCCTCACAGTGTTCAACATCTTCATAAAAGATCTGGATGATGCAATTGAAAGCATCCTTACTAAGCTTGCTGGTGGTACAAAAAAGGGAGGAGAGGTAAACACATCACAAGGGAGGACCATCTTACAGAGCCCCTGGAAGAAGTTGGAACAGATGGTTAGCGAGATCAATATGAAGTTTAACAAAGACAAGAGGAAATCTTGCATCTGGGACAGAATAACCAAAGAGCCCACTACAGGATATGTTTTGTGACTGTGGAGCAGCCTTGCTGTGAGAGACCTGGAGGTCCTGGTGGGCGACAAACTTCACAGGAGTCAGCAGTGAGCTGCTGCATCAACAAAGATAAATTGAATCCTGGGCTGCATCTTCAGAGGCATTACTAGCAGAGACAGAAGCATGATCATCCCACTCTACTCAGCACTTGTCAGACTGCACCTGCAGTACTGTGTCCAGTTCTGGTCCCCACAATTCAAGACATGGACAGACTGGAGAGCGTCCAAAGGAGAACCACATAGATGATCCAAGGGTTGGACTACCTGCCCTGTGAGGAAAGCCTGAAAGAGTAAGGTCTTTCCTCCCTGGAGAAGAAAAGGCTCATGGGTGACCTCATCATAGTATTCCAATAGTTAAGGCACAGCTACAGACAGGACAGAGGCTCTCTCTTCACAAGTCACATGGAGAAGACAAGGGGCAACAGATGACTTGCACCATGACAGGTTTCATCTCAGCATAAGAAAGACATTTTTTACAGTAAGAACAATCATTCACCGGAACAGCCATCCCAGGGAATGTGGTAGACTCCTCATCACTGGAGGTTTTCAAGATGCAATTGGACAAGGTGACAGATCATTTGACTTAAGCTTGCTTTCCCATGAAAGGCTGGACCAGGTGGTCTTTCAAGGTTCCTTCCAACCTGATCTGTCCTATGGTTCTATGATTCTATGAGTCTGTCATATCTGTTACTATAAGTGTAATTGTGTTTTTATGGTCTACAGTAATTTTACTAGCTTGTGGTTCTAAACAGTCTTGGACATTATCTGCTGTCTCCTTGTGATGCTTTTACCAATGTGAAGGAAAAGTCAGTGTACTTCTATCACTGAAACAAATTTTATATTACTGTGGAGAATCATTTTATATAGTTAAAAAGGAAGTATATAAATCAACACTTATTCAGAAAAAAATGCATTACTATGATGATATCCCACCAAAAACCCATAGTCACATGAGAGAAACATGCTTCCTTTGCATGAGGATTTAAATCAATTTAATAGCACCGTAAAGTTCATAAGGTGTCTATGTTAGAACCAGCATTCTAAATCTGTAAATTAAGTTCTAACCAAATTAACCTGCCAATTTGTATTTGAGAAAGCTTGGTAGGGACCACAAGAATTATTTAATCTTAGTGAAACCTGAGTTATTTATATCCCTTTTGTTTTTCATTAACAGAAATAAGTCATTTGATCTAGTTCATAGAATACATGTATTTAACTTTTGAAGCATATGTTCTATGTGTTACACAGTGGTGCACAATACCGTTGGTTAAACATACTTCCTACTAAATTATCTGATCTCATTTAAATTTTTTGTAACTTTATCAGACTAACATTTTGGATTGAACTTTTGCATGTCAAACATCAGCCAACCAGAGTTTTATTTTACAATGCTAGAGTTGTAAGGAAAAGTGAGACAAAGAAGAGGAAGAAAGAATATTTCTGCTTTTTTCTTTTTGATGTCTAATTAATTAGAGGTGAAGTCAGGAAATATCAAATGCTGTTGTGGAATACTATATCTGTACTCATCAATCCAAAATGCAGTGCATCATATGCACAAACAATCTCTGGGCAAATCTGGTTTTATACCTAGTATGGGAAGGAAAGAAACAAAGTAGACCATCTCCCATTACAAAATTATTTCTTAAAGTCTATTTCTACTCCAACTCTGGAAAAACAGTGTTTTGGGATTTTCTTAATATAGTTCCATCAAAGACAATATCCCAGGCAAAAGAAGGCAATTATTTTTTTTTTTAGAAGTTACCTCTTCAAAAGCTTTTATTTTGTAGAGAATACTTTCACCTCACTATCAAATTACAATGAATATTCCAGTCAACTAAGTACCTTTTCTTAAAAAAAAAAAAAAAAAAAAAAATGGTGCTTCAATCCAAGCTACACTTAATTTCTCTAACTAGGATGAGTCAAAAAAAAATGAAAAATGAAGGTCAACTAGCTATCCACTGTACTGCTTCCACTGTATACCCAAATCTTTTCCAGCATCTCTTCCTCTCTCTGTTAACTGTACACAGCTATTAACCATGCATGGACAAATTTAATTACTGTATGAAATCAGTGTCACTTCATAACATTGCTTCTAGGCATTCTTAATGGATTTCTGTGGTGGTTATGAAAAACTGAAGACAGTTTAGCTTGCTATGTTAAAATCTCTTCCTATTAAAGCATGACTCTACCTGCAGTGTCTTATTTAAGATCGTAGATAATTAGCACCTTGCCTGGACTGCTTCAAAACTATTTTTCATTTGCATATGTGTGCACTGTGTGTGAGGTAATAAGCCTAGTGCATCTAACATCTCTGCAATACAGTGTGTACCAAGTTCTAGCTTCTTTGATTATGATGTTAAAAAGTTGTTGGACCTAGAAAGCAAGTAAAAATTCTACATTCAGTCCAAAACAGCAGCAGCTGAATACAACACAACAAGCATTTAAGTATCCAGTTCCATGAAAGAAAATATATACATATATATAATTAAATTTAAAATTCCATAAAAGTTGCAAAATTCATATCCCATAAACTTCTAATGGAAAAGATTGTGACAAAGAAAATAAATGGAAAAAATACTTTGGGATACTAAAAATATTAATTGTTAATTCCAGATTGGATTCAAACAAATATCACAATATCAAAATATTGCTGTGAAATGGAAATGCTGTGTTTTAAAACATGAAGAAAACAGTTACGAGGCAACATATTGATTCAGTGCTTCTAGGAAACCTTTGCCAACAGGGTCTCTATGGATCCCAGTCTTCTTTTTTGGGAACTAACAAAGCATAAAATGTGAGTATTTTCTGCCATTTCTCAGAAGTCTCACATTTCTATGCTCATGTTGAGAACAGGAGAACTCAGCCAAATCTACCTGCACAGATCAATAGAAACATAGAATCATAGAATAATTTCATTTAGAAGAGACCCTCAACATAATCGAGTCCAAGCATAACCTAACCTAACTGTAGCATTAAACCTTCTCCCTAAGAACCTTGTCAAAACAGCTTTTAAACACCTCCAGGCATGGTGACTCCACCACTTCACTGGCAGCCTGTTCCAATGCCTGACAACCCTTTCCACGAAGAATCTTTTTCTAATCTCCAATCTAAACCTCTCCTGGTGCAACTTGAGGCCATTTCCTCTCGTCCTGTCACTTGTTACTTGGGAGAAGAGGTCAACACCCTCCATGCTACAACCTCCTTTCAGGTAGTTGTAGACAGCAATAAGGTCTCCCCTCAACCTCCTTTTCTCCAGGATAAACAGCTCCAGTTCCCTCAGCTGCTCCTCATAAGACTTGTGCTCCAGGCCCCTCACCAGTTTTGTCACCCTTCTCTGCACTGTCTCTAGAACCTCAATGTCCTTCTTATGATGAGGGGCTATGCTACTGTGGTTATTTCAGAAAAAAATATCAAGAATCATAAAATGTTGAGTTGGAAAGGATCCACAAGGATCATTGAGTCCAACTCCTGTCCCTGCATATTACAACCCCACAGTTCACACCGTGTGTCTGAGGGCATTGTCCAGTCTCTTCGTCAACACTGTCAGGCTTGGGGCTGTGACACCTCCCTGGGGAGCCTGTTCCAGTGCTCCACCACCCTCTGGGGGAAGAACCTTCTCCTAATGTCCAACCTAAACCTCCCCTGGCACACTTTCCTGCCATTTCATTGGGTTCTCTCATTGGTTGTTAAAGAGAAGAGTTCAGTGCCTCCCCTTGTGAGAAAGCTGTAGACTCCAATGAGGTCTCCTCTTAGTCTCCTCTTCTCCAGGCTGAGAAGAGCTTTCTCTATGTATTTTATTCTGACCACTGACTAGTTCATTTTCTTTCCCCCTGTTTTTGGACAATTTTCACTCAGCCCTTTCCTGATAATGCAACACAAGTTGACATCATACCTGTTAACTGAATGAGCCTTTGGGCTAAATTAACTAATCATCACCCAACCACATTAGACTAATATAATATTATTTTCTTTACAGCATTTAATTTCTATTAATTTCTCTTAATAATACACTCAACATATAAAGGATTACTGTCTTGGAAATTTTAAGCAATGCAGCTAGGTCTAATTTATTGGAAAGTAATCTCACTCATGCAAATAAATCACAAAATTTTAGAATTGTCTGGGTTGGAAGGGACCTTTGAAGACCAGCTAGTCCAATCCTACTGCCATAGGTACGGACATCTTTCTCTAGATCAGGTTGCTCAAAGCCCCGTCCAATCTGAACTTGAACACTTTCAGTGATGGGGCAACAGGCAGCAACCAGGCAGCAGACATAATCATGAGCAAAGACTTCCCCTTTTTTACCTTTTATTGTCAGTGGAACTTTATTAATAATTTTCCTTTCAAATATCTAAAAATTACTTGTTTTGCTATGAGAATTATGATAGATTAGTTGCCATTTTAAATAGCATTTATTTATTCCTAGTAATATGATTTCAATAAGCCAAATCACTTTGTAAAATTTTGCTGTTCAGAATGAAAGTCACCCTCTAGACACTCATTTCTAAGAAGGAGTACACTATTCTCTGTTTGTAAATTATAGAAAAGGTTTTTAAAAAAAAACCTAGTTTTTGGAGTTAGAGGTTTAGAATCTGTTTATGCGCAGAACAAATAAAGCAAGTAAGTCCACATAGCAAAGTCTTTATATCCTCCTACACTAAACAGATAATGGCTACTGTGAGAAAGAAATTTTGCTTTGCTTAAACTTTGGCCTTAGTTTGTAGAAAAAAAAAGTCATACTTCGTTTCCAGAAATGGTCTGAATGCAAAATGAAAAACAGTTCTGTTTCCCTCTTTCTTTTTTAATAATTTAAACTGTAAGCCTGATACTAAAATGTGCTGTGATCTTTATACTAAATATTAAAACATATACTTCTTTGGTCTAAAATCAGTAGAATTACTCTCAAGCAAGAATGTTGGTAGACAAGAGTACAGTAGTGCTTTCAAAACTCCCCATTTTTTAAAATCACACTCATTTCAATCTCAAACAGAAGACTCTGTAATCAATCAGCTAAATTCTCCTGCTTTCTCTATTGTCTTCCATACTAGTGGGTTTATCTGCAAGAAAAGAAAGCAGATAAGACTTATACACATTTTTATTCAATTAAAAGAATACTATTAGCTAGAGTTACTTCAGGAAAACTATGAAAGAATGGAGAAAAAAGGGAATTAGACTCAGAAGTCTGCTAAACACCACTTTAAAGACTGATGTTGGAAGTCCAGACACAGCCTTTTGCCTCCTGACAATGGCACACTTCATACTTTTTCAGCATCAGTCCCCTGATCATCAATTATTGCTTCTAGGGGCACTTCTAACACCTCAGTTTCAACAATGCCTATTTCATTCTAAGTCCCAAGACAAACTATATATTTTTCCACTTCTGTGGCTGAAAGCAGATGTTTACTTAGTCTTTCATATTCCTCACTTTGCTTTTTGCCCATCACTCAGTGGTACCAGGCAAGGAAATACTTCTGTTCAGTTGCCACATCTGTATCCCTTATGTTTTTTTCTTCCCAGGAGACATTCATATTGATTCATACTCATCTATTTTGCAATAAAATCATTTTATGAGGAGGAAATAAGGTTACACATGCAACCCTAAGTGTGTCTTCTCCAGGCAGTGTTCATACTGCCCAGACCAAGTGATTACCAATGGGTTACATTCACATCATTCAAGGTTGTCAGCCTCTAGAAAAGACCAGCTAATTCCATGTTACATCATATTTAGCTTTAGCATTCCTCTGGGCCCCTTGTAGTGTTCTTGCCACTCTAAAAACATATTATGTATGTGAGTGTGCATGCCTTTGTGAGAGCGCATAAATGTGTGTACAAAGTGCAGGATGAGGGATTCAGTTCTACATGTCTGAAATGAGCGAGGGCAGTGTTGCACTTCACTAGAGTAGCACTTTTAATGGTATGAAATTACAGATGCATGTAGAGCAGGAGCAGAGGACATTCAGCGTACAAAGCTTGCTATGATTGCACTGAAGAACTACAGAAGAATGTGAAAGCATTTTATCAGATACAGTCATGCCTTTCCCACCTGCTGGAAGTGGACACTGGAACAAACAATATATAATGAGCAGGTGGGGTTTGCTTTGGAGAGCCAAAAATGGTTCAAAGCAAAACTGAAACAGAAAAAAATAGTTTGTTCAGTAGAAAATGAATGTTTGGGTAATGTGGACAGTTGGGGAATAGGGATCTGGGACCAAAAGGGGGACATAAGTTATAAAACTTAGATATATTCTAAGCATTTTCCTTGCCTAAAACCAGGTGATTAGGGCATTCTCTGGGCTAGAAAAGCATGTGTATTGTATTCCAACAGATGGAGGAGGGAATGGATGCTATAGTTTCAAGGCAAGTGCTCTAACTACTGCTAAAAAAGGAGCCAGTACTCTCTTCTAACTACAAGGAAAAAAAAAAAAAAAAAGAACCCCTCCCCCACCCCCCCCCCCAAAAAAAAAAAACAACACCAAACAAACAAACAAACCCAAACATGCCCAACAACTGACTCCTGTTGGGCTTTTGAAAGCAATGTATACACACATGTAATTTCATGAGACAGTTTAACTTGGTGAAGCTCAGGTGTCCTATTTAAGCTTGAAATTCTTCTGCCCTTGGAGGGCCAAGTTTTAACATACATCAGTGAAATTAGTGCTGCTTCTGGCTACTTCATGCAGCCCTTCAGTTACCTTGTCAGAAGCACAGCTCTACACCAGCAATGGGGCTTCACTTCCTATTGCAGGGCTGAGCATCTTGTTGCAGTGGCAAAATACACAGAGTTTTATTGTAGCTCACTGTTTGCAAGCCATCAATAGAAGCAAGAACTAGATGACGGTTTTATGTCATAAACAGTTAAAGAAACAGAGATTAAATCCAATGAGGTATTTCCTTTCCAACACCCATATACAGCTCATCCTGTCATAATCAGTCAGGAATCACAAAATAATACACCGATACTACCCAGTGTTTCTTACCAACCGAATGACAGAATAATGTTTTACATTAGAAGAAATAATAAAAAAGATTTATTAACTTTCTGATAAAGAAATAATGTTCATCCTAGACCACAGAGTAGTTAGCCTTGGGAAAACTAAATTTGTTTCATGGAATTTTTCATTCATCTAACTTAAATCCTAACAATTTTGACCTTAAAACAAAGTACACCACTCTATACACAACAACCATATATCAACAAATACAAAATTGCTTTTGACAGGACAAGGTTGGGTGACTATTATTATCTATGCTTCCCTCCTACCATTTATAATTAGAAAATACCTTCCAGAATAAAAACACATGAAGCAATGACTATCGTGTCACATGAAAGTAATTTTATCCCCAGGTTGCTTGGTTTTTTAATTTTTCTCGAGTGGTAGTTAAGTTTTTTTCATATGGGTCAGAAACTTCTTGGTCCCAAGAAGATAAACATTAAAAGTATGTAGATTTGGAAGGGTCGTTTCTACTATTCACCAAAGCAAACAAACAAACCAACCAACCAACCCTGTGCATTTAAATGAGCTCCTCCAACTTATAAGTACTCAGGTACAAGAAGAGATTATTCTATGTCTAAGATGAAAGTAGGAGAAGAAGAATTTAAACCTTCAGGAAAGAGAATATTGGCTAAAGCGATCAAGAAGTGTGATTCATTAAGTATAATTGGACTGGTGCTACTCCTTGAGGGCTTGTCTTAGCAGCAGATCCAACTTGTCAAGAGTCCACACCAGTACATCTATCTGCAGGATCAGAATATAAATTAGTCTTTCTATATATAGTTAAGATCATCAACAGCATCACCTGGAGTTTTCAGTGGGTATTCATCACTCAATGTATTATTTTGAGGATGTTATATTCCCTCTGTACAACCAACTACATTTTTCCTAATGAAAAGATACAAATAGGATACAAAAAAGAAAGCAGGAGAAGATTATTATTTCATGCTCACAACTAGAGAAATTTCCAAAGCCATTTAAATCAACAGAGTTTCAATCAGATGTTTACAATCTGTCATTTTGCTTTGTATACCTGGACATATATTTCCATGTTGAGTAACATATGTATACATGCACGTATGCACACACACACACCATGCGTGATGTTTGTTTTCATATTGCTTAACAAGGAGTAATATGGCCTGCTCCACCCAGAATTTCAACAGACTTTACAAAAATTGACTGATAGGTCAATGGATTCACAAGGGTAAACTTCCAGATTTCATTGTTCCTATACCCCTTTCAGCACACTTTCACTTTATTTTCTGTTTCTTTACATCAGACTGCTGGTCTCTGCTTGAAGAGGGGTCACCTTCACCATAAAGATGAAGACAAATCTGTGAGAAGCCTATCGGGATCGCTTTTAGCCAAGAGGAACCGTTGTATTAATTTCAGCTGTGAAAATCTACAGATCTATTTCTGTCACAACATAAGAGTAGCTCTCTCAACAACAAATCACATTCAGCATAGGGAGTGTTTCCTCCTATTTATGCCAGGGGATGTGACATTTCCAGGCTTCTTTCTAGCCACAGCAATAACACAAGGGGTCAGATGCCACCCTTAGGGAAATGTGTTTTAAGTTAAAAAAACCCACACATTCCTGACTGCTTGCGTGCCTTAGTTTTTAACAGTCTCTAGGAAAGAAAAAGTCAGATCTAGTCTCTGCTTTGCTTTAGTTTAAAAGCGTGCCCAGAGCTTTCCTCTAAAAGTTTTAAAAAAAACAAAACAAAACAAAACAAAAAACCCACACAAACAAGCAAAACTCAAAAGAAAAACAACAAGTAAACAGAACTCACAAGGATAATTTTAAAAGTATTTCTCTTCTTTGACTCCTCTCTCTCCTTCTTCCAGTGATTTGGTTATAGTTTTCGTTGTTTATTGCTCCATTTATTGTCTGCTGAGAGGTTCTTACCTACATGGCCTCATTTAAAAAAAGCATAAGCATTTAGAGCCACTGTTGGTTTCAAACATTTCTTTAGAAGGTAAGACACCTAAAGTCTGTGTTCTTTCTCCCAAATCCCGGAACTATTCCTTATGATGGAGTGAACTCAGATTCATAAGGAAACATCCACATGCCAAAAAGTGCAGTAATTTGGCCCTATTTGTTTTCTTGTCTGTAAAAACAGGGAAGCCCACTACAAATGAAAAGAAACCTTGCTAATGCATCTGCTGATTATTTCATCCCCATCTAAGTGGAGAGCTCAAGTGCTTTTAGTGTATAGAAACAGTAGATCACTGACCCTTGAAATTATTTTGAAAGAAAATTTAATGTAACCAAGGCAACTAAAATTAAGAATTAATCCGTAATGATTTTGTGAGGAGAGAGATATGGGTGGTGTTGTGCAGCACTCCTGAATTCAGTTACTTATTAGTAGAACAAAACTGCAGCCCATCAGTGTTGGTCAGTTCCTTCCCGGTCTGAAATAAATTAAATAAGCTTGAGTGGGAGGCTGTAAAATTCGACCAAGAGTTACCACCAAGAGGTTTGATTTGGGTAATAAACAAGTGGACAGGAACTGGGTCAGATGTGAACAGTGTAAATTCTATAAGGAAAAAAATAATCTTGCTGGTTTATTTCTCTTTGTGTTAGACAACTGGGAGTTTTTTCTTAATCAGCTTGTTTGGGAAGGGTCAGAATGGGTTAAATGAATGGGACAAGTTAATCTTTAGGGTTGTGGGTTGTACAGTAAAATAAGTTCATTTATTCTTCAATATGACAGAAAACACGATTTATTACTTTCTGTCCAAACACTTTACAGCATAAATCAGTAAGAACTGAGAGAATTAGACATGATGTCTACAATCAGTTTTGCTGAATGTTAACACAAAAGCTAATCACATTTAAAAAAATCATTAAAATATTCCATTGTCAATACCAAATTAGTGGAGGATAAGATGTTTGCTGTGCAGAAAAGCTATTTTTTTAGCTCCTTCTTTTCTTATGGACTTTAGGATTATGTATTTTTTAATATATCTAAGACCATTACCAGGACAACCAATAAAGTCTGACATTTGTTCAGTGCTATCATTAGTTTTCTGCAAAACAGAAATATTGTTATCAATGTCCTTATATCTGCTAAAGAACATAGACAAAATCAGTTTCTATGGTAGCCTATAAAACATATCTTTCTGTCCTTTCTTTGGTCCTCAAGTGTATCCTGGGGGTCCTCTGAGCACTAAGCATTTATCCTGATGCATGACTGCATAAGACTTGCCCACCTCCCTAGACTCTTTTTTTTGAAGAAAAGTGAGCTGCATATCACTGAGTAACATGAACATTTCTGCTACATTGATTTCATTCAGTGATTTTCTTTAAGATTCATTTCAAAGGAAAATCTGCATCTTAAGATGATCATGGAATTTCAAAAGATCCCAAGTATACACTTAAAAATGGACAATATTCAATAGCTATGAAGCTTGATGAGAAATAAACATAGGTTCATATTGTTACAAACTCTGGCTGGAAAAGGAGAGAACTCCAAGATGAAATAAAAGAGGTTAGAATTGCTCCCTGAGTCTGTAGTGGTGCTCTCAAAGCCTCTCACTGTGCTCCAGGGGGCTTCTCCCTATCCTGTTGCAAAGGTGAAGAGTAGACCCAGTTTTCCTGGCTCTGGGGACTCTGCCTGCTAAGGGCAGAGGAGCCACTCAACTGGGATAGAGGTGACTACCTGTGTCCCAGGCATCCCGTGACCAGTCTGGGCATCCCTGAGGAGGTCAACTGAGATAGAAGAAGGCAGTTCAGGATAATTTAACCTCTTTGACCTTCCTATTTATACTGAATGTTCACGAACTCTTCAATTCTAGAATAAGGTTGTATATATATTCAGATGTGTGTACATGTGTGTGTACAGGTGTATATATATACACATAATAGCTGTACATGTTGGGCACTATATTGGTGGATCATGATCTTTCTCATATCACATGGAGTTCTTGCCAAAGGAGGAAGACTTCTACATGAGTATTTACTCTTGGTATTTGAATGAAAGACCTTTTCTACCACTGTTCTTTTTGTGATAACAGTGTGGGTAAAAGCTTTCCTATCTGCAAAAATCTAACAACTTCATGATGCTTACTGTCTGTAATTTCTTAGAAAATCACGTATGAAGATATTGATTTGTTTCTGGGTTTGTTTGTCCTTTCTGGACTTCTACTTTCTAATATGGAAGATTTGGGGACTGTTTCACAATGCTTCACAATTTTTTCACAAGGCTTTTTCTGAGTTATTGCTTTTCATCCCCTTCCCCATTGATGGTGCATAAGGATACACTGCTCAAGAAAATTTGTCTAGTCTCAGAAAGTAGCACCTAAATGTAACAGGACAGTGTGAACTAATTATTTGTGGGAGAATGGCACCTTTGTTTTTTATTCAAGTGTAACTTCTATAATGAAAAGATTATTAATTGAGGAGCCAAAAGTCCAGGAGGAACTGCAGATAAAAAATAAGTGACTTTATAAATCTCTGTGGATGTGACTGCTCTAATAATCCTCCAGAACTGAACTGAGGTAACTTCTCCATTTAAATGGGCTGGTTTAATGGAATGGGAATTGTTATGGCCAAGACTGCCAAGCTGAAGGAGGTTTAGAGGGCATCCCTCCAGGGCAAGAATAATATTGATGATTAAAATAGATTGTGATAGAAACTAGAAATTACTTACTAAAAGATATAGGCCCTTGGGCTAAGAGTAAGTGTGGTATTATTCAGCTATGAGATTATTATCTGAAATATCATTTATTTTTAAACTGTATTCTATTTGGCAGGGAGTGGGTAAATGATTAAGTAGATCTTTACCATCTCTGATGGCTCTTGTCCTGTGATTTATATACTCAAAGGAAGAGAAGCATGTCCTAGCATGAGGGACATAGAGAAAATTTGTGAATTAAGAGAAAAGCCTGAAACCAGAGACCATGAGTTACTTCAGCAGCCTCATTCAGGGACTGATAGACTTTTAAAGCCAGAATGATCATCTAGCTTGACCTCTGTATTATTACAGGTCATAAAATTCCACATCGTTACCCCAGCTCTAAGCCAAATTTATCTTACTAAAGCGATTAAAAAGTAGGAGTCATATTTTTCAAAGATATTTAGATATTTAAGAGGTGGAGGTAAAAATGTCTGTACAGATTGGGTGTTTCTTGTTGATTTCGCAATAGGCTGACATCCAACAACTTTACACTGTTTTGGAAAACCTGAGTATATCCCTCTCTAGGGGGTTTAAATGCCATTGAAATTCTGGCCATACATACATGGTCATATATAGAAATCACAGTACTTTTCTATCTTATTCTATAAATTATGTTTAGAAAAGTGAAATGTTTTTGGGAATAAGTATGTTCACCCCCTTATTATTTCACTATATGTTAAGGATCTAACATCACTGGATGTGGAATTATTTTCCTAATTCAAACATCTTCCAAATGAATGCTAAGGGAGTGGAAGAGTCCACCATTCTAGGCACTAACCCTGAAAAGTGCTTGGATCTCATAATGTAATTTAATTCTAAAAAAGCTTTATAAATGAGGGAAAGGTATCACACTTGTGTAAAAGAAAGCATTTTAAGTGCCATCGTCGATGGCATTTTAACAGAGATTAATACAAGCTTCCTATTTATGACCATGAAAAATTATGCATGTGATGATTTAGGAAATTATGTATCATGGAGAAAACTATGTTATGTTCTGGAGGATATTAGCTTTCCAGATGTTTTAGGTAAAATTTTTTAAGGAGTTCAGTATAAATCCACAAATTAAGTTTTACTTTAGCTTTTTGCTTTTTTTATATTACATAATTGTTCTCATTTTTAATGTTAAGCAGAATGTAATTAGTAATAAAATTACAAAACTCTTAGAAATATGTTAGCAGTTTTGCCGTGAAAAAAAAAAAAAAAAAAAAAAGTTAGAGAACCATAAACAACAACACCAGAAAGATATAAATTTAATACCCCTTCATTTGAAATTCTCCAATATGTGTTTCACTACTGCATCCTGCCATGTCATAAAAAAGGCTGACCCAGGTATATATTTAATTAAGTGCTTAAGAATTGCTTCGTACATTTTGTTCATTTTTCAGGTGGGAATGTAATAGAAACAGAATACTTCAAAGTGTTGCATACATTAGAGGGAAATTTGAATTTGAAAATGAGCGTATGTAACTGCACCATGTAAATTATATTCCTCTAATCAGAGAACTGGGAGGGAGGAAGAGCAGTATCTTCAACTTTAGCAAGGTTTTCAACACAGTCTCCCACCATACTTGCATACTTGCTCCAAAAATAAGCCCTAGTTGCAGTTCATTAAAAAAGTCAACTTAAATAGTGTCCAGGCAGCTATACATGTAAAAAAGTAATAAGTTCTGGTGCAAAAATTAATGTAAGACCCTGTCTTATTTTGGGGGAAACAAAGTAATAATGATATTTCAGCTGCTCCCCACCCATCATTAAATGTGTAAGGCAAAAGACCAATTTTTTAAATAACAAAAACAAGAAAAACACAACAGGCATTTTTGGATCTCCAATTTCACAAATTGTCTTTAACTACCTATAAAAGATGATAATTTTAATAGACAAGTATTTTGAAGCTTGTTACCCCGATATCTGCCAGGTTATGGGGTCAGCCTGAAGTCTAAGAAATTCATATTCTGAAGAAAAATCTCCCTTTGGGGGCCATATCATGACATCCCTCAAGTTACTCCTACAGGAAGCTGATATTGCAAAGGTTCAGTTTGATTCTCACCCACTGCGGTAGTTGTTTCCATCTATTGATAATTGAGTCAAACATTTATTCTTTTTATTAACTTTAATTATGATACATGACCACAAACCCCTGCTGGCATTATTTTTGAAATTTGATAAGTATCAGATGAACAATAATTTCTGACTCACTCAGACAACGTCTTAAAATCTGGAGTAACTATCATTACCTACTTAATGCCTGCTACTAAAATGGTATTTTAAATAGACTGGCATTGAATTTTGTTATGTCAATTTGTTATGTCAATTAACACCCTGCAACATGGTGCTTGCTAAGATTATCTCATCTGTTGCAGATGACAATGTTTCTCAGTGGTGATATTCAGCAACACATAAGGCTTGCTAGAACTGGTCCTTGCCAGCTCTTCCTAACTTCTCCTCTGAGGCTGAGACTGTAATTATTAACAAGACCCTGAAAAATGGTCCAAAATGACCTCTGTAGAGGGAGACAAGGTCTCAAAGTCATCAATAAACAGCTCCACAGCAGTTCTTCAGGAGTCTTATTTTTATCTATAAGCATTAAAAAACCCAGCATATTAAAATATATGTTTTCCTTTTGTTTGAAGAGGCATGACTGTCTTCACTGATGTTAGCTTTTATGTTCCCATGTTCAGAGAAGCTTAGTACTACTAATAACATCTAGGAGTCTCGTATTTTAAAATAAAGAAAAAAAATCCACTTATGCACAGTAAAGATCTAGTGCTGATCCTGATAATTGCTGATTACTAATAAGGAAAAATGACAATCTAGTCAGTGGGTAACTAAAGCCAAATATTATTACTATAGCTATCAGTATTCATTTCCAACAAATAGCACAAACATAGCCTTTTATTTGTCTCTACTTCTTTTCTGACAGATCCACTTCATTGCTAAAGGGGAGTGCATTATTCACTGTCTAATTCACATAAACAATTATCACGCTAATACATTTGCTGTTTCTTGTGACTACATGATTTTGTGTCCTGTAACGACCAGTGAAGAACTATGAAGTATTTCCTTCTTAACGCAAATACCCAAACTTTCAAAATGAGAGAACAAAGCCTTATTCTTCTTTTTCAGTGTGGTGCTCTGTCTTCCACCTAGTCACACAGAAGAGGTCTCTTTTGCTTGTACATAACTCCCTCCAACTGCAGCAGCATGTCTGCATTCAGAACTGGAATACAAATTCCAACCCAAAGGCAGCAAGGATGCCACCCTATTTTATGACACCTTCTCTGGGACCATCCAGATTTAGTACTTGTATAACTAAGCTAAATAATTACTTGGCACTCCTCTAATCTGAGGTGCTAGGAGCCTCTGAACAGCAACAGAATTAACTCATCACTTTTGTTCACAGGTTGTTTTCACATCATACAGTCCTTTCTGAGCAGAATTCAGTATTTGAATTGAGCACATCCCATACTCGAATTCGTAACATTTTACATTAAAAATAAGCAATTATGCAGATTTGTACAATGTACTATGAAAAGTAATTTTTGTTAAAGAAGAATTATTAGTAATAAGGCTAGAGTTACTTAGACCTGATTAATACTTGAAGACAGTCCAACAGGACATATTTGGTGAATTTTCTGGAGATGCTTTTCATAATATTAAGTATGAACAGAATATATGCAGAAAATTTCCTTACCAGAGATGAAACAAAGGCACCATACAATCTGAACTGAGAATTAGTGTTTTCAGGAAATCAAGGGCTTCCTGAATGATTAGCATACAGCTACTAATCACTCTGTAAATTGTTGTTACAACCAGGCATAACCCTGTCAATACACTTCACTAGAAATTACTTCAATTGTTTGCTTGCTTTCAGTTCCCTGTAAAAGAAAGATGATCAAAAACAGATACAAAAAAGACAGGCCTAAACCAGAAAAAACATCTCAATTTCCTGACTAATTTAGGTGCTGAGTTTATTCTTAGGCCTAGGGAGATAACAGCTGAAGAAATGCAAGAGTTAAGTCCTACAGAACTTAACCTTTTGCCAGATACAGTAAAAGCCTTTTTTCAGTTCTCTCATGAGAGGCTTCTTTAAATTCTAATTAAAATTAAATAAAATTCTAATATATAGAAAGAAATTTTATATATACATAAAGAGAGATAGAATTATAATGTTTAATATTACCATCTTCCCATTCTTTGCTCCTTTATTGCTCTAAGGAAAACATGTGAATGCACTGCTCCATTTAAATCCCAGCTATCACCTGGGAATGTGAGGAAGCAGATGAGTGTTTTCTATTGATATTCCTGTTAAGAATATTGTCAAAGCAAAATAAACAAATAAAATTGTTTGGGAGCATTTTGTGTTATCCTGCTTGAAGTTCTTTACTATGCCTGCTAATAGAGTATATTTTTATTTTATGCAGCACCTTTCATGAAAGAGATAAGAAAATGGATGAGGGGAATTAAACTGTTTATGGGATAAATTTTAACCTTTTTTTCCATGAGGTTTTAAAAAAGAGAGTGGGCTAATTAGGCAGAGAAATATAGCAAGGTTGTCCCAGATGGTAAGCACTATAGAGGAGAAAGCTCTTTCATCAGAAGTGGTGTGAGTTTGTTAAGGGTCAGAGAGGAGGTTTATGAGTAAAGGCAGAAATAACATTAGGATGTATTAGATGTGGTTCCCCTTGTCCATACACTAGTTGTATTCATTTCCCCTTTGTGACAATCAGTGCCATCAGGAATTAACATTAAAAGCTCATTAGTACTTCAGGGGCTTCAGCTGGTTTTACTGTTTTTGGCAATGTGCTCATCAGTAACTAGGCCTGGGGAAACCCATCCAGCAAACACAAGAATCAACAAAACCCTCCATCTAAAATACAAATTAACTCGAATGTATCCATTTTAAACTCATTTAAAGACCATGGCAAATAGCTTATAATACCAAAAGTATTTTGCCTCATTTCCTCACAGTTTTCTTAACTAGAGCATTAATTTGGGTAAAACAGGGTGTGAATCTTAAGTATAATAGCTGTCCTTGAACAAAATTAAATGGCTACACTTCATTTCAGAATAAAAATGCATTCTTCTTATCTAGCTTAATCCATTTACTTGTCAGACTATCAGTTACTTGTCTGAATCAAAACCAGAGAATAGATTGAGTCAAATGAAGTTAAGATTATTTTAATCTGGAGAAGAGCAGAAGTTTCCTTAGGGCTTGTCTTTAAAATGGACCTAATCTGTTTTACATATACGAATGTCGTCCATGTCAAAACTGTGTATAGCAAAGGTCCAAATCAGATTGGTATATTTTGATATATTTCTTTCTAACATAATTCCAATGAAAGCTGAATGGAAATATCCAGTCCAACTAATTGACTTGAGTATCTGAAACAACTGATGTTACAGTTTTTCATGAACAAACACTTCAGAACATTTACTTCACAGCTGAAGCAGCAACCAAATGATCCATGCAGTAGTAATACTATATGTAAGGATAGAAGAAAGAAGCTGAAATTTTGCCATAACACACAGGACCTTGACAGCTTGTTTCTGTACATCTTTTGATAAACTTCACAACAATGAGGATTTGCTTTATCTGTTTTATATATGGGAAAATCAGTCACATTGAAATGTCAAGTGAATAACAGAAAACTAAACAAGAAAACAATATGCAGAGCAATCACTAGAATTCTCCTAATAGTAATAAAATTTTTGCTTTTGAAATCTAAATGTTGCAATCTGGTATCTTTGCCAAACTACCATTAGATTAAGAAAGGGAAGCCTACCAAGCAACAATTAAAAAAAAAAAATGTTTTTTCTCATGATTGATTCTAATACGGAAGGAACTTTAGCCAAGAGGACAAAAAGAAAACATGAATTTAATGACAACTTATTTTTTTTTTCTTTGAGTTATCTGGGCAGAAATGTATTTTCATCTTTGATAAATGATTAGATATTTTTGTTATTATCACTCAATAGTGTTTCTTTCTTCATTTAAACAAGAGATTTGAATACCTAGGCACATTGTTTCAGTCCCAGTGATACTGAAGAAAATACATTAAGAATTATGAACTTGATCTCCTGGGTAGGTATGGATTTAAGCACCATTTAAAGTGATTTCCAAAAGAGTGTCACATTTGGGCTTGGCTCCTCCAGTAATTCAGTTTAGTTTCTCAGCCTCTTGCCATTGTGGAAGAACCACATTTTGGGTCCAGAACATAGAATGATATCAAGGTAACAGGCTTATTCACAATTTCTTCTGATTCCATCTGTTTGACCAGAGTGTTGTACTCACAGAAACTCCTATGCCAGTGAATGGGAGAGCTTCTGAATTTCTGGGTCCAGATATTAACCCATCCTTTTTTCTGACCCCATCAGACTTCTTTCCCTCTCTTCATAGGATCAGCAATCCTTTAACATGGTACCTGGTGTGGCAGATGCCTGAACTCGAGACCCTAAGTGGCAGACTACACATATCAGCCAACATAAATGAGGCATGAAGCATCCACATTCCGCTTTATTATTTTAATATCTTTAGTATTTAGGAATATTTCCTCTCTTCATTTTTTTCTAAGGCATTTTGCAGGCAAAGTGACACCCTTTCTTAAGGAATGTAACATACAGACATCTGCTTTTGTCTTTTTGTAGTGTCAAGTTGTCCTAAGGGCTCCTTCTGTGCAGGTCTGTATAAGCAGGTTTTGTAGCTATCCATAGGTTTGGTTGAAAAAATATTTGGAATTTACAGCATTTACAACTTAACCTGTCCTTCATTTTCCCTGCAGTTTACTTCTCATTGCCTATCCAACAGATGCTTCTTTCTTCAGTAAGGACTATAAAAATCTGTGGTAAAATCCATTTCTCCCACTTCTAAGATATAATCAAGAAGAAGCACTGGAATTACAATGCAGGCTGTAATAAAGCATGAAATCAAATGTAAAAGATTTGGTCAGTATGATCTAATTTATCTTTCCTAATGAACTTTTTTTTTTCTTTTCATAGTTTAATAGTGTCCATAATAGAAAATTACATACAACTGAGACTTTGATGTTTGAAAATTAAAATTATGTAAAATGTTAATCAGACTTGAAAAACAATGCCAAAAAAAAGTGGTAGGTCTTAACGAGTTCAAACAGATGTATCTTAATATTTCTGTTAGGAGTAAAAAAATCCCAGATCAACTGCAGTAGTTCAATGCCTTATCTAAGATTACTGCTGGTAGCTAAGGACTTGTGAATGCTACTTAATTTGTTGCTGAATGCACTAGAAATAAAAGAAATATGTAGTAAACAAGCAAGGTTAAAGCCAGGCTGACATTTCACTGACTTTCCTGTACTTGTTGGAAGATGAATTTTTTTGTCTAAATATTTGCCCTTGTTTGATATCATGGCATGACAAGCATTTGATGAAAACAAATATTTAAAGACAAGATACCAAGGCTAAAAGGCCATAAATACAGCTACTTTTCTTACACGTAAGCGTAGAAACCATTACATCTTTCTTAGGGGAGGTATGCTTGCCGCCAAATAAATGTGACCATGTTCTTTTCCTATATATGTTTGTCTAAATGCCTACAATTCATTTGGGGGCAAAGTAATAGTGATAAACTTATGGCTCCATGCAAAGCAAGGAAAGACTCATGAAGTAATAGACTGCAGGCTCTAAGGAATTATTTTATGCTTCTACTTTACATTGTAAAAAGTAATACTTAACCACGCTCAACACTGTCAGGAACTATTTTGTCATAAAATAATTTCAAATGTGCAAACAGAAATGGTGAGCTGAAATAAAACCGGCAAGACATAAAATCTGCTTTCCAGTATGTTCTGTTAACCGAGAGTAGAGTGTGGCCTAAAGATTTTTGTCTCATGCAGATTATCAGTTGAGAAATAATTACTATTAAAAAGGCCCTGTAGGCTACCTATCTTATAATTATGCATGTATTTGAGCAGCATAGGACTATTTCAGTGCTGAGGATGTGTTAGTATCATAAATAAAAACCTACTAATGAAAAGTTTATAGAACTAAAGCTATCCAATTAAATGCCTTATTTAATTAATGAGTCTATCCCTCTACTTCTTCATTTAGCTATATGTTTTTGTCGTTGTTGTTTTATTCTCTCTCTGCCATGAATTTATGGGGGCTGAGGATTCAAGAGATGAAACAGGAGAGAAGGACATAGTTGTTGACATTTTTCAAATGGAGGTCATAGGCCACTAAGTCATAAAATAACCTTCAGAAATCTTCACGTGTTGTCTGACAATTTATCATCTTTCTAGTCCTTATTACACCATGGCAAGGCCATGGCAAAATTTCGCTTCCAAGGCAGGACTTAGCAAACATTTCCAAAAAGTGGTGTTATTTGTTTTTGGTTTTGGTTTTGTTTGGTTTGGTTTGGTTTGCGTTTTTTTTGTTAATTATTTTAATGTTTTCTGTTATTCAAGTTTAAATGGCTTCCTAGTTCTATATTTTTCTCTCTTTTCATAAGTAAGGAGTACTGCCAAATCCTGATTGTTTTTGTACAAAATTGCTGAAAATGCATCCTAAAACTTTCTATTTGTATACTATTTCTAGTTGGTTGATACAACTGAGTTCCTTGAAGAACAAGAAATATTTAAGAATCGTATTTCTTTTATACTCATTTTGCTACCATTAAGTATACATTTCTCATTAAAAATGAATGAAACTACAGCTTCTTTCAAGGGTGAGGGGACCATTTTTCAGAAGCTTAGATCTGCATTTTAGGAAGGACACAGGCCCTGTCCTTAAACAATGAGCAGCCAAAAGAATATATACTTCTAGGTGAAAGGTAATTTGCTTTAGTGAAGCAATGACAACCATAACGAAAATGTTGCAAAGAATATGAATGTTGAAAGGTCTGAGACATGATGAAAAACCCAGTAGATTTTAGCAGAGGCAATTTGTCACACTGAATGCTTACATTTGGGTGTCCAGCACCAAATGACTTGTTTTTTGGAAAACATTGCACGTGAAAAAAAGTAGAGAGCTGCTTCTGGCCAAAAGCATTGCAAGATAAACCAGCTGCCCATGTGAGACAGGATTCTATAGATTAATCACCTGATTAGAGAATTCCTCTTTCAAGTGGCAGCATGACCCATCCCTAGCTCTTAATAATCAGGAAATATTTCCCTTTCCCCCTAAAACTAATTAGGCAATGTTGAAAAACTTTCTTATAATGCTTAAGTTACAAGCAGCTGATAACAAAATAATAAACCTTAGAGTTCTGAAAGTAAACTCTAAAATTTTTATATTAGTGTATCCTATGATATATTAAATCCAGGATAAGATGTGAAGACTCAGCACAGTGACATGCTACAGAAGGTGGAAAACTGCTCTGCTGACTGCTTGGAGTTGCAAGTTTAAATCATACTCCTGTGTCTTATGCATCAGATTTGGGAAAAATACAAAGTATGAATCTATTGTTGTTCCTTTCCACAAAACATTATTGTCCTTCCTCTTTTCCCACTGAATTTAGGAGTCCCACTTTCTTCCTCTAAGGCAAAATTAAGCCCTTAGTTGGGTTAAAAATAACTCCTTCTAATTTAGTATTTTAGCTTCAGAGTAAGTATGTTAGGAAGCAATGGTTGAATGGCTCTCAAAATGAGATAGATTGACATGACTAACTCTCTTCTGAGGCATGTACCTCTTTCACTTAAAAAATATAAATTTTTTGCCAACTGTTTTCCTCAGCTGTAACAGAAATTACTGTGGAGTAAGTATTCAGTCAGTTTATGGCAATTCTGCCCAAAAATCCTATTAAGCAATAATAGGATTTGTTTCTCAGCTGCCAGTTTCTGTTTTGAAAATACACCCCCGTGTGCTCTGAATTCTCAGAACAAACTTTGAGGTCTTTTTCTCATCTTTTTCCTTTGAAAATAAAATTCTTGGTCTTTATCATTTGGAAGCATTTTAAGAGATGATTAAAATGCAGTCAGTCAGCTTGTTTTTCAAAAGTACAAAATTTTGCCCACCAGGGACTTAAATTAGATGTCTAACTGCAACCAGAAACTATTATGTTTGGAGTTCTTGCCCTTAAAAGAATCATTCACAACAAATTACTGCAAGAGGTTTATCTATTTTAGTGTTCATAAGTGTTTAGAAACACTTATGCTAGAATAATATAATCTACAGAGGTTTTATTTTTCATATGTTCCATATATCAAAGAAGATAGAGGGTCTTTGAAAGGGAAAATTCATAGAGTTATTAATTTTTGTGTAAGATAAACAAGATAGCATCTACTCAGTCTAGGACAGACAGGATTTTTGCTTAGTGATTTTGAATGCTAATTGAGGAACACTATGAGTATGAACACTAAACCAATTACCTTACTTAAGGCTGAAAATTTCATGCTTTAGCTTTCAAGACACTTAGATAGCTGTTTTCAACCCATTTTTATAGATGGAAGTGAATAACAGAATTAACGTCATATTTCAGTTAGAAACCAAATTAAAAAAAAAAAAAAAGAGAAAGAGAAGGAAAGTGAAAGAAGGAAAGAAGTGTTATTTGGAATGATAAATGTACAATCTCTCACCAGTGGGCTTGTCAGCCAAAACAATTCTTCAGTCCAAGAGCTGAGACTTATTCTGCAGATACAGCAGTGGTGCAACAAACACAGCAGTTACATCACATCCTTACTTGAAAGCTGTGATTTATTTGACAGATTTTCAAAGTATATATTAAACATATAAGAACTTCACATGTGAACGGAGTCCATATTCCTTACACTAATTATATTAAATTCCTGCACCTTAAATCAGAGTTCCTTCATATGCCTTCTTCACTCTCTGGCTCAGTGAAGTGCTGAGCGTTATTTTGGTCCATGGAGGTCATTACTATTGAACGTGGATGAAGAGTATCCTGAGGGACATTGCATTTCAAGGCATTGTTCAGATTCCTCAGTAACTCACTGGTGAATATTTTGCATCAGAGTAGGACATAACCTGTCCCCTCTTTTATCTCCCTCTATCCTGATCTTTGACCTTCCAATTGTTAGCCGGTGTTTTGCTAGCTGATAATGGTTTTAATGAGAGTCTCCCTTTCGACAAGTATGTGTTCTGTGGATCAAACTTCACTCAAAGCTTTTTTGTTTGTTTGGTTTTTGTTTTTTGTTTCTGGTTTTTGTTTTGTTTTTTGTTTGTTTGTTGTTTGTTGTTGTTGTTTTAACCAGGGGGCCCATTTTTCTCTCATTAGTTGTTGTGAAGGAGTTATTTCTTTTCTGTGAAATAATCCTGAATCAGCAGCTGACTACTTGTGTCAGAAATCATAACAGAGCTCTCTCATCTCTGTACAGGGAGGAACTGAAGAAAATTTGTGGCTTTCTTTGTCTGCTATATCTTCCTTTTTATTATGTTTGACATTTCTAAAGCTAAGTCTTATTACAGGCTATTACTTTGTTACTGAGCTGAGAAGAGTCCTTGTGAAAATCAGAAGACACAAACAGATCTGTAAATGCAAACACAGAAATTGTGAACATGGTAAAATAAGAAAACATCTAATGAAATATTAACACATTTCTAAACTACTAAATAAAAGACAAAATAACAGGTGAAGGAGTAAAATTAAGTCAGGAGCTTACAGGTATCCACCAAGGCAGTCTAAATAATTCTACAGTTTTGAACAAAGAGACTTAACGGTTATTCTTTCTTCTTATAAATTAAAAGTCAAGTTCTTTGCTCTCAGAAAAACACAGAAGTTAGTAATTAGAATCCAATACTAGAAAATTTTGAAGAAGTATAAAGGGAAGCACTTAGACTCTCTCATTAGCTTTTATTAACAACCTTCTGAGTTTGTGAAATCAGTGTATCAAGCTACAAATGATGCATGAAATTAAAAAATTCTGTTTACTTTATAGAGTTTTCATCCATGGTTGGCAATGCCATGCTGCAATATATAGAGTAATAGGTTGACAGACCTAGCCAAAACCTCTCCAAAAAGAGTGATTTCCCAGCCTAAAAGGAACTGTTAGAATGTAATGTTTTCTGGGTTTTGTTTGGTTGCTTTTGCTGTTGTATCTGTTTTGGTTTGGTTTTGCATTTGGTTTTGTTTGTTGTTTTGTTTTACTTTCCATACGAATTATTGTTTTTCCTTTGTACAGGAGCAAGTATCTCAAATGCATTTCAAAAGTTTACCATGCTTCTCAGTGACATCATGAAATAGGTACAGCTCAGAAACCTGCATGTAGAGTACAGGCCAAAGGACACTGGACAGTAGCAGGTGCTAGACTGACGCTCAAATCAGAAAAAAAACCCTAAACAAAACAAAATCTAATATTTGTGACATATCATCTCACTAGACCACAAGTTAATCATGTCCGTAAATCCAGGGCTTACTAGGTCAACACTCAGAAACATGGTTCTGTGCCTTCTTGGTACAAAATGGTGATGTTTGAAATCAAGTTTTCCTTTGATATGTTGCATAGAGTTTTTGACAGGAAAAGCAGCTGTAGATCTTTAAGTAGTGCTTTTGAGATAACCATACTTTCTAAGAGACACTCTCTCAAATTCATCTGCATGAATATAAATGTTTTCTTTCAGTCCTCACCCATGCTCTCACGTTGTCATCATCATGTGAACTATACATGTTATGGGTATTTCTATGGCTCCATGTTCTTCTAAGAGAGGTTATACTTTATTTTTCTCTTCCCACTGTTTCTTTTTTTGTTAATCTCCCTCCAGGTATTTCTCCATAACAAACTGAGCATCCTAAATGAAAGATTTTTGATCCAGGAAATGTAAAAGACACCTTTTTCATATTTTCCTTTAAGGCCGTAAGGTTGCAAGCTCTTTTCAAATTGCTTCTGTGTTATAAACATTTTTATCCATAGCTGAAATTTGACCTTAGAGCTGGAAATAGCTTCCTGTTCAGTCACTATTAGAACAGGATAAAACAGTGAGATCACAAGGCATTATCTAAGTTGAGAGGTCTTCAGAGGGCCAAATGATGCATAAAAAATAAGTATCGGGTAACTTAAATTTTCCCCACCATTACTCTTAACTATTACTGCTTTTTTCTTGGGCTTTCTTATACCTGAATTTGATAAATATATGGAGGCTTAGGCAACAGTTTCAGCTTTCAGTGGGGGCTCTGACAGCTGTTTCCATAACAAGTAGCCTCCCATCTCTTCTTTGTTTGGGGGTAGCAGTAAATAAACCAATGAATATAAATCAATTTATGAATAAACATAACTGTTAGGTGTTCAGTGATGAACAGTGCGGACTGTGCATATAAGAACTCATTCATTTGCCTTGCACAAAACCGGTTATTTTGTAATTTGTTACATTAAGGCTTAGTACTTTGCCTTCATCCTTGTTGAATTAAATCCTGCTATTTTTTAAGTATTTTTTCAGTTCACTGTAACTTTCAATAAGATTTTCCATTGTGCAGTAACAATAGTTTTGATAACTTTGTAAAAAAAAAAAATTATCTGTTTTCCAACCCCAATGGGCAATAGTGCAAAGGAAGAAGAAACACAAAAAACATAACAACTACAACGACATTTTCCCTTAAATTTAGTGGAACATAACTGATATTTTTATCATTTGCTACAAAAGAGTATAGCCAAATTAAAGCCAAACCCTTGATGGATTCCTTTTTTACTGAACTATTGAATAGCCAAAGTGCCTTGTTCTTATAAGTGTTTCTTCACTTTCTTGTCCAAAGGATAGAGCTATTTTAAAAATTACTTTCTTTTGTGTGAGACATGTAGCACTGTGCAGCCTTTTAGTATTTATTTGTCATTTACAGTACTTGTTATGGGAAAAGAAAGCAAACAATGCAATGCATGCACTTTTTCTTGTAGAAAGCAATAACAATATTTCTGGATGTATTAAGTCTTTTATAGCTCTGTAAGTTCTCAAGTTCCTGAAGAGAAATAAATTCTAGTGCAATTATGCAAACTCATAAATACTTAGATATTCTCACAGTAGATAACTACATGTACTGCTTTGGGTAGCTTTTTTCCTGCTGCTTATATTTCAAGGATACTTATGTGACCAAAGTAGTTATACGCATTCCAGCAAAAAGCAGATAAATCTTTCAATAATAACAGCAGAGCTATCTGGGATGTGCCTTGATGATCAGCATCTGTTATCAAGTATGACATGGAAAATAGTACTGCAGCCAGTCAATTCACAAATTTCCTCAAGGCTATTATGGAGGAAGAATGATAGAAAAGTGATCAGTCCATCTTAAATATTTCTGTGATAACCATCACTGCTGTATCTTACTTCATTTAGGAACTCCGAAATTCTTCAGTCATCCACTTCTACATTCACAGCCAAGGGAAAGAGACATTTAAACTACATGGTGCTGCTTTCCTTCTCATACAGTTTGCTGTCTTTCCAATGACTCCAGTCAATGGCATTTGGCAAGCAACATCAGGTGGAGACTATGTTGCTCTCATCACCATACAAGGTCACAGGCAGTGCCTACAAAATTGCATTAACAGCAATTTTCACTTTGTATAAATATGTTTTAAGGTGTGCATATTAATGAGCTTCTAGTTCCTATGTCAGCAGATTTCGAGATGAAGTAAACTATACCAAAATTGATAGATTTATTAGTGCCTAATTTATTTATTTATTTTATTATTATTTTATGCTGAGGGTTTTTTTTTTCAATTTTCTTCTGGGTTTAAGTATTGGTGCATTTTGATGGGTTTAGTTTCGTTTTGAGAAGTTTTAAAACAGAAAAACTGAGAAGGCAACTCAATTAAAAAAAAACCCACAACATAAAAAGAGAATTTTTTTTTTTTTTTTTTCCAACTGTGTTGTTGATATCATATGTATAGATATTCAGAGAACCAGTATCTTGGCTACATTAGCCACGCTTATTGTGTAGGTGACAAGTTTTTGATAGCAGCAGAGGCTGCAGTGAGGAGAGACATGGATCTGCCCAGTGCTGGACACAGCCAGTTCTCATCCATTCAACCTGGCTGCAATGGATCCACTGCTGATCAAAGCTAAGACTTTCAGCCAAGTTGGTGATACCTGTGGAGAAACGTGTTGAAGAAAAGGTAAAAAATGTTGCTCCTCAGCTGTGAGAGAGAGGACTGAGAGAAAATGTGAGTGAAACAGCCCTGCAAATACCCAGTCAGAGAAGAAGGAGGAGGAGGACATGCTTCAGGCACCGAGGCAGAGATTCCCCTATAGGCCATGGAAAAGACCTTGGCTGGAAAAGTTCATGAAGGACTGCATCCCACAAGGAAGAACTCTACCCTAATCTGTAGCAGGGGAACAGTGTGAGGAGGAAGGACTGGCAGAGATTAACTGTTATGAACTGAATGTTACCCCAATTCTCTAACCCCCTGCACCTCTTGCTGGGGAGGAGGTAAAAGAGTCAGGAATGAAGGGGAGAAGATGAGGCTGGGAATAAGGGAGAGGTGGAAGGAAGGTGTTTTTTAGGTTTTGTCTTTGTTTCTCACCATGTTACTCTGTTCTTAATTAGCAACAAACTAAATTCAGCTTTCCCAAGTTGAATTTGTTTTGTCTGTGGTGGCAGTTGGTGAGCCATCTCCCTGTCCTTATCTCAGCCAACAAACTTTTTAATCTTATTTTCTCCTCGTCTTGCTGAGGAGAAGTGGCAGAGTGGCTGGCTGAGTGTCTAACAGCCTGGTCAAAGTCAACCCACCATGTCTACATTATTGGATAAGATATTGCTTTACAAGTTAGAGTTAACTGGCTGTAAAGCTCCTCAGAATTAATATAGAGAAGGATTTTAATCCAGGTTTTCCTGTGTCCAGAGTTCTTGAAATGAATCTGTACTCTCAAATAGAGAGGTTTATTCTGGCTTTTGTTTTGTTTGGGGTTTTTGTTTGTTTGTTTTTCAAATATTAATAAACTTATGGACCTGTATCTCTGACTACTCTTCCCCTTCATTTTTCCAAGCCTATACATGCCCCAGAATACCTTTGGTAGGAATGTAAAGATAAAAGAAGGCAAACTTTGGCCCTCTAGCCATTAAATTATAGACATTACTACAAAATCTAGTAATATATAAGCACGATGATAAGTCCATACCGAGGAAGCATTCTGTTTTACTTGTCATAAAGGAGTCTAAAACATTTTTGAAAAGAGAAGTCTTTCTTAGGTTGTTTTTTTGGTTTGTTTGGTGTTTTTTTCTGAAAGTGTTCATAGTTACATTTTTTTTGGGAATTGAAATAATAAACAAATGCCATCCTGGGCACAGTCATAGAACGAGTGAGTCACTAACAATTTATTTTACTTTGCTAAAGGATAAATTGTTTTATTAGTTTACCATACAGTTAATTCCCACAATCCATCTCTGAGGATCTTGGGGATATTTCATTCATATAACTGAATTTCCTGTAGAAAATTCTGTCTAATCACATGCAGTTCTTCAGTTTTACGTAAGGGACAGTTTATGTCTTCACTGATTTATATTCTTGAACTGTGGAATACTGGCATAAACCTGGAAAAAGAAGGTACAGGACCCTAAACTTAATTCATCTAAATATGAAACCAGATTTTGAAGTCATTTTACTCAAGGGCAGTTCTAAATAGTTGGATATTTCAGTTACTTGTTCCTCATTTCATATCCACTTGCTTTGGCATCTAGAACATTATAGAGCATAAAAGTCGCATCAACAATTGCACATCAGTCTGGAGTCCAGGATGCAACAGGGAGTCTTAGTTAAGCTGATTTTAAAAACAGTTCATGGTACCTGTCCCTTTCAAATCTTCCAAAATGTACCAAAAAAAAGGTGGCCTAAAATGTTTACTTGAAAGGTACTGTAATGTCCATGCATAATCTACAGTTCAAGGTCATCTCCTCCTTAGGTAGACTGATCTCTTTACTTTGCATTTATCTAGATAAAATGTGAATATGAATACACATATCTTAATATGTAATTTGTTAAATCTATATGTGTATGTTTCATAAATATTTACACACACATGTATATATGTGTATACAGGGTGTTTCAAAATGATGGACCCAATTTGAAATTACTACTGCTTTGAAATTATGTCCATCTTTTCAAAACACCTTGTATATGAAAATCAATGATACAGCCCAATGAAAAAGGAAATAGTAAATCTTTAGTGTGTGAGCACCAGCTTGATTTCTGTATTGTCATCACATACTATCAGCCGTTAGTCTGAACACAAGCAAAACTGTAGGAATCAAATAAAGGAAATGAAGTGTCTTTAATTTTGAACTCATTTGCAATATGTTTTACATTACTCTGGTATTTTTAATACAGTCTTTCATTAAAACATCTGTAACAGCCCATCATTCTTCGACAAGTTGAAGTGCATAAGTACACTATGATAGTGCAATAAACAACTACTAAAATGTTTAAATGATATATTTAATTTAAATTCTTCAAGAAGAAGTAAAGACGTTAAATTTTAATGCTCAAGCTGCTTTGGTTAGCACCACAGGGAAACAAGAATGAAAAAGCTGGAGATTGCAACCAGAAACCCAGACAAAGTTTTTCCACATAAAACCATTAAGTGAACACGATGCCCACGACATATTTCACTTTCTAGCTCCATTCTTTTCAAACGAAATCCTTGTTAATATAGACATAGTCCAGTCTTCCCAGATCTCAGTTCACCCAGTCACAAAGCATGAGCCAGCTTTCAATTTATCACTGTTTTTTTTCATTACTGCTAAATTACTTCAAAGGTAAACAACTGTCATTAGTTTAATGGAAATCATGAGCTCTAGCCTACCGGTAGCTTCAATGGTAGGCTGCAGCTACAACTACTCGTACAGGTGGAGAGCAGACTCTGTTGCATAGTGCCACACATCTATTGTACAGCTGTTGTGGTTTAACCTGGCAGGCAGCTAAACACCACACAGCTGTTCACTCACTCCCCACAGCGGGAAGGGGGAGAGAACTGAGAAAAAAGTTAAACTCATACATTGAGATAAAGATAGTTTAACAAGATAGAAAAGGTAGGCTAAAAAGAGTATTAATAATACTATTAATGATGTTAAAATAATATACAAAACAAGTGATGCACAATGCAAGTGCTCACCACCGAGTGATGCTCAGTCAGTCCCTGAGCAGCAGCCACTGTCCCCCCAGCCAACTTTGCCCAGTTTTTTGTTCAGCATGACATCATATGGTATGGGATATCCCTTTGGTCAGTTTGGGTCTGCTGTCAATGGCTGTGTTCCCTCCCAGCTTCTTGTGCAAGGTTAGCCTCTTCCCTGGCAGGGCGGAAAGAGGGACTGAAATGTCCTTGACTTACTGTAAGCACTGCTTAGCAACAAGTAAAACATCAGTGTGTTATCAACATTATTTGCATCCTAAATCCAAAACACAGAACTATGCCAGCTACTAGGAAGAAATTTGAATCTATCCCAGACAAAACCAGGACAAACTCTAATTATTTGCATATTCTTGACTCAATTATTGTAGTAGGTGTATTTCCAAGAACTCGTTTGAAAACTAGATTGATGACAGGGTGTTCAATAGTGACATAGAGGCCACATATGCAGCAGAAAGGGGGAAAGAGCTTGTCTCTCTCTTTTATTTAACGAGCAAGACTTACTTTCCTTACATTTCCAACTGCACATCAGTCATGCTCAGCTATTATTCTTCAGATTAACTTTTCCATGTATATCAATGTTTAAACTTACATAATAATGTTAAGGCTTTATATGCTATAATTGTTCTTACAGCTTTTCACAAGCACTTCTCAATAATTATTCCTGTACGCAGGAACTGTGGAATAAATAACTTCTTTATTACTGATGTATGATCATATACCTCATCATGGTGAAAAATAAGATTCTTGTAACTGGATAAAAAAATTAATAATATTGTACAAATGCTGTATCCTCTTTATTAAGAACCATTTCCTTGAATTTTGTAACACATTCATATTTATCTCTGAAGATTTGGTCACTGATTTGGAAGAAAAATAACACAAGACCAATAACATTCCCATTGACACAACTAGTTAATGACTCTTTCCTCATTCTTTTTTGAGAGATATTATCTAATACACATTCAGTCCACATAATATGTGTCATTTTTCTTTCATATCATTCCAGATTCTTAATGAAAACGTTGTATAACAACTACAAGGCATTAGAGAAATTTAATTATCATTGTGTTAATAAAATATAAACAAATTTGTAATACTTAGCTCATCAGTAAAATTACATATAGCTAGTTTAGTGGAATCAATTTTACATGAACTCATCTTGAATCTTTAATTATTATTATTATTTGTGTATATAGTTTATTTTGTACGAAAGAACTGCAGTAATCCTGATCATTCAAATCACTAGTATCTAGTATTGTTTTTCATGCAATGCTCTGTAAAGAAACAGTGATCTAAGGCTCTAAACACCCTGATATCTGCTGGAAGGACAACACAGTGGGTCACAAGAAAACTATGAGATTTCTGGAGTCCACTGCCAAAAAATTCCTGACATGGGTGACTGAGAAGGCAATATAGGTGATGGAAGAGACAAGGTTCTCTGCTGGGCCTGATACTTACAAAAAGGGAAGAATTGGTTGTGGGTCTGGAAGTTGAGGGCAATTTTGCTGCAGTGATCCTGACCTGGTAGAGTTCAAGATCCCAAAGGAGTGAACAGGGCAAAATGAAGGACTACAGCTCTGGATTTTAGGCGAACAAACTTAAACCTTAATCTGTCAGCATTGTATTCAATGTGGAGCCCAGCACAACTTGCAAATTAAAAGAGAAAGACCAGTTACTCAAAAAGTAATCCAGCAGAGAAAAATCTGGCCTATCAATTTCACCAAATACTTATTTTAATAAGATGAAGTAGAGCAAAGAGAAGTTACCTTAAAGGTGAATGAACATACAAGTTATTTCAAGAGAGACTTAAAATTATAAAATTGTGCTAAGTTGAGTCAAAAGTGGACCCTGGCAGCAAAAAAGGCCATCCATGTCCTGAGGTGCATCAAGCACAGTACAGCGAGCTAGTCAAGGCAGGTGATCGTCCCACTTTACACTGCCCTGTTGTGGCCTCACATGTACAGTTTTGGGAGCCTCAATATAAGAAGGACATCAAACTGATAGAGTGTGTGTAGAGGAGAGCAATATGGTGAAAGGTCTCAAGGGCAAGATTTATGAGTAGTAGCTGAGGTCACTTGGTTTTTTCAGCTTAGAGGAGGCTGAGGGGTGACCTCATCACAGCCTACAACTTCCTCACAGGGGGCAGCAGAGGTGGAGCTGCTGATCTCTGGTGACCAGCAATAAGATACAAGGAAATGGAATGAAGCTGCATCAGAAAAATTTCAGTTTGGATATTGGTAAATGGTTCTTCACTGAGAGGGCAGTCAGTCACCAGAACATGCTCCTCAGGGAAGTGGTCACAACCCCAAGACAGTCAGAGTTCAAGGAGCATCTGAACAATTATTTTAGTCATATGGTTTAGTTGTAGGTAGTCCTGCAAGGAGAAAACAGTTGAACTCAATGACCCTTGTGAGTCCCTTCCGACTTGAGATATTCTATTATTCTAAGTTAAACAGTGACTGACACTGACAAAGTATGACAGTGAAATCTAGTACACGTGGGAAAAAAAAAAAAAAAAATACCCGCTATGACTGAGGATGCACCTAACAGTATTTATAGTTAATATTATCAGGTCTGATTTATCCAAACAAAATTAAGTTCCTGACATTTAATATTTACCCATGTAAGGCACCAATGCTGACTTTTGTAGAACTTCAACAGGACAAAAAAATGTTAAATAAAGATATTACATACAATAACAATAAAAACAAAATATCTAGCATAAGACAGACTAGATTTATCAAACTGGAGACGTTTAACCCCAGTATGTATGAAGCTGATACCTCGAAGGATACATTGTTGGTACTGCACTCGTGCTCAATACTGCACTGATGCAGCCTCACCTGGAGTACTGTGTGCAGTTCTGGGCACCACAGGATAAAAAGGATATAAAGCTACTGGAGAGTGTCCAGAAGAGGGTTACAAAGTTGGTGAAGGGTTTGGCAGGGAAGCCATATGAGGAGCGGCTAAAATCACTTGGTTTGTTTGGTCTGGAGAAGCAGAGACTGAGGGGACACTTCATGGCCACTACAGCTTCTTCACAAGGGGGTGGAAGGGCAAGCGCTGATCTCTTCTCTCTGGTGACCAATTACAGGAACCTGAGGGAATGGCAGGAAATTGTGCCAGGGGACATTTAGGTTGGACATTAGGAAAAGGTTCTTCACCCACAGGGTGGTGGAGCACTGGAACAGGCTCCCCAGGGAGGTAGTAACAACCCCAAGCCTGGCAGTATTCAAGAAGAGACTATAAAACACCCTCAGACACACGGTGTCAGCTATGAGGTTGTAATATGCAGGGACAGGAGATGGACTCGATGATCCTTGTGGGTCCCTTCCAACTCAGGACATTCTATGATTCTATGATTTATATCTCCTGATGGAAACCTGTATTTTTTGATTTATACATTTCTTATATTTTACTATATTTTAGTCACAGAGCAACATTTTAATGCTGCTTTAAAAGTAAACTCAATGACTTGCCATGTTGGAACATTATGTGTTCTTGAATCATGCCATGAATGCATGTAAAGCCCTCCTCCTATACAGAAACCTGGTGTATCAGGGCATGGTGCCCACTATCTGTTACAGGATGGACACCGTAAGTCATGCAGTGACAGAATATTTTAACATTCATACAAATACATTTCCTGTCTTAAGTCCTGAAGTTTCTGGCAGGGCTGACAACTTGTGTAAAGAGAGCATACAATATCTCAATACAGTAAGCAAGCATCTGGAGCTCAAACTAACTTTTTAACATAGGTAACATAGTAACATCATAGTAACAACTAGATGCGCAAAAGGCATTTCTTTCCACTGCTTTTGCCTTCACCTCAAAACCTCCTCGATCTCTTATCACTGTTCAATTTTAATTTCATTTAAAAGGAATATCACCAACTTAAAAATCATTTTATCTCTTTGGATTTTTTTACTGTGTTATTTTTTCAAATGATATCTTAATAAAAATCAATGTGATCAAATGGATTTCTTCCTATTATACCAGTTAATGTATATTATGCATTTCACACCATCTTTTTTGCATAAGCTGCAATCAGTTTTATTATTTTCTCTGCATAACCAACACATCCATACAAAGATAATGTGGAAACATAATTTTTTCTTTCTCCAGCAAAACAACATACATAGCATTGAAAATTAGAAGTAGATTCAGAATCTCCAGCTGTCTTTAAAACTGTCAGGATGTCAAACAGAGATTGCCTTTCAAATAATTACTTAAGACTCAATTTTTTCTAGCCTGCAAAAACTTCAGGAAAAGGGAGTCCTGAATCTTCTCAGAACATATGGAGAGGATGCCAGACTGATTGTTGTTTAGGTCAATTGTCTTATATTCATGGTTTTCTTTAGAAAAAAAAAAATCCTTCCCTTTCTCTCTGCCTCCTCTTTCCTCTTCTTTGCCTTCTAATCCTTGATACTAGAGGTGTGTCATCCTTTTTTGCTTTCTTTTTCATCTCTCTAATTTACTCACTGCCATTCTATCAGTCTAATGTCCACATAATTCCTTAGGTCACATCATAAATATATATCTAGCACAGTGCAAATACAGAATGAAATGTATAAAAGGTCTACATAATACAATTCTGGATACCACTTCCTTAGGGCTCCATGTGGTGTAAAGACTCAAGATTTATAACAGTCTCAGCCTGCAACTCTTACTCTGTATCTAATATGGTTCTCTCTTTAAAGAATCAGTATTTGAAATTTATAGTCTTGATCTTTCAAATAGGACAACTGCAGGGACAATGAGAGAGCTGATGAAGGAAAATAATGCTTTGGCACTGGTGGATCATATCTGAGAATATTAATAAAGTAAATTAAAACAAAAGCAAAGATACACTTTAAGTGCTCTTTCACGGTAGACTTTTAATTGGGTAACATTTATGAAGTTTGTTTCAAACTATGGAACATTATAGCACTCAGCAGTCCTCAAAACACTTGGGATCTGAATCTAGAAAGGTGGGGTTTTTTATTATTTTTGTTTCTTTCTTAGGTGTTTTATAGCATGTGGAAGACTTTTACAGGAATATTTTCCAAAAGTATCTGCATTCATGGATTTCAACTTTTTAATGAGAAGGAGCCCCCATTTTTTATAATTGTCAGTATATCATGACAAGAATGGCAATAAAGTTACCAGGTAATACTCCCAAGCATCAGTCTGTATGGTTTAGGGAAAAAGTCCTTTGAAACAGCAGACCCAGTAAGGTTCAGGGATTCTTTGGGGCTTCTGAGGATTGCTACTGCTTCCATATGCTCTGGAATTTAAAGTCCTTCTGAGTGCTTTGACTTGTAATGGATAGCCAGATGCTCCACCCATGCTCATGCCATGCTCTCTAGACTTCATCATTTTGATACTCTTTAGCTTCTTCTTTACTGGAGTGAAGAAGTTTGTTCAGGGTCCAACATTATACTTAAATGAGGAAGTGGCCCGGAACAATAAGTTAATTATGAACAAACAGTTAAGAAAATTTTAATGACCTCTGATGGTATCTTCAGATGCTTTGGTACCAGGAAAAAAAGCTCTGAGTAACACAATCATTTATAAAAAGTCATGATAACAACTAATGACCTGGAAGTGTTTGCAGTTAAAGTGGATAATATTCCTATCTAGAAAAAGCAAGAAAACACATGCTCAAGCTAGAAAAATTGCCTACAGATACACAACACAAATGAAACTCACCTTGGAAAGGTTCAAATTCAACATGTTAAATACAATTAGTTTGGTACTGAGGTGCATAGGTAACTCACATACACACCTTTGTAGTACCTAAAGTACAGTCACACCACTGGCAGAAATGGTACCTTTTGCTGTCCCTTTAAGGACAGTGCAAGAGGCAACCAGCTTTAAATCCACGACATGCACCATGGATGCCCTGTTGGTAAAACAAGTCAATGCTGTGTCAAAACACTAGAGATTAGGACCATACAGCATTACTTCAATAACCACAGAATAATAGCTTCACAGAAGGGTTGAGATGGGAAGGAATCTTTGGAGGTCACCTGGTCCAACCCTTCTGGTCCAACAGGGTCACTTAGAGTTAGCTGCCCAGGACCATGTTATACTGACATCATTATGTGGGGCAACACAGCAGAGGAACTATTTGAGAAAGGGAAAAGAATAAACCGAATCCTTTTGAAAGCTTGTTTTTTCATAAAACAATGCAAGGTCAAAGGACTTGTGGGAGACATACAATTTTTAGGATAAAATGGCAAGATGGGCATCGTCGTATTTCAATGGATGTGATCAATAAAACAACAGCCATGCCTCCACAGCTAACAACAACAACAACAACAACAACAACAACAACAAAGAGATAAAAACTTTCTTACATGTTTTGGATTACCTGAGAATGCGTATTCTGGGTTACAACCAGGGTGTGAGCCTTCTTTATCAAGTGAACTGAAATAATTGTTTCAACAGTGGCCCTGAGCCATGACAGACCTTTGAAATGACCACAGATATCTCATGTGATAGCCCTTGAGCCGGTCTGGAGATGACAAGAAATGAGAAATGTGCTATAATGCTGCAGTTAGTGAACTTCGTCCCACCTGGAGCCTCAACTCAAAAGAGTATCCTGAGCCTGTCTCCCCGAAGGAATGGAATCAGGCAGCAGGAGAATCACCTCTCTCAACCTGTTGCCAATACTCCTCTTAATGCAGCCAAGGACACTGTTAGCCTTCTTTGTGGCAAGGAGACACTATTGCCTCATGTTCAACTTAATACCCACCATGATGCCCAGGTCTTTCTCTATGAAGTTGCTTACCAGCTGGGTAGCTCCCAGCATATACAGGTGCGAAGTGTTGTTCCTTCCCAGATGCAGCACAGTCCATTCATCAAACCCATATCTCTACAATTTAGCAACAAGAACATTGTGGGTGACTGTATCAAAGGCCTCAGGGTAGTCCAGGTAGATGTTATCAGCAGCTATTCACTTGTCCAGTGATTCAGTTATTCCATCATAAAGGGGCACTAGATTAGTCAGGCACAATTTCCCCTTAGTGAAACCATGTAAGCTATCTTTAATCACCTTTGTTTAAAATTTAGATCCAACAGGATTTCAAAAATAATGTCAGACAAACTGAGAATAAATAAGACTGTTGGTAAGCAAACTAGTAATGTAACGAGTTGTAATGCAATGTTTTGTTGACTTCCATATGTCAACAGATTTAGTTGAATTTTCACATAGACAAAACTCAGAGATAAAGGTCACATCCTTCATATGGTGTTGCTTGTCTCAAAAGTTTCAGAGATATAGGGAGATAATCCATAATTTTATTATATACACAGTGTTACACTTTTTTTATTCCTACAAGCTATTAGAAGATATTCAACGTCTCATTTTTCATTTGAATTTACTTTTCCCTAGATTATTAGAGAGTTGAAAGCATAGATTATTAGATAACAGATAGCAGACTATCTGCATTAATTATGCTAAAATTCAGTACTTGAGACAAAGAATAAAAATCAAATTAATCTATTTAACTCAGTGGGCTGTTGATCAGTAGATTTAATTAATCGTGTTTGAAAAAGTAAAGTTACATGAGAAAGACATATTCTGTCTTGACTGCTACAATGCATGTTTTAGGAGGTGTAAAGATAAATAATCAATCCCCTCCCACAGCTCATAGAACCATAGAATGTCCTGGGTTGGAAGGGACCCACAAGGATCATCAAGTCCAACTCTTGTCCCTCCATATGACAACCCCACAGTTCACACCATGTGTCTGAGGGCATTGTCCAGTGTCTCCTTGAACACTGTCAGGCTTGGGGCTGTGACACCTCCCTGGGGAGCCTGTTCCAGTGCTCCCTCACCCTCTGTGTGAAGAACCTTTTCCTAATGTTCAACCTAAATGTCCCCTGGCACAATTTCCTGCCATTCCCTCAGGTTCCTGTCATTGGTCACCAGAGAGAAGAGATCAGCGCCTGCCTCTCCTCCTCCCCTTGTGAGGAAGCTGTAGCCACCATGAGGTCTCCCCTCAGTCTCCTCTTCTCCAGACTGAACAAACCAAGTGACTTTAGTCACTCGTCATATGGCTTCCCTGCCAAACCCTTCACCAATTTCATAGACCTCTTCTGGACACTCTCCAGTAGCTTTATATCCTTTTTATCCTGTCATGCCCAGAACTGCACACAGTGCTCCAGGTGAGGCTGCACCAGTGTAGGGAAACAATTACCTTCCTCGCCCGGCCGGCAATGCTGTGCGTGATTCACCCCATGTCATGGCTGGCCCTCTTGGCTGCCAGGGTACACTGTTGGCTCATGTTCAATGTCATATGTTAGACGCAGATAGACAATACAGAAGTTTACACATTGCAGAAGGTACACTTGGATTCACTGTGGACCATTCCTTATTCATCCTTAGAGAGGGCATCTGTAAACTGTATTCAGTCCAGTATCATATACTTTTTAGCTCATGATATGCATGACTTTTATCTCAGATAACAAAAGCAACAGGTGGTGCACTTCTAATTAAATAAATCAGACCATTCTAAAAGCAGAAAAAGACTTGTGGAAGGAGGGAGGATTCTGCAATGTAGAGACACCTGTAGTGCATTTGTTCTCTATCTGTTCCCTATTTACCAGGATTTTATGATGATTTTAGTAATTATCACAATCAATTACTTCCAAGGATCAGAACATGATGAAGGCCATTAAAACTACATACAAACCAGAGTGTATAAGCAACAACAATTCAGGCTTCAAGTAATCCACATTGTACACATAATTATTGAAGATTAATATAAATTTTAAAGAATAATTACTTGTCAATGTTACATTAATATGCCAGGAGCTTTTGCTGATTTTTAAATTAATATCAGTAAAATGCCTGAAATTATATGCATATTATGCGTATTTTTTACATATGTTTTTACAAATGTAATTGGAAATTTACAAAATCTATATAGATATTTGAAGTGCTCATAGTTCTACAGGTCATCACATACATTATTTCTTTTGCTTCCAAACATGCGTTTTTATAAAAGCCTTCAGAGTCCTTAATCTGCAGTTTTCTTCTCTAGTTTATAATCTGGAGATAGTCTGACAAAAAATTGTATTTTATGCTTTAATTCTAAAGGAAACTGCTACTGATGGAAACAGATCTAGCAAACTCCTCCTATGCAAAAACTGCATATTAACTATTTAAAGTATATCCTGTAACAGTAAAACTCAAAGCCCAGGACCTGCTGCCCAGTATGCTCTTTATGACAGTTGGCTTTGCCTGGGCACTCAGCTTATTTTTAAATAATCAGAAAACAGGGCTACCAACAGAAGTTCCTAAAGCAAAAGGCTTGTTGTGTTTTTTAATGTAAACACATACAAATATTGTGTCTCCAACATATACTGAGCTTAGGCAGACAAAAATAGGGGATCTTCATTCCTCAGAAATTAGACTACCAGTTGTGCCCTGTACTATGACTTCTATGGATGTTGCTTTACTCATAAGGCAATCCTCATAAATGATGGAAGAAAATGAAAGGCTTCTTGGTGTATCCCTTAACTTGCCTGGTTTAATATAATCCCTCTACCCAGTCCATGCAGGACATTTTACCTGCAACAAAATGCGGAGTTCATTGATCAGTACAGTAAGACGTAAGCTGAATTATTTCCTCAGCAATCTGTTCTCATGGAAACAAATTCTCCTAAATGTGCCAACCTAGAAAAAATCAAAAGTAATGCAATTGCACATTGATTTTATTTTGTGTCTATACAGACACCAGGCAAAAATTTGTGAAAGATATTGGGGTAAGTCAAGAAAAAAACAAGATTGAAGTGTGTCAGTTTGTGTTAATTTTAAACAAATAAAGTTCATTCATTATATTTACTCATTCACAGTCCTCCTTAGATCTCATTGCTGAAGTACTTATTAAAAAAAAAAAAAAAGGAAGGCTTTTGTGTTATTTCTGTGAATTATTACATTGATAGCCTTTCCAAAAGTAATACATTTGAATGGAACAAAACTTTTCTAAAAACATTTCTACAAGTATATTGTATCTGCTCCAAACATGGTTCTCTACCTAAAAAGTTCCACACAAAAGTTCAAGTTTTTTGTTTGTTTATTTTGGGGGTTTGGAGAGGGTCTTTTAGTGAAGGAGAAAAGAGGATCAAATGAAGCAACTAGTAGAGAAACGTCACATCAGAACTTTTACATTTAAGGGAAGAAAATTAATTAATTCTGAAAAATTCCCCCTAAATAGGGTCTTTTATGTTAAAAACCATTTATGCCATGGAACCGTAGCAAGCTAGAAAGCCATCTCAGTGTCCTTGAGTTTTGTACAATTTCATTTTTTTAACCTTCTAGTTGAGACTGTAGAGCATGGTAAGGACTCTAAAGCAGTGACCAAAGTCCCATGGGAATATGTATAGTAAATACCCAACATCAAACCTCTGTGCTTCTGTACTGTGTTGCTCTTTCATTAGCAGCAATGGTTGTATCATCCAGTGTTAAAGTCAGGCTTTCCTACTCACAATCCACTTAAACTGGTTTGGATTTTGGTTTTTGCTCTCTCCATTTTCATTCTTCTGTATTAGCCACAATAAAAAAAGGAAAAGGAAGGAAAACACTGAGATAACACAGCAAAAGAAATAGAGGTCTGTCCTTTTCTAGTTTTGAGAGAATAAAGGTTACTTTTCATGCAAAAAATTCCAAATTAAAAAGATGGTAATACCTATATAAACTGGGTCTAGATTATTCTGACAACTTCTGATTTTCTGAGAGGAACACATTGCTTTCCTAACTTCTTCTTACCTGGCCTCTGCAGCAGCAGCAGTAACTGCATCACAGAAAACAGCAACAGAGGAAATGCAGATGTAAGGAAAAGCAAACAACCAAACAACCAAACAACCAAAAAAACCAAACCAAACCAAACCAAAACAAAACACAAAAAACCCCCACAATTTCTGTTGCTTATTTTTCCCATTTTCTCAACCTCACAATTAGGAATTCCCTCTTCTCTAACGGATGAACAGGACAGTGACACTTATCTGTACCAGACTTTGAAAGTCAGTGTTAAATTCACTAGCCATAATAAAAGAAATAACAGTAAAGAATATGTCCTGCATCTGAAAATGAAACAGAAGCTGAATTGTCTCAGATTTTGCAATTACTGATATAGAGATAAAAATTACATGTGAAAGTGATCCAAGAAACAGAACTGTTGCACAACAGAAACTTTTCTTTCCTTGTGGTACAGAATAGTAAACCAAACTATTGCTCAGCTGAGTAGGCCCAGCAGCGTAGAAGACTGCACGGATTTATATCCATTAAATATGTACTTCCAGCATTCAAATTTCTTAAGAATGCTTTCACTTCAAGTGGTTCTTCAGGCAAAGTTTAAGAGTAGTTGGCATCTTTCCATAAAAACATTAATACATTAACCTTGTGAACTGTTGAACCAGGGAGCAATGCTAATTGAATTAAAAAGGGACAATTCACTTAGAACAGGGGGGGAAATGGATACATTGATGTGAGGTCTGTGCTCATAAGTTAACTGAATAAGCAACTAATATTTGATAAGTCTGAATTTAGCCATAAATGAACTAAATAAAGACCCGAGCCTTGAGTATGTTAGTGTGCCTATTCTGAGACTGTTTTTTCTCGTCGTTAACCATGAAGAATGAAGCAGCAACAAAGTTAGAAATAATGTTTAAAGTGTTGAATTAATTTGGACATCATTCTGGAAAAACAGAAAAATTCATACTTCACCACTCAATATCCAAGTTCTTCATAATTCATGGATCAAAAAAGGCCACTAGTCAGAGAGTGATAGACTTAGTCAATGATTAAAGTATCATCCTGCATGTTCCTCTGCCTCCCCAGGTTTGGCATCCTCCCCACACATCTGTGACGCTTCAGTGAGCTTCTTGAACTTGGCTCCCCATCAGCACAACTTGGATCTTCCAGTCAGAATGTGTTCAAATAAACCTTCTGTCTGGTATTGCAAATATGTACTTACTGAAACAGGATGAACTGTGTGTTTAATCAGGAAAATAATTATTTGATTCACAGGCTAGGAGAAATAAAACAGGGTAAATATTCTTAAGGAGAATAATTTCTACCTATACTGATGCTGGAGTTGCTGACTGGGAAGCCCTTTAAGATACCTAAGTCCACATAATATTTCTCTCTGTTGTACACAAAGAAATTATAAAATATGCTGAAAAGAATTAAGTGTGTTCTCTTTATATAGATAGAAATGGGATTTAAAAGTAAATATTTATTTCAACTTCAAGAAAAAAAAAAATAGCTATTTAGGATGTCTCCCTAGCTGATTCCTTTTGATAGGTTTAAAACACATAATCTTTCCCCTAGAGATGCACAGGCCCCTTCCAACCACACCAGAAATAGGTATAGCATCAGCACTTGCTGAAAATTAGTCTCTTCAAAATCTGGCAAAAAGAAGTTCTGGAAATTTAGCAGTGAAAATGTGACAAAAGTCCTGTCTCAATTCAGCACAATTAGCCTGAGTTAGAAGCAGAAATAAAGCTCTTTGGCAGACATGGTCAATTTTAAGACAAATGTCAAGAACAGTATAATTGTAAATTCCCTCCATGAAATCCTTTGAGCAGCAAGAACTTTTCTTTTTTTCAAAACTATATTTGGATTTGTAATACCGAATTTTCAGAATGTTTCCAATGATGAACACACAAATCCTAAACATTCTCAACATCCTGAGAAACTGTTAATTAAAATTTGTCAAAAGCAAAGGTAGGTGCCAGAAAACTCCATTCTAATGAGATGAATGCTAAAAATAGAACTAAATGTTTAAAGAACTGAATACTATATTCATCTGGTACAGGAATGCAGAGGTTGTTACCTGAGGATCTGTTCAATGAACTCTTCAGTTATCATGACAGAAGTTATTAATTGATAGTCAATAGATCTTCTTACTTTACTATTACATCTTTACACCTTTAATCGTTTTCATTACCTATTATTACTTCTGTATCCATTAAAAGGGACTGCTCCTACAAAATCATGCCCATCTGCTTTCTGACTTTCTACATCAAATGGGATTAATCATGAGTGGAAACAATGAACACATCCTCAAATATTGATGATTCGAGGTTGATAATTCTACATTAATAGAAACCAATGTCTGTGATGAAAGTCATATCATCTCCCACAATATTTTCAGACAGCGCTACCACGATTTTGCCTTGGAAGACACTTTCCTGATTCTCCTCATTCAGAGGAAGGTCTCTTACCACATCCTTGCTGGTAACAGCTGAAAATAATACAGATAGTGGCATCATACCACCTCCCCAAGCAATAAGCAGTGTGTGTTCAAGGAAAGGTATGTTGAAAGGAGTCCTGATGATTCTGAAGAGAGGTAAAACAGAAAAAAGGTTGTTGCCCATCACTTTTGCAGTCCCAAAGGGAAATAATTATATTAGTTTTGTGACTTCACATGAAAAAGAAGAAATTTTATACCACACAGGTGTATTTAATCAACAGAGCAGTCATTTTATTTCAATACTGAGCTATGGTAGCTCTTTAGGTGCATCTCAGATGCATCTCTATAGTTTTATGGTTGCCTAACTTTCATCATGATTTTGCTTAGATCAAGAATGTTAAGGGTTTTTTCTTGCATTGAGACTGTAGAAATCATTTATTGTGTCACAGCAGTGGTCAATAATATTCATTAATGTTTAGTGCATTTGTCAGTCTGACACAACCAGCTACTTAAAATGAAAATAATCAAATACACAAACCAACATCTTTCTACAGTTAATGTGGACACAAATAATGGCATCTGCTTATGCTGAAAGAAAGTCAACATAATTAATTTAAAAATTATCTGCAAGGAAGGAATAAAATAACAGACAGATTTGTAATGGAATATCAATCTAAACCTGTTCTAATTACATTGACAGTAACACAGAGCAACAGTGAGAAAAATGTATATTTCCAAATTAGTACATCATTATGGCAGGCATCTTTTGCACTGGTGCAAACTGTTTTCTGCATAGTAAAGTAAAGCTTTGTCTATTTTGTGAGAAATTCTTGAAGTAATTGCAAACAATAGATGTAGGGTCATATAAATCTGTTTGTGACTGAGTCAGGGAAGTTCTGAGTATGGGGACCTGATCATTTATATTCATGAGACCCAATGGAGTCTTGCCTCTGATGTCAGAAGAAACAGCAGTAGTGCCAAGGTCTACTACACTAGAGTTCTCCAGAAAGTAAAGTTATGTGCATTGGGCCCAATATTAAAACAATTTTTCATTTTAATTACCTACATTGAAAACATACAAGCTGAACCTTAATTAACATTAATCCTGCCTCAGATACCAATTGGGCTTATCAGTGATAAGCAGAAATCAGCAATAAATGAGATAACTTTAGTTGCATATTCTGCCAGCAATGTGAATTTTAGGTGCAATATGAATGACTAAAAACTAAATGAGGTCCAGGACCCTGCAATTAAATAAATTCTACTGTTATTCTTTTAAATTACCTGTTACATCCATGTTGTACAGGTGCTAAAGAGGTCACTGCTAAGTTTCAACTGTAAGGTAGCATTTCCTTTTCATTATGCAAGATTTTTATAAGAAATAGTGCAGGGTTTTCTGTTTGGTTGGTCAGTTGGTTTTGGGTTTTTTGTTGTTTGTTTGTTTGTGACATGTTGTTTTTTGGGGTTGGGGGTGTTTGTTTGTTTGTTTGTTTGTTTGTTTGTTTTTGTTGTTTGTGTTGTTTTTTTTTTTCTGTAGCCATCCTATGACTTTTCCCATTATTTGACCTGATTGTTGTTGTTGTTATAATCATAGATGTGAAAGCCCCATCCTTTTTTTTAAAGGCCAAGAAAAAAAAGGTAAAATATTGTCAGCAATTTTATTCAAGTGATGACAGAGTTCACATACAAGTAGAGTTATATTGCATCTCAGAAACTGATAACCACTCTATCTTTTTATAAAAAGAGTACTCTCATTTCAAGATCTACTAGTCTTGAATCTCCAAAGGAAATCTCATTAAGTCCTCTGCAAGCTTTCTAAGATTTTCCATTCTGCACTTGCCTGACTCATGTGGATTTTTAAAAAGTTATAAAAATATCTTCCACACTTCTCTCAGATTAGCAACACAAACATCTGCTTTTCTGCTTTCCCCTTGTAAGGATTTCAGTACTTGTAGAACCCACGTTGAAGCTTCTGTGTGTTCTTCTCCATGACTGAATGTGTCAGACAAGTCACTGAAGAAAAACCATAGCAAACCATATAGCCAGAATCATGCGGGTGTACAGATCATGTTACACACAAAATCTTGTTACAGACAAAAACAAACACACCATATATATGAATGGAAGAATTTATTATTAGTTCAGTTAATGTTTTAACCATCCAGTCAAGCAAATTATCCGATTAATAAAGAGAAGCCTCTTTGATATTATTTATGAGCTATACGAAGCTTTTTTTTTTTTTCCCTCAATATTATGCTCACTCTGGATCCTGAGCTTGGCAGTTTCATTCTTCATCAAGAAGAGCAGTGAAGGTTTCAAATGAGTTTTTGTTGTGAGGTCTGAACAGGGAGGGCTTTGATTGTGGTGATGGTGGTGGGGGTCATTTCTCTTCAGTCTTGGTGACCATTTGGATCATTTTTACATTTTTGCTTATCACAACTGTCTTCCTTCTTGTTGGTTTCCAGCTACAGCTTGCACTACAGACACCCCCAGCACAAATTAGGTTTTGTCAGACCTTTTTAAAACACATTGGATTCACAGAGCTTATGCTAAACCCTGTGAGGTCTCTTGACCATCATGCTATTGTTAAAAAATACTAAAATCAGCTCTGGCCAAAGCAGACCTAAAGAAGTCCTGAGATCCTGCACTCCCAGATCAATACAAAGTCCATGGCCCTTTTTTAGTAATGGCAAAATTATATTAGTCAGGCTGCCATTGTGAGTGTGTTCTTGCCCAGCACTGCCCAGTCGAAAATAATCTATTTATATGCTGCCTGGGGGAACCTCAGAAGAACTGCATAAAGACTGATGTTATTTGAAGAAAAATAGTTTTCTTCCCGCCTGTATATTATGAAATTAAATTAACTTAGCAACCCTAAAGCTTACTTTGCAAAAGATGTTGTATGCACCACACAGTTCAAGACTTCATTACCTCAAAATGTCAGGAAAAGTCATGAATTCTCTCATGCCCGAAAGAGAAAAACTGAAGCCAGTGACATTAGGAAAACCTCCCTTGTGAAACTCAGACAACTAAGGGATCTAACCTTGCATTCTCCTCAGGTCAGTTGACATCATAAGGATGACAACAGGAAAAAAATAGAAGAAATATGTGTTTCTGTATATTGATGCTAATCCCAAGAGTGGCTTTCACCTCAACAAAAATACAAACAGGACAGATAACAGATGGTTTATTTTCCCCTTGAAGAAACAGCCAGTCAACAAATTTCTGATGTTTGAGAGTATCACTGTAGATGTAAATAGCTAATATAGAATATTAAATTGAGTGTTCATTATTCTCAGAAACTGATCACTATAAACATTTTTCCATTAATATGAGGCTTATATTTATTCTTTTAATGTTCCATGGAAAAATACATTAAAGGATAAAATAAACGATTTTTTAATGCATAAGGGATTTGTATAATGGTTTCCATAACTTAGGAAAAAATGCTTCAAAGTCATGTTCCCTTTTGTTTCTATGGCTATTTATGAGGATAAGCATTTATAGTCTCAATTTTTTTCATAGTCTAACCAGTGGAATAAAACATCGTTAGGTTGTTGCTTTGGGATGAATGTAAGCATCTGGATTATTTGTCTTCTTGAAGAAATGCAGCTTCTTGAAGTAGGATCCAAGATGCAAGAACACAAATAACAGGGAATCAATCATAATGAAAACTACTGCAAGTAGTACTGTATTTAGTACCCTTTAATACAATTAGCTCTCCTGTCTCTTAATTCCTACAGCTAGTCATTAAAACACATTTACCTTGTGAGGACAAGGCTGAGATGAATAAGTACTTACATTTTTAAAAACTCTGAACAATATATTCACACACCCCAAAATAATGCTAAGTGGACAATTAAGTTGTGATATTCAAGAAAGACAAAAACTGCAGACATTTTGTTTGCTTTCTATTTGATTGCTCACAGTAGGGATCACTATTATTTTCCTGACTGAATTCTACTTGTTACTGGGTTTTTTGTCAATCAAAGAGAGACAATGAGGATATTTTCCTCCTCATTGTGTTGTCATGCTCACCAAATTTTCCAATGAAATGCTGAAATTGTAAAATACAACTAATGTATTCACAAAATAAAAAGTATGTACTGAGTAAAACAACCTTTAAAAAAAAATAACTTTTATGACCTACTACACCTCAGACATGCTTTTCTATCAATAAAAATGAACCACAGTTGACTTGTAATTTTCCTGGGTATCTTCCTTTGTTAATTAATCTCTCTGATACATATCATGTCTCACTTCCAATGTCTGTATTTCTCAGTTTTCAGCTTGAAGAGTTGGAATGTAATTTACACATGGAACTGAACAAGGATTATACCAAAGAATAGCAGTCCTTAAATTGTCATTCTCAATCAGCTGTAAAACATATAGATTCAGAAAGGATCACGTGATTACCATGTCTTCATGAAGATTAAAATAAATTTAAATATATACTCCAAACCCAACTCTGAGAATATAAGATTTTATCTTACATAACCTTTCAAAATTCAGACTGGAAGCAATTAGGAGATCTTTCTCTTCAAAACATTCCAGGACATGGAACACTAATAGCACCAAGTCTAGAGGGAGCACCTGTTTGCACAGAAGAGCAGGATTATTCATTCTTGGAAACATGACCACAGAAGGAAAAGTTATGTGCACTGAACATAACTCCTGAAAAGTCTGATCCATAAGTCCCCAAATAAATGTCCTGTTGGCTCCACACAGAAGCTGTGTGCAGCTTTTGCTGATAACTAGATGTTCAGCGTAATACTATCAACAACTCCATTCATTGTAGCTTTTTCTCCTCTTTCTAGAAAACATCTTCATGGAAAAGGACTTTGCTGATGCTGCAATATGAATCTCTTCTCACCATCTCACATGATGATTAGAAATAGATTTTTATGGAAATAAAATAAGAATAAATTGTATTTTGTTTGATATTCCAAGAAACTCCAGTTGGTTGAGTTGAAAGTTCAGTCAGCATGAAGAAGACCTCAGTAATTTGATTAGGATATGGCAGTAGAAGACAATTATGTCTGGTCAAATATAGGGTGGCAGAAGTAGACAGTGTAATTCCTCATGTTCTAAAACCAATGTATTTCACTAGCTTACCTTGTTACTTCTCAAATCCGGATAAAGTAGAAAACTCTAACTAAATCTTAGCACCTTAGATTAAAAAAAAAAAACCAAACCAAACCAAAACAAAACAAAAAAGAAAACAACCAACCAACCAAAACCAAACAAACCACACACAACCACAACCTTGTTGATTTCTCCAAAATATCCAAACTCAATCATACCTGTGGCAATCCGTTTCCATTGACTCTGATTTCTCAGCTCTCCTATTCAGTGTGGAGTTACTCTTCAAGTGGCTGCAGGCAATGAAGGACAGGTCATTATTTTACATCATGGATATGCTACCCTCTAGGGTAAAAGGGTAAATCCAAACAGTAAATTAAGTTAGAAATTACATAGCAGAAGACCCTTTCTGGAGTTTTCTAGATAACAGGAAAAAAAAAAAAAGGCAAAAAAAACCCCACAAAAAACAGAAAAACAAAAAAACCCAAACAAACAAACAAAAAAACAAACAAACAAACAAAAAAACTGAGACAGATGGTAATAAAAGAAATTATAAATACTGGAATTGTTGGGAAGAAGATAGAAAGTTATTATCCCATCATGGATATGTATTATAGTGCATTCTATGTGGGAAGAAATACAGGATAGAATAAAAATATTATCCTAAGCACTGACATTCTTACTAAGAAAAAATATAATATTAGAGAAGTGACTGATATGGGAAATTGAAATATAATAAAATAGTCTGCAAGTCAAAACTTGCTGTCTGGTAAAATAGACAGAGATAATAAGCCTGAAAAAATGTTTGTCATTTCGAAGATATGCAGAGGAATGTGGGGAGCAGAGTTTGAAAAATATTTTTAATCATTTTAGCTTATCATAGGTAAGCTTAAAAAACTGATCCATTTTTCAGCAGCTGTGCTATTTACTGTTTCCTCTATTCATAGCTTATACATAGGAATAGATCTCTAGGGCATCATTCTGAATATTTTAGTGTATGTGACTTTCAGTACCTAAATTCTAATGCAGAGAAGACTTTGTTCTGATAAAATGGTCCCGTTTTCTGAAACAGAACTTCTTCTTAGGAAGGACAGATGTGGAAACAGATGACAAGCTAGTTAAATTTTGTCTACTGACATGGTAGATTAGATTTTTGAAGTGGTGTGATCTCATCTTATTTGCTCATGTACCTCTGCATGCTAAAATTAGGTGTCAGGTGCACAAGAGATGCCTAAAGCTCTAACTATACAATTTTACATGAAATGCCAGTATTTGGTAGCTTAAACAGTTTCTGATTGCAGCAGGAATACATTGAGATCGTCTGTATCTGAGACAGACTCTTTCCTTTTCCAAGCTTCGCAAAATGAGGACATAAAAAATATTTTAAAGTGAAATTGTCTAGATAACTTTATACCACCTGATGAAATGAAAAATTTGTTTAAGTGTAATGCAATGAGGTTTCAGTAGTGTGCTTGACTTGGTACTGCATGACATATTTCTAGGAAACCAGAAAACCAGAAAATCACCATGGTACACATTGCACATGCTCAGCTCTGAATAACCACCAAGACTCAAAGTATAATTCACTCTAAAGTGAAGACTCCTCAGTGAGCATGTGTGCATCTTAGAGATCCCACAGGGATCTGTTCCTGATTCTACTCTGTTTATAAGGTCGTTGGCAAACAAAACACAGTGAAATCCTTATTGGTTGATTTTGTATATTACAGAAAAAACACAGAAAACAATGGTCTTCATTTTCAGTCAAATGGCTAAAACCAAACCTTGTATGGCATTATGACAAAGTTTAACATTAATGTAGTAAGTACCTACAGAATGGAGAATGCTGGTACGAAGTGACTCTGAAGAAGGATTAAAACTCATGGTACAGAAAGATCTTACTACCTTTGAATTTGCTGTAAGATATAAGTTACTAAAACACTGCATCCAGATTCAGTGTTCAAAATTCCAGAATAGCTGAAGAATGATCAACGGACTAGAAATGTGAGATTAAATAAATTCTATTCATTGGTTCTGCTGAAAACTTAATTATCTGTGTTACCTTAATTACAGTTTATATATATACATGTGTATGGACATTCAGATATATGACGCAGACTGAATTGATAATATACTTAACTTAGTAGTTATGTCAGCTGAAAATTTTTACAATAATAAGAAACAGTCATCTTGGTAAGAAACAGTTATCTTGTTCTAGTGAACAGTTTAGTTAGACACATTGATTTAATTACTTTTTTTTTAAATAAAAAAGACAAATTGGTTAATTCACATAGCGACAAAACAAGTTTCTTCTGCTCTTTTATTTTGGCTATTTGTGTTTATTAGTCTAAAGGATTCAAACTAAAATAAATGGTTCTATAGGCTTATTGGAATTTTCCACATTTCTTTGATCCCAAATTAAAAAAAAATATATATATATATATATTCAGTATAAAAAACAAGTTAACACTTCCTTTTTTTTTTTTTTTTTTCCTCCAGATAGATCTAACTTTAAACAGTATGGAAAAAATATCAGAGATTAATTGAATCCCCCATTGCCAAAAATTTTAAAATAAAGAACAAATATTTTTCAAACAGAGATCTTCTACTTAAGTCTCAGGTCCCAGACAAAAAAAGATAATAATTCAAAAAATCCTTATGCCTTTCAAAAAGTTAGAGTAGGTCATGGCGGTTCTTCCTTTAACTTAAAAAGGAATTTTTTTAAAAAGAAAAAGAAAAATGTACCAGTTAGTCTGGTACAGAACTTTTCATTCATTTTCCTTTAAACAGTTTTTCATGGTGCCATGAAAGGAGACAGGCCATGTACCATCAATTAGGATTATAATGACAAGTCAACCCACTAAGGCAGCAAAAAAAAAGGAGAAGAAAGGCAGGCAGGCACTTTATCTTTTTGCCTTATGAAATATGGACTTTTTGTTTAGAGTTCCTTCTGCAAAGCTGAATTTAGAATCAAATTTTGTTGTCTGTCCTTACCCTGTGCAATATAACTCAAACGCCAAACAGATTATGTTAATTCTGTCTTTTCTTAACAGTTGTGGTTTCAGAACATGTCAGAGAGCAAATGAGCCCTTGCAGATTATTATTGTTCTGAAACTCCCTTTCTTCTCCTACTAAACTATTTAAAGTTATTTCTGTGTCATCCTGTTGTCTTTTGCACTAGCCTTATACAAAAACGTATTGATGCCATAGGATCAAGAAAACACTTTAAACTAGGAATATTATTTATACCTCTCCTATACTCATTTTCAGTCATGGTTGAATTATTTCATGAAAAATTCTGAAAAAATTCAGCCAACTGTAAGACTGAAGTGTGAAAGTTTCAGACAAATGGTTGAAGTTTAACATCATCGGAAGAGGCTGAAAGACAAGACTCCCAAAGAAGACTGTTGGACAACACTAGGAGACTTATTTCACTGCCACTATAATCAAAACTACAATCAAAACATTTTCCAAGTATTCGAAATAAAATAATATTCCAAATAAACAACCCCCGAATGCTTCAATGTTTTAAACCAAAATTGATTGTCATTAGTATAGTTTCTATTGTAAGCCTGAATACAACAAAGAAAAATTCAGGATTCAGAATTTCTTTTATCTTGTTATTTTTTTAAGAACCTCTTTCTTTTCTTCCTGCCAGCTGGCTTAAATAGTCACTATTCAGTACCGTAGACCATAACAAGTACAATTATGATCACAGTCTGAATTAGTCTTTCCTGTGTTAATTATTAGTCTTCAGCATCACAAAACATATTACTTACTGCTGTTGTGGAAACAGTAATGGATTTCAAACTTTTATTTAGTCTCAATAATATTCAACTCTTACATTTTCACAGCCTTTTCACAATAAGTGAGACAATAGTCACCTACATGTGGCTAATGGTTTTATTATTGGCAATGATTCTTCAATGAGATCCTACATCACACCCAAAGAACTGCCAATATTCATGTCCTGCCCACCAAACAGGGACAGTCTCAGGAGAAGATGAGAACCATGGTTTGGAAAAGAATTAAACAGATAATGTCATACAGGAATAACTGCAACAAAGTTAGATGTCAGTTCTTTAACCCTTCAATTTTTAAGAACTCATTCTAGCAAACTACAGAGATGGTGAGTCTGTCTTTGTTCTTTCAAATGGGAATACCAATCTTGCACTGTGAAGATTCATCCTTCAGAAATGACATCGGAAGGACTTGCATGTACTGTTCACTCTAATCAGGATTTTAGCTAACCTAATTGTTACTTATTAATCAGCATGGCACATTTCATTTTACATATGCAACTTCAGCCTTCTTTACATGAGTATGACACCTGTCCAGCACTAATTATTATTCATTTGTATTATATTCCTGCCTGTAGCTTCTGTCACAAGCTATGATGCCATTGGAAGTAATACTGTAAAAACACCGGAAAAGGTGGTGCCTATCTAAAATTTTACAAAGTTTACAAGCTGAGTGTAAGATGGTAGATGGCAGATGGATACAGACTGGTGGAGAACTACATGGAAATAATGAGATGATTATTATTAGTGTGATGGGGAGCATTGTTGTAAAATTAATGGGTGTTTTATAGCAAAGGGGCTTCAATAAGAAATTTAAAGCACCTAGCTTTGGGGGTACTTCTGGCAAAGTCCTGTGGAAGGCAGCAAAAAGAAAAGCTACCAGTTAAATGCAATTATCCCTTTTTTTGATAGAGCTGAGGTCGGAGGCTGATCAGAAAGGAGGTTGATATCTGTACAGATAGTGAGAAATAAGCAGGACACTGATAGAGAACATCTGCCATATCAAGTTTCATGCAACAGAAAAGAGCCAGTGGAATTACAGGACAAGAGGGAATGACAAAATCAAAGTAGAAAACAAGATAAAATTTGTCAAGTTCTGAGATGTGAAGGTACTGGAAATTAAGATAACAGTTGATAAGAGTTTTACCTGTTGAACTATCAGTTCATGCATTAAGAGTAAAGCAGGCCCTAGCCAGGAAATGTATATATAAAAGCCTCAGAGATCAGGTAAATGTGTACTCAATAGCATGGAGTCATAAAGGGAAAAATCTCAAAAATAGATTTGCTACACCTCCAGCAAACCACAGGATACTCCCTAACACCATTCTTTCCTCACATGAGGCACTCCCTGCTTTATAGGCTTCTGATATCACTTTCATCTAGCAACTTGTTGGGTAGGAAACAACAAAAAAATGATGGACTGCCTTGTCCCTCTCTTGCCTTTTGCAGATGATGTGCTTCTTTCTGCCTCATTGATTTCTAAGGTCTATAAGGTATTCCTGGATTCTCCATCAAAGATTATTTCTAGACTATTAGGCAGTCGACCCTGACAAACTATTGTAATAAGGATCCAAAAGAAATAAAGCAATTTTGTATTATTTCTCTAAATTTCCCTGAACCTATTGGGTAAACTGAGTTAAATGTAGTTTAGTCTGAAATAGTCAGGGAACAAAAATGTCTTAATTTCAGTCAACAGCTGCTTAATTTTTGTCTTATATGTGAAGTGGTAACTGAAGGTAGTGTATAGCACAACCTGAGGCTGGTAGGTAAAAAATGGGTATACAGTGAAGTGCAGAGAGTAAATTCCAATGATAGTTTAGAGTAAGCAATATTGACTGTGTTGATTCGCAGCTGAAGAGTTAAACACAACATTGGACTGAAGGCAGTTGCAAAAATCCAATGTTACAGCAGAAATTATGTATAGCTATCAGGATTGCATACATTTATTGGAAGTTAGTTTGTGATTGTCTCCAGCTGATATAGTAACTTGGCAATAAAGACATGTGATAGAAGGTTTCAGTAGCTTTAACAGCTAACACAAAGTAGAAAAGGGCAGAATAATGACTGACATTTGAAAATCTTCCTTGCAGAGTAAGGCAGTGATGTCTCTTACACATCAAAGTGCCAGAATTTCAGAAATATCTCTCTGCTTAGAAGATTAGGGAACATACTTTGCAAAATAAGATTTGAGCTTAGTTTTAGTCTTGCATAATTAAAATGAAGATTGTATCCCTTTACAGTGGAATTTGGTGGTATTTGTTTTGAAGAGAGGGGAAGCTTCCCCATAGATTAAAGTAATTCATTCCTCCGCATCTCTGAGGCAGTGAAAGACACTCCAAACAACATAAGCAAAAACTTTACTAATGAGAGAAGAGTGAAAGTTCACCTCTAGGTAGGAGCTGAAGTTTTGGAGGCTTTGTATGATATGCACAAGCACACACACACACAAACAGACCCACATAGGGTCTCCCAGGGTTGGCATTGCAACACATACAGTGTTTGACACCAGGGTTTGCTCAGCAGAAGCATCTGGCATTAAAACAGACCTGGTGAATCTTGACTTTCCGTTTCATTGAAAGTGTCTTAATACCTATGACCTTATCTGTAGCGTAGGTGGGCTTGTTTCCAGGAGAGCCATCAAAAAATAAAAGTTTACAAAGTGGTGACAGGTTCTCTGGGCTAAGAATGATCCTATTAGTACACATAACACTAAACACATAATGTTGTAGCCTGTGCTGCTATGTAGGAGATTGTGCAATGCTGTTAATTTGTGTTATATAGCAGAAAATGAAGGAAAATTAACTTCCACTGTCCTTAACATTAGACACAATTTCTTCAGTAAGTTATTGAATACTAGTCATCCCCATAAAAAAGTCACAGAATTTGCACATTCCAGTGCAATTTGTTTACCGCATTAATCTATTTTTTTTTCTTTTTGCAACACAAAAGGTAGTGAACGGACAGGAAAACTGCATCAACAGCAAAATGAAATTGAGGACTTTATTCAGCCTACAATTTGGCCTTTTCAAGGAACTCTAGGAAACGATAAATTACTGCTGTATTACAAATTTATGCCTGTCTGTTTTACAGAAAGGTGATATCTCTCTCTCTTCATGTCTCTCTATCTTCAGAACTTCTGCTAAAACAGTTTTTGCTGTTATTTAAGAAGTAATTTCTGTTAATGATCACCATTAACCACAGTCTGGATGCAATTTTCAATGGTCAGAGTATTCTGAGTTTTGTTTTTGCAACAGTTTATATGAAGAAGTTCATCAGAGCCTTGTGGTTTTGGTTTGAAAACAACCAATTATCTTTAATTTTTTTTCAGTCTATCCCTATGTGAAAGTCTGAATACTTACAGAGAGTGATATGGGCTGGGACACAACATCTGACATAAAAAGACAAATTTTGCTTTATTTGCAGCACTTGGCTGCAAGAGGGTGTTAATTATTTTGTTTCAATAAAAATGGGAAACAGCACTTCAAATCATTGTGTCTGGATTCATTAGTGCTGCAGTCAACTATAGGAAATTTGTGGTTTGCAAAATGACAGTAGAAGAAGGTCACTAGCAAATACTGAGAGTACTAGAACTAAAGGAGTTTTAGATTGAGGAGTGTGATTACTTGTTGAGCGATGAAAGGAGAATAACTGTCAGTGAAAATCTTTCCCCTGCCCTCTGCAATTTTGCTAACCACTTAGAGTAATACTTCATACTAGTCTCTTGACATTTGGCTTTTTTCCAAGGTTATGCTGTCATTCTTTCCTGAATCTGCATGAGCCTGCCAAGAGATCTGTTTTTATAAATATACAGTTTAAAGTAAATACACCTCTGAGATGCATCTAATACTTCAAGTTCAAGCTATGAGCTTGAAAAACCTCAGTCTACATATGTGCTTTGGAGGGACTATCAAGAGCTTGGCAGATTACTAAAATGAAGTTCCAAGCTGCACTGAGGGTGTTACATTTGCTTACACATCATGAATTTTTATCCATGCAGAGGACTCAGCATGTTATAATTTGGTGATGAAAGTCTGAGTATGGCTTTCAATGCAGCTGCCTCTGGAAATGATATGGTGACCAGGACATCTGGAGTGGTAAGAGAAATGGGACAGGACCAAGTCAGACAAGACAGGTACAGATAAAAAAGGTTGTAGGAAGGACAATCTACTATGAGAAATGTGGATTCTAAGAAAAATAGAATGGAAGTTATTACAATTTTAACAGTGGAACACGTATTTCTGCAGGTCACAAAAGCAGTGAGAGCTCTGCATTTTCTAATTTGTGGTAATCAACTTTGTGCTGTTCATATTCTTCTAACATAGGAATTTTATACAGTAAGGGTACACATGAAGTTTTGTAGACACCGATGCCTCTAATAAGTAGCTTACAGACTGGTTAAGTATTTCCATTCCAGGACTCCTTCTACACTACAGAAATTACTTTGGCAATCTTACCTCCAGTTTCTGTCTCCCATAATCTTTGCTCAAAACAATCTATTTGCTAATGAAGTTGAGTCGCAATCCTTTTAATAGCTGTTACAGTAAAAATATTCACAAGTCTTTAGGCTATAGGACTGAAAACAACTTATTTTGTTCCCGTAACAGCAGTTCAGCCATCTGCAGCATGGGTTCAAGTGCATTAGTTGCCAATAACCATAACCAGGTGCTTATTAGAGCCTTTCGTTCATTAACAGCCTTTGATTGCATTGATTCAGAAGCACCCTTCACTCCTATAACATTACTTACACCATCAGCATCAGGGTTCTGAAACATCACTTTTGAATGACAGTATTTCATGTCATATTTTAGCTCTACAAAATGGCAAAAAAGTGAGTCTTCAATAACTAGTGAAGTGATAGACAGACCCTTAGATTTTTCATGTTCCCAAATGGCAGAGGTTGAAGTTTCAGGCTATAGATGAAATACACATGATACTTTCCTCAGCTAATTATTTGTCAGTATGTTAATAAATCACACCAGTCCCTGCAAAACTATCTAAATTTAGAAGGTTCATGAGATGTAATACATAATTAATACCCTTAGATTGGATGGCTTAAAGGCAAGTGATTTCCTGATCTCATACGAACTGGAAAGCATTTATCATTGTTGTCCAAGTAAGGAATTGCCAGAATGCCTGCTTTTTGGGAGTCTGTAGAAATGTCTCTATCATTTATTTTGGTTCATAAGCAGAAAATAGAAAATACATAACAAGCAGAGCTAGATTTTTTAAGTCCCTGCAGTTGTGTTTATGCACGTTAAAGGTACAAAATCCAATATGTGCACATATGGGTAATGCATTGATGGTTGATCATAACAATCAGAGGAATTTTTACCACTGATATCACAAGATTATTGTCAGGTCACGAATATATATATGCAGATATCTGAATGCAATTTTTTCCAATAATTTGTGTACATGGTTTAATGTTTTAGAATCTCTTCTCAAAATGTTCATCTATAGCCTTTTTGGAAGATGGTCTTCACAGCCTCCCATACTCCACCTCTCTCCCCTTTTCTCTGTGGCTCTCCATAAGACCCCTTCACTGGTCCCGTTCTCTCATATGCTTGCTTTCTGAGAAAATTTGCCAACAAATACTAATTGAGTTCTGCATTAATGGTTCTGCTTTCCTCTCTGAATTGTCCTGTCTAAATAAAACATGATCTGACTAAGAAAGCATCCCCTCAATATCAGACTGACAAAACCAGAGCTCCCTCCTCTCCTTCAGACCTTCCCTACTATCTTGCTGACCACTGTGGACAGCACACCATACAGCCTTTCCCACTGTGGAGAAAAAAAGCAAATCCTTTGCTGCTAATATTACTTCTCCCCACTTCTGTGATCAAGTTTGTGCCATCATTCAGGAGGTATTATTTACACCATTAACTCCTCAAAGGTCCCTCAAGCACATGGTTTAAAATCTTCTGAAACTGAGTGATTAAAAGAAAGTCTCTACTCCTGCCTACAACAAGGACAACCATGTCTGTCTCATATCTTAGGTTTCATGTGACCCACTCAACTCAGAAAAGGCAGAGTGCAAGAAGAAAAGAAACTCAGGAGATCAAGGATCAGAGGTATCAAATTAAGTCATTCAGCTTTCTGTCTACCAGGCTCATATAATCAGCAAGCCGAACAAGCAACAGTTTATGGTTCAAGGAAAAGGAAAAAAACAGTTGAGTGCTCCACAGTTACAAGTGCTGAAATATCAACTTTTGAAATAGAATTACCTTTCAAATTACCTAGTTCTTAGAAATGTTTTGCAAAACCTTCCTCCTGCAATTGAACATATCTTTGCAATTGCAATTTAGGCCACTCCTTGACTGTATGGATACACAGGCAACACTGAAAGTAGGCAGAACAGTATCAGACAGGAAGCTCACCTAGGTGAAATCCTGTTTCAGTCAGATATGTAGCTTTAGTAAGGATCTCATCTCTGACTTGACCTGACCTCAGCTGCTTTTTCCCTGGCTTAAACAAGCCCAAACTTATTTCATATTTATTCATAGACTATGATGACCAGAGTAAATTCTTGTCTTGTTGCTGTGACCAAGTCACTTTTCTATTTGCTTTCCTTCCCTGGCTCCCCACTTTCTATCTCAGAAAACTTCTGAAAACACTCACATTTTAGGTAGTCAAAAAAATGTTTTCATGCTACCTCTTTGCTTTCTCTGCTTTGAAGGAGCTTTTGCCATATATGTAGAAAATGGCATTATTCTTTTTATCACCTTCTCTCTGTCTTCTTCAACAGTCTTTTGTTTCAGGACTTCAGAGATCTCTAGTAAAACTAATGGTGGAGCTCCATAGGCTTCACTGTTGTCTGTTACTCAGAAAGTGCTGCTTGCTGGATTTAGAGGCAAAGATCAAAGAGGGAAACATTGACATGCTCTCTCAAAGATGTCATCCTCAGTATCTCTGCCTAGCATCTTATCTTTCTAGTATTATGGTAGACAAATTTCTTATCTTTCCCCTTTTCCTATACATTTCATTAATGTCCTCCTTTTTCTTTTATGCAACCGATGCTGGAATTGTGAAAGGGTTTTCTGTAATTGAGGTCTGGTTTTAATCAATATTTTCAGAATGCTCTCCTTCTACAATCTCAGTGCATAGCATTCTTATTTTACAAATAATATTTTTGTCTGTTACCTTTATTTGACATTATAATACCAAATTGATTTATTATTTTGCTATTATATATATTATATTTTGTACTGATCTTATTGTAATGTAAAGAGATAAATCTGCAAATCTAAGGTAAAGTTATTTGAATCGATTACTTGTTGCTGCTTTAGTGAATCACTTTTCCTTTTCTGAAAACAGTCATAAGTATGAAGAAGTTTATAATGTCATAACTTTTTTGAATGCAGAATTTCTTAATATAACAGTTACAATAATCATAAAGGTCTTGACAATTTACATATTTCATTATAAAAAGGGATAATTTTTCCATATAGAATTTGCAAGCAGCTTCACATATAAAGTTATTTTGCTTTTATATTTCAAATCTTGTCAAAATGTCTCTGCTCTAACAGGCTGGAAAAGTTTTTCTTTCTATTGGGAGAATTTCTATGAATGTCATATCACTTGCTCCAAATTGTTCTTGAACATACGAGTGTCTGCAGGCTGATAAAGTAATGACATTATTTCTTAACCAATTAACACAGAGGCACAGAATTTAAATTTTCTCTCACTTCTTTGGTTTAGGTCTGTAGATTTTACTGCAGTACTACAGAAATGTTAAGAAATTGGATATTCAGTAATACTTTCAGACACATCTTTAGATATGTTAACACCTACATATGGAACGTTTTATAATTATAAAAGTAATGTACCTGAAGGTGATGGACTGCATTCTTTGATCTCTTCTTGTTTGTTGTATTATGCAGTCAAAAAGAGGAAGATTTATTGTAAGATAGGTTGGTGGTTAAAAAAGTAAGGAAAGTGTGAGAACAATAATAAGAGAACTCAAAATAATATGAGCAAGAAAAGGAAAACAAAGATTAAGATATTTTGTTTTGCAATTTTGTACTGAGGTAAAACATGCCAATCTTTTTAAATTGTTAGTGTATGGCTTGTTGTGTTTTCATTTTGTCTTACTGAACCACGTAGGAGCATTAAGATCAACATTAAAATGTATGTATTGTTTAACAACACTCATGGACTCTTTTCCCTATCCAGAACAGATTTCCAAAACAAGAAAGATGCTCAGTCATGGAGGAGACAATGAATTATGAAAATACAATCCAGTCAGTAAGCAAGTCAATAGAAAAAAATGAGATTGTCTTTCATTCAAGATTTATAATATCTGAATTAAAATTGCTAATTCTAAAATACAATTCCTTGGACTGTAGCTTCAACAAACTAAAATATTTTCATTAAAAGGCCAAACAAACAAAAAACCAAACCACCAAAAGCTCTGAAATGAATTTTTCTTAGCATAAAATTTGAAAGAAAGTTGTCCTATGAAAAAATATGTTATCTTGTAAAAACCTGTCTTTTTTGCTGAAAAATCAATGTGACAGAATATTATAAAGCAGCCATAGAGTCCTTTTGTAATTAAAAAATACAATTTTCTTAATTCACATTTTGATAGAAGTCACGGTCACAAATAAGACAGTGTTTCTCTAAAGACAGATTACATCTTACATATATGCTTGAATTCCAGTGGTGTGGTGGCTGTGCTCTGAACCAAAGTACAGTCATACCAGTATAAGTATTAATATTTTGGAGTATTGAGTTTGGCATATGTCCAACGGATATGGATTATTATTTTTTTAATCCATGTATTGCACCAAGAAGGCATCATTTGCAAGGTGACTATCCTAAAGAACATTGCAACTTTGTGAAAGGTAAAGGGAATTATGTGTATTACCCCATACAGTCAAGCTCACACAATCACTCAAAATGCTGCTTGTAAGAACTGGTTAAAAATGCATAACATATTTTGAATATTTTAAAGATTATTTTTAAAAAATAAACCAAAGTGGAAGGACGTAGAAAATATTTATTTTAAAAATTTACTGCCTCCTTTCATGGTCTGATTATTTTGTGATCCTCAGCTATACAGTTACTGAATTTTTACTCTTGAATAGGTATTAAAGAATAAGAAATCACTCAACACAACAGCCTCATCTGAAGACCAGACTTGGATTTTGTGTTCATGATCATACAGCATACTCAGACACAGAAAATCCTTCACTGACCTGTACCAGCGTCCTGCATCATATCACCCAATCTCATCCATGACTAAGACCAGAAGATAGTAATGAGTGTTTTACAATGGTGGTGTGTAAGGTATATTTTAAGTTACAGCGGTGATTAAAATGATAATTTACTTTTTCTCAGGTCAGTCCATAACATTTTAATAGTGAAATCATATACTAAATTATACATAGAATAGCTAAGCCACTTAGGGAAATATAATACAATCACTTGTGAATTTAGTAAAATACTTGCATTTAAGATATGAAGATTTTTTAAAATTCAATTTAGTATTGAAAGTGTGTGTGCTTTCATTTCTTTATGAGTTTTGGTCTTGCTTGATTTATAGTTTCATAGATTCATAATCAATACCAAGTGCCTGCCTAGAAAGCAAATACAGTCATTGTTCTCAGAATTCTTTTGAGGAAGAAAAGACTTTTTCACACAGATACTTTGTTTAGCTTTATGTTGCTTTTGTTATTCTAAAATCAATAAACTATTTGGACCATTAAGATGTGCTCACTAAGAGTAAGATTGGTGGCCCTCACATGAAACATGTTTTGTGGTGATTCCCTACAAAACAGGAGGAAAGAACAGGATCTCCTCATAGCTCTTACCCACCCGAGTACCTAATAGAGCCCTGAGAGGAAATATATCTTTTATCATGTCAGTCCATATAAATGCATATCACAGATTGCTGGGAAGGCTCCACACATGGGCTTGGTGCTTGGTTCCTGAGACCTGTTGGAATGGCTGCAGCCCCCAGATGCTGCTCACCATTTCACTGAGAAAAGCATTTTACCAAAAGGCCTCTTCAGTTTGTCAGAGAACTGTGAACTTGTCAGCAGAAGCACATCAAAACACACGAGCTGCTGCCAGGTGGCCTCATGCCATTTCAAGGCACAAAGAACTTTCCCAGATTCCTTGACTAAAACAGCTAAAAATTATAACCACAATGACTGCTGCTTGACAGCTTTACTGTAACTAGGCTTTTCTGTATCCACATTTTTATCCTAACTGCTAGGCCAAACAATTGATCTCTAAGCACTTTTGAGTGATATGGGGTAGCAGTTTCCTTATTTTACTGGGAGAGGAACATGAAGCCCCCTGTTGCGTTTCATACAAAAGACCGGTAGCACAGGCAGATATATAAGCCTCACTGTCTGTCTCCCAGTCTGAAATGCACACTTGAAAATTTTACATTGTGTTAATGACAGCCAACACAGCAGCTTTGCATCTGAGTGACTCCAGATGAAACCATCCCACAGAAACAACACTGCTTACTTAGTAAAAAAGAAAACACTGCGCTTGACTACATTTCCTCTTTCCCTGTGTCTTCAAAATCTTGTCTGAAGCCATACTATTTTTTGTCAAAGAAATACATCAGCGCTAGGCAATGAAGTCTCCCCATCAGTCAATGAGACCACCATGACATGATATTGGTGAAATGCTCTACAATATATTTTAACAATCACAGTTTAAGAATTGTGAATCATCAAGCTTTTCATTTTTGCTGGCTCTAAGCAAAAGCATTGTTCACTCATAGTTTTCTGTCCGAAAAAAAGCTGCTGGTAAAACTGGTGCCCTAGGACATTTCAGACCCAGATCTGGTTGGGAAGCAACATAGTCAATTTAATCCAGTACTGAAGTTGAGCTTTCAGCTGTCTTGGAATACAAGCAGATAAACATTATACATCACTGGGGCACGAGTCATATCTATATGAAGCGCTATGTTGTTTTGTCTTCTTAGAATATACGATATAGACATATTCTTCCTCAGGTGTATTGTCCATCCTCTTACAACTTTTCTCAGGCTTCTAATTCTTCTTAAGCTCTCTAATCTTCCTCCCTGCTACTTTCTAAATTCTTCCAAGTGAATGCTACAAATGGTAGGTTATTTCTCTCTTATCACAACACCGAGCTTATTTTATTCACATTTTCTCATCTAGTATTCTTCGCTTCAGGCTGAAATTCCTGTGCCCTTCCTGCCAACTGCAGCCTTGGAAACACATGGGTCCTTGGGCATGCCTGCGATGAGGCAGGAATAAGCTACAAACAGTGAGGATCATATTCAGGCACATTCAGCAAATAAAACAGATATACAGAAACCAAAATTACACAGCCAAGTATTTAATGGGACATATATCTGTGCCTACAACAAAAGTTAAGGCCAAGTACCTCTTAAAAATGTATTGAGAACAAATATGAGAGCTGCAAATAAGTGAATCCTTAATGTGTCATTAGAAATAAAGGCTATAAAATTTTCAAAAATTGATAGTGTTATCAGGGGCATCCAACATCACCAGCTTAATCCATTTAGAACTATATCTTCATAGTGGCCTCCCTTTTGCCACCATCTGTGCTTGCACAAATCTCTCATAAAGGATTCAAACTACACTGTCATTCTGGTAAATGATAAGTGTTATTAATGCTGAGCACACCCAGGTAGCATGTGTGCATAAATCCTATAAATAGGTTTTGCCCTCTCATGGATTATTACAGAAGTACCATGTCCAAGTGTTTATGCATACAGAATTAAAGACACTGATCACCTTTTAAAATGGAGTTTTCAAAAAAATATGCACACTGATATACAATAAGCTAAAAAGGAAAACTTAAGGTCACATACTATCTCTACAGTTTCATCTATTGTCATAAGTGATGCTGTCTCCATTAACAAGTCCTGATGTTAATGTCTATGTCTACTTTTTTGTATTTTGTAAATTATAAATAATAGATACCCATTTTTAACATACATTTTTATTTATCTGTTAGGAGGACATGACCATATATGCAGACTCTACTGCTACCAGAGCGTGCAGGAACTGAATTTTCTTCATATTAATATTAAGAAGGTGTATACTTCTATCTTACAAACCTATGATTTGAATAACAAATTTCAATTATAGGCATATCTTGAACAAGATGTCATCTATGTATTTAGATGAGTATCTAGGTATTTAGGTGAGCTGTTATTTCTCATAGTTCAATTTCCTGTAATGATACTTAATCTAATACAAGTACTATAAAAGTAGCTTTTTAGATAGCTACCCACTAGTAATTGAAATAGCAACAATTTGGTTTAAAAATGAGAATTTTAAGTTGATTATCTGTCACCTGCAGAATATGCATGGGTAATTCAGTCTTATCTGTAACTCATTGCTTGAACAACTCTCATTTGTACAATAAGAGACTATGAGAACCATATATCCTGCTTTTATTTAGCCTTTGATACAAAATGCCTGATTTCTGTCACAATCAGTCATAACCTCTTTAGAAATTAGATCCGCATTTCCTTTTCTTTCTATGTGACTTCATTTCTGCATGGTAAAAAATATTGTTCACATCAATATTTGCTGAGTAGCCTTTCCATCTTCCTCAGCTGTCATTACAAAGCTAAGCTGCTTACAGAATTTTTGCTGTTGTTAAAAACATATTAAATTATCTTAGCAATGGATATGAGAGTATATAGTTCAAGAGCATTCAATAAGATTAGGTCTGCTGACTTCTTGGATATCAAAGCTGATTACAATGCCCACTGAAGGAAGCAGACATCTAAAATTCCATCTTGTAGATGCAGAATACAAGGCTCTGATAGACAAGCAAACAACAACTGCTCATGTCAGAAGCAAAGTCACAGCAAACAAGACAGAACTCAGGTGCCTTTTCATGCTTTATTGCCGCCTTAAACCATAACAGTCCTGATGTAATAAAACCAAGACCATCCTACGGAACTATGATGAGGTTGTCTTGCATAAATTTAAGTACATATTAAACACTGCTTTGTGGGAGGACACAACTCTGTCCTTCTTACCAATCACATGTATTTCTTCATTGTGGTATATATATGTAGATGTACTATATGTAACTTTTACTTCAAATTTTTCTTATAGTATCTAGTATTTAGTTCAGAAAATTCTTTTGGACAATATCATACTCAATTATTTTTTTCTTAAAATTGCTATATTGTGCCTGCCTTTATCTGCTTTACTCTTTTATTTTTATTAGAAACCTTCTAGTTGATATACCTGTAAAATTATGTTGCAGAAAAATTCACAATAAGTTTAAGATTAATAACAAATCATTAGTGTGGGCACTGAAAACTTTTGTGGCTTCCAACTACTGGTCCTAAAAATGTGCACTTACTCAAAAAAGTAAGAAAGTTTCTTTCACCTCCAGAAAGTTATATTGTATCAAGAGCTGGTTTGATACATGAAATCTTTAACTTACTTTGGAAAGAAGAGAATGGAAAGCTGCCATTCAAGCTGAGGACAAATATGTATTTCACCAGCTGAAGGCACATCCTCAAGGCTGATACTTGACATGAAACAAGATGCTTGACATTGACATCAGTTGCACATGATAGGCTTTGCAACTACTGTGAAAACTAGCTATTGTATACATTTAACTTTACTGGATGGGAGCAACCACATCACTTTTCAATCTTCCTTTTAGTTCCTTACACAGTAATCCTTTCACCACACTCTTCCGATGAGAAGTTTCATATGATATCTTCACAGTCTCTACTTTTCAGAGATTAAAGGGAAAGTTGCTTCGATTATGACAGCAATCAAAGCCAGCAAACTGCTGTCAAAACTGAGATAAAAACATGGTGTTGATGCGCTCCATGAGAGGACCCCAGGACTGGGTGATCTGAAGGACTTGCCCTGTGAGGAGAGGCTGAGGGACGAGAGCTGGTTCAGTCTGGAGCAGCCATGCCTTTAGGAACATCTAAGAGCAGCCCCTGCCCAGAGCCTGAAGGGAGGTTGTTGAGGTGGCAGAGTCAGGCTGTTAATTGCAGTGCACACCAAGGGAATGAGACACTGTGGATATTAATTGAAATGATATATTTAGGCTGGATAAAAGGGAAAACAGTCTCAGCATGACGATAGCCCAGCAGTGGGACAAGCAACCCAGAGAGACCCCGCAGCCTCCATCCCTGGAGGTTTTAAGGCATGACTGGACGAAGTCCTAAGTAACCAGGTCTGACCCCATAGCTGGCTCTGCTCCAAGCAGGAAGTCAGATTCCTGAGCTCCCTTGCAGCTTGAGTTTATCCTATGAGTGTATGGACTCAAAACAGGAATTTGGAGTTTGCAAAAATTACTGAAGGAAATTGCCTAACCTCTTTTACACTGGAGGGCAGCATAAAAATCCCTCCTGAACCTGAATTTAACAAATCCATGAACCTCAAGGGCTGCACTTTGGTTCAGAGCAGCATTGCAGTTTTGAATTGAATCTCCTGATCATACTTCCCTTACCATACATTAGCTTGGTTCACAGGGCAGTTTTAATTTATGCAAACTATATTCCTTTCAAAGGAAACTAAAGAGAAAAGTCCATGCCAGGCATGCACAGAATGCAGTCTAGCAAATAAGGGGTTTATAATGGTCCCAATCAGAGGTCAGTGCTTCAGATTACTTTAAATTATGTGTGCAGTGAGGACATTTGAATCAGGGAACCAGACTAAATCTAGTTCAATATAAACCCCTGTAACAGTACATAGGATTGTGCCAGAGGCCTCAGCACAAGCTTCTTGATCTGCTGATCTGTTGCTCCTCTGTCAGACTTGCTGATGTAGGCATAACCACTACCAGAAATGTTAAGTTCTCTGGCATTTGTATAGCCAGGAATAACTGTGTCAACAGAAAGATAAATGAAAGAAGTACTAATTACTTAGGGGATGGTTGTAGCAAATCTCCAAATTATTTACCTAAGTTTAAAACTTAAGTCCTACAGAATTCTAGGATATTCATTAATCTGCGGGTGGAAAAAAGAGAATTATAGTTCCCTATTAAAAAAAAAAATGCAGCACCAGCTACTTGAAGTTTTGATTTTATTTTTTATGCCCTTTCTCTTTTGCATATTCTGAAACTCTGTTAATATAACTAACACTGAAAGCAAAATAAAATAACGGTTATCAGCCCGACGTACAGGACGAAAACATGCAGACAAACAAAACAGCAATTTCAAATTCAATGCTACTCTGTTTAGTAACATAATAAGCATTCATTTTAATTTCTATGTTAAAAAAGGGCTTAAGCCAGAATATGAGCCAAGATTTTGCCCTTACCTCCTATTCATTTCATTTTCTGTACGTGGACAGTATTTCAAATGAATCCCAAAACGTATAAGCACAATGTAACACATAAATCATTACAGCATGCTAAAAAATGTAAAGTAATGTAAATGTAATGTAATGTAATGTAAATGAAAAAAATGTAAAATAGTAGACAAAGGGGAGTCCAAGTTGTTTTTTACAAATAATAAGTAGTCTTTGTAAAATATCCAAAATTAAACACATATTATTATTTCAGGAGTCCAAAAGGTGTCACAAGCAACCCCCAGACACTTTAATAGAATGTAAACATATGATATACAGCATCAGCTTCTCTAACCTTATTCTATCCAGAAACCAGTAAAAAAAACCAGCAGTGGCTCTGGAGTAGCTTCCATGAAAATGATTGCTTGCATTTCCCTGATGAACATGAATCTACATCAGAAAAGAAATCATGCCCCTATTTTAGTATCAGCTCACTTTCAATGATGTCTTGAATGAGCAAAGATGATGAACGATTTTCTTGACCTTAAATTTTTCAGGTAGGTTGGACTTAGTAACAGAAAATGAATGGATCCTCACATTCATTCAGTGCCTTAAGCTAACATTGTACACAGCCCACCAATAATGAAACAATTTTTGTCAGTAGCCATTCTAATAGTTATTAGAGCAGCTTTATAAAAAATGAATTTACTTTGTTTATCTCAAAGGTAATAAGACACTAACACACAAGTTAGAAAGTTACACAAGGTTACAGTTCCCAGAATTTTGTGGAATCTGCACTCACTGAATCTTTTCTAATTGCATCATTTTCTAAAAACATTTAAAAAAAAAATCACAAAACAATTATTTAAAGACTGTTTTTAAATATGACTAAAGTATTTTCCAGTTCTCTGGGTAGATTAGAGCTGCACCTGATCAACATAAGTAAGCTCTGTCTCAGTATCAGATTTGTTATAGTCTTAAGCAAGTCCACACTAGAGTTAGTGAATGACTTTGCATGCTTGAAGTCAAATATGCTGATGGTGCTTTGTTTAATCAAGACATTAATAGTTTTTAAGCATTCAACTGAGTTACAGCAGAGGAATCAGAGATAATATCTTATTTCTTAAAGTAAACATCAGAAGAGGGAAGATGATGTGCAGCCTAGAATGCAGAAACACACAAGTTAAATCATCAATACATCAATATGAACTTTATTGATTTGTAATAATAATAATAATGGGAACTGTCTTTACAGACCTATTAGAAGAATTTTTTTTCTGCTTTCATGATTTAAAATTGCTTTTGATTTCTTTCATTTTCCCTTTTCCTTCTACTGATGCTACCATAACATTGATGATGTAAGTCAACATAGTGCTGTTAATTAATGCTGTTGCATGTTTTTGGTTAAAAGAAAGACACAAATTATATGTGAGTCATCCCTGCTTTCAGCAAGTAAATTAGATTCAGTTTGTTAAAAAATAAGATTAGTATTCAAAACTATTCTGAACATGCTAAAATTATTAGGTCAGTCCTTTACCATCCATGCATCTTTCCAATATAGCCTATATAACTACCAACAGCTCTGTGGGCTGTCTGAAGCACAGTTACAGCATAAGCTAAGAGTGTCAACACTGAAGATAAGGTGAACTTCACAGTCTTAAAGTTAAGTGCATTCATCATTAACCTCAATGTGAAATTTTTCAGTAAAAAACACTCCCTCTTCAGTTTAGACTGAAACATTTTTCAAATCTGGAACAGACTGGATGCTAATATCTGCTATACAACTAAGGACATTTTGGTGGTATTTAAAGAAAAAACAATCTTTATTTTTTTTACAAAGTATTTTGATAATGTTTTCATTAAGAAAAAAAAATAATTTGAAGTAAAAAAAAAAATTACCCAGCCAAATAAAATAATTTATTTGACTTGAAAATTTTATTTTATCTCACTTGAAATCAAGTCTAAAGTTTTCTTTAACCTAAATTATTTTTTTCCTGATTTTCCATTTTTGTAAACAAACTGAAACTATCATCTGTTCACACAACTGCAGTATCCTATAAACACTGGCTGTAAATACATAAATAACAGCTATTCTTCAAAAGTGTGTGCTACGTACAAGGTGAATAGCTCTGAGAAGTTAATCAGCACAGAGTTTGCTAATTAATGCATAAATGAAGATGGTAACAACCATGTATATGAAGACTTCCAAAAAGTAATACAAACTCAGACATATCTTGACCAAGTAATTCCTTGTTATTCTTTAATTCCGCAGTATATTCTCTCAGTAAATAGGAAGCAAAAAGGACAGCTTGTGTAAAGTATTTGAGGCCTACAGTTTCATCCAGTGCTAAAACTGATAAGCTAGTGACCTAATAGGCTCTCACTTAATTTCCACTTCTTTTTTAAATGAGTTTTTAACATTGGACATTGGAGAAACACCTGCCCCAGTCACCTTCTTTCCATGTACAGTGTTGATATTGATATAGAAGTATTGTCTACTGTTTATCACAAGCAACCATTAGTGTTTCTTTGTTCCAATCATAGCAGGAGTTGATAACACTGTAACATCTCTTTTCATTCATTCCTTTTGTTAGTGATTTAATATAAAACTGCTTTTTTTTTTTTTTTCCTCCAGAAAATCAAACTAGGCTGGATTCATGCTTAAAATTCAACAAAAAGAAAGGAAAATTAACAAAGTCACCTAAATTTGGGTCTCGGCAAGCTTCCTTCTTCCAGTTACAGGGGTTCAAGGGCCATTGATCACTGCCTGACTCGATATCTGGGATGCCCAACAGTAAAAGGGACATAGCTAGGGAAGTTCCCAGGTAGACTCCCTCCAGATGAAGTTTTATACTTCCAAAGAAATTTCGCCATCTATGAAATTAAAATGTGTTCTCAGTCTAGGCACATTCCCTTTTGTTTCTGTTTTTATTAAATTCCCAGAGAGACTTAGCTAAACTGTTAACATAAAATATGTGATTAGAACAAAAATACTTAATACAAATGAACATTACTGTCTCTACAGACTGACTATTGAGAAGGAAATAAGTTTGTCTTTTTCTTTATTTTTTGCACCTCTTTGTAGCAGAATTCCCTCCTGAATCACAGTATTATTAAAATTTATTCATTTTTTCATTTGTCATACTGAAATAGGAGTTCTACGTTTTTTACATAAATTATTATTATCCACAACATTTTCCACCTACTGAAAACAAAGAAGGCATTTCTATTCATGATTCAGTACAATGCAGAATGATTTTGTACAAAATCCTATGCAGCATTAAAGACTTTTTTTAATGTGATAATTTTTTACATAAGCTCAATATTTTGAATTCAGCTGAGGAATCACTTTGCTATTTATTCAATAGTTTGCTTTTTTTTTTTTTTTCTTTAAGGAACAAAGGCTTTCTCCTGTTTGTATAATTTAATACCAATAAAATCAACTGCTGCTAAGGCCAGTATAATCCACAAAGTCCAATGGTGAAAATGTTTATTTTGTGTACTGAAGACAGTACTATAGTCTCAAAAAAAAAAAAAAAATCTGTATTTCTTAATACAATTTTTACTCTAATCAGTACTTACTTAATCTTGTAGAGATCAGTTTATACCTTTCTAATTACATATACTATCCCTACATCTAAGTTAATTCTGTAATCTTACCTGAAAAAACAAAAAAGAAAAAAATGAAAACTTTGTGCCTTATGCTGGAAAGCACTGGCTTATCACAATTTCAGTGTAAATCAGTGGGACTTAAGACTACTTATCTCACTACTCTGTTGTGAATGTAACTCAAAACAAGTAAGGAAGAAGAGCATCATCATGGTCCAAATAGCACCAAGACAAACACATGAATTTTTTGACACCTTGGCTTTCAGGATATTTGAGTTTTTTAAAAGTGCAATAATGAAAATCATACTAGATTTCTACAGCTTGATGAGGATAGAAATATTCCAAATGAAAACATTGTGATAACATTTTAACTTTACTATAATACCAGTCCCTATAATTTTACATTTCTGTAATAGAGGGAAAGAAGGAAGAAGAAAGGAATAAAGTTGCTAAAATCTTAAATATTTGTTCAAGTTTAGTTATGGATGAGATGTTTTTCAAATAAATGTTTCCAGCAAAATACACACTCACACCCCCTAAAAAAAAAAAAAAAAAAAAAAAGTATATTTTCATTCCATAGACTCAGCATGAAATTTGTGACTAGAACCAGAAAGAGTGCTTAACAGCCATTAGCCTGCTGTTCAGGGAACTCGCTTGGACCATATAGCAGTTCTTCTGAATGAAGAGCATTGCTTTACCTCAATTGCTGCCATTTTCTCAAAATCTCACATTCAGTGACAATTTTTGCCTTTAGCCTTTAGTTTATCTAAGTAATTTTTTCTTCAGAAAAGATTGCAAGTCTATTAAAGCAATGTTGTATCGTGCTGCCCATTCTTGAATAGGAGCCCTAGCAATAATGGAGCTTGTATCTCATATTGTTGAGAGAGGGCTAAGAAGGGGGAGTTGAAGGTAGCAAGTTCAGCGGAAGAAAGAAAATGCTAAAACAGACAATTTCTGCTCTTTCATAAAGCTATTCTGCTGCACAGAGCTTGTGAAGAAGCAAGTTAGTACACCAGCATCCTGATGGACTCCTATGTACCACCTAAGGCAATGGACAATATTACTGACCCAGTGATCTGGTGGTTTGTTTTGCCACATTAAATGCAAATGAGTAAATATACAAATACACATATAGATAACTTCATGAAGTGAATTGCCCAATGGGGAGAAACAGACTAAGCACACGTAAAGGAATATGGCAACAGTCTCTGGTGCAGAAGATGAGAATTGTGAGTGATTGAGCATATTGTAGGAGCTCCATGGGGCTTCTTTGGCCAATGAAGTCCTGTGTCTGGTCTAGTACAAATCAGATCTTTAAAAGTGTAACTGACCAGGTCCTTCTACACCAAGAAACATCCTTTAAAAATTACATTGAAATGGTATAGAAAGATTAAAGACGGAAAAATCATAGTACACACAGTCTCTTTACCATCTTTAACCATGAAAGAAAGACATTTTAGCAATTAAAGCCAGGATTTTATGTATCATCTATTACACATACCTCTCCATCCTCCAATCCACTTGAAATTTAAACTATTCTAAGACTACTAGGCCTCATGCTCCCCAGTTTAATTAGATAATGACTGTATATCATTTATTTCCAATGACATTTCTTTAACCATTTTAATTTAGTTTACAGTTTCAACTAATTTTCAAACACTCTGGAGAAAGCAGTGAAGTTTTACCATCATGGGTATTTAAACAAGCAGCATAGTGCATTTCCATGTCTTCAAAGAAAAAACAGTTAATATCAAAGTCTGCTTCATAAAGTACTGCAATTAATAGGTAAACAAACCCCAGTGCAAAAAGAATTGCACTCTCTTTCTTACCTTGCAGTATTTTCTTCTTAAGGAGAGCAGCAGTATATCAGGGAGCAGCGGTAAATGTAACCACTGTCAGTGATTAAGTGTCATGATAGAATTTGACTTACTTATCATAAATGATGGTGATTCTGGAGACCTTGGACACATTCAAACAAGTGAGTTTTAGTTTTTTATTTTTTTTTTTTAATTAAGAAATACCTGAAAGACAAGTGAAAATTACCATGTGTGATCTGATTTCACTACATCCAATGTTCAAGAAAACACTGGGTATGGGGAATTTCTTCATATACCTGAGGCACAAACATCTGTGGACATTCTGGATGACACAGGATGAGGCAATCACTGGGTGGCAGAGCTTAAATGGGCAATGTCAAGAAATGCTAGGATGAAAGGTGAGCCTTGTGTAGCTCTGTGACCACCTCCTCCCAATCAAACACACATACAAATACTGAAAGGTAAATCACAAGCTTTTTTATTAAAATTGATAATGTTATATTATTGTAATACAGGTATAAATGAAATCAGTACCACACTACCTAAAATTATGAATACACTTTTTGTTCTATTCCTTCCTCTCTGCTTCTTCCTGTATTTTCAAACTCAGGTTGCCCTCTGAAAACTGTTCTGTGTATTTATACCAGTAATAAAATGAAAATATATCCATTCTGATGAAGAATTATGTGAGTGGAAATAGGACAATATTTCTCTCTTAGTATCTAAGCAACAGAAATGATACAAAGTCTTTTGCCTGATTCATACGAACTGACCTACTGAAATCAATAGAATTAGCTGAGTAAGGAGGAAAAGCAGATTTTATTGGTAACATTGCTCTTGAGAACAGAAACATAAGAACCATTCCCCTCAAAATGAGGGGAAAATACTAAATTCAATCAACATATTGAAGATTACCATGGACTAAAAAATACATTACCTGAAGTTAACTGAGATGGTTCACATAAATTCATAACAATTTACCTTTGCTATGAATATTGTTGTAGGACTTTCACAGTCACTTGTACCTTTTTACAGCTTAAAACAACCGAAATTCCCTTGTGTCAGAATGAATTATCATTAATGTTCCTACCTAAAAATCCCCACCTACACTGGCTAAAGAATCTGATTCAGAGATGTATGATTCTCTCATGGGAAATAAGCAGTTTGGAGTCTCCTCTAGCTAGCTGGCATGAATGCATAAAGCTAAAAAACAGTCATAGAGGATTCAGAGTTGGTGACTCACTCTTACTTTCTTTAGATATGTATGACTACATTAATATCTGAATACCACACTAGCTTTAATGTATTTATTTTCACAACGGTCCTGAAACAGAAATGTGCTGTTTTCCTCTGTTTTGCTCCTGGAAACTAAAGAAGAGAAATACTAAAAACTAGATGCACAAAAGGTTTCTATTGCCAGCCAAAATTCACAGCCTGAAGTTAGACTCATTTGCCCCCATAGAAACACAGGCCTCACAGATGCCAGTGTACCTCTTGTGCTAGCTAAGCAATAAATGCCAACAAGTGTTTGATCTTTGCTTGAGCATCTCACTCATTCTCCTCCCTGCATCCACCCCTTAAAAAAAATCAATATTGTCCCATGAACCAGGCGACAGAGCATTCACACTGGAAATGACTGGTTAACAGCTGGACTTGATCTTTAAAGTCTTTTCCAACCAAATTAATTTTATGGCTCTATGATTCCTTGCTTGATGAGAAACAGAATTTGATTTCAGCTTTTTTTTTTCCCCAGATTGTTTATATCCCAGGAGAATACCACAGCCATACAAATAAATAAATAAATAAATAAATAAATAAATAAATAAATAAATAAATAAACAAACCAACCAACCAACCAACCCTACAGGTATTTCTGCAGGGGGAATTCCCACTGAATTTAGTTCACATGTATAAATAAGTGATCTTTATTGCTCCAATGTATCTCTTAAATATGAAGCTCTGCAGTAATTTTTGTGGGTTTTAGGCTATGTATCACAGTGAATGATTTTTAATATAAAGTAAAGCTGTTTCAACCAGACATGCTGAGAAAGGCTCATTCTATCTCCAATATCTTAAGAGTTTGGGACCAAATCAAAATAAAAAATGTGTAAATTAAGTCAATGGAGAGCCCTCTAATCAACTGGTTATTGACTCTCAAAGCTAGTGAAAAGCCAGATGTTATACAAGACACCTCTTAGACTGACTTCTTTAGTTAAGATCTAGTTTGGGGAAAAATGCATTAATTTCAGCAAAAGTTAAGGGTTAAAGAAGCTCAGTGGCAGCAGCCAAATGAACATCTAGTAATTAAGACCGATTAAAACAAGAAGTTTATGTCTCCATAGTCCAATGCTCTGTGCCAGAAACAGCACCACTCCTGCAGAGCAACTCAGCTCAGCCAGATAAGTGAACAGACATGATTTTTCTCTAAGATTCCAGTCATTTTCTTAGGAATGAGCTCAAATATCTCCATCTAACACCCACATGCACTTTTTCTCCTGTATTTATCCTCTGGAAAAGACAGTGAGTCACTCAACAGTCAACCTCCTATGGATCCATTTAACTCAAAGTCTGAACCATGCATACCATAGGAGAACAAGAAGCCATACTTCATTATAAGGCACTAAAAGTTAAAATCAAACACAGTGATTTGTTTTACTGAAAGCCTCCCCACTCCATAGTTTTCATATCAGTGTAATTATTTTAGGTGATTTTATCCAATACCTGTTAAAAAAAAAATCTTTTGTGTTCTAACCAGCAGATGTACATATAATTTGTATTTTAATTGGAAATAGTGAATACAAAAATGCAATATTGCCAGTTAAACTCATCCCCATTAAATCCTTCTTTGATATCACACAAACCAGCAAACACCTTTTTCTCGTTTAATCAAAACTGCAGGTGGCACTAGTAACTTTTGTTGTTCTGAAGAACTCAGTGCCAATGATTCAGCCTGCGTAATTTGAGTTGGAAAGGAGGGTGTACACTTTAAAAATGCTATAAAAAGATTCCAAATTACTTGACTGTCTTCCAAACCAGGTAGCCAGCAGAAAAAAATTTGGTCAATTCAGCATCTGAAGCAGCAGACAGCAATCGAAGTGTCCCTTTTTTCTGTAACCAAGCAGCTGCTGAACAGTTTTTTGTACCTAAATCTCCTACCAAGCTTATAACTGGGCACAGAAAGACTAGGCATCTGCCAATGTATGTTCACACTTTTGCAAATGAATGCACATAAACAATATATTCAAAAATTTAAGCATGCTGTTAAAGCAAATTTTTCTGTGTTTGACACTCAGCCTAGAAAGAATTGTTTTGCTTGACTACCATCGTTACTGAAACACTTCACCTTTTTTCTCAATAGAAACACCTCATTGAAATTCAGAGAAATGTTCATTGATAAAATGAAAACACACTAATCAAGGAATTCAATGATTATGTCACGCAGAATAAAGATACCTCCTCACCACTTCACATCCTTGCTGTGATTCACTAACACAAAGCGAGTTAAGAAACAGCTCTGTTTAGTCTTAGCAGGCAAGAGTGAAGATGCACGCACATGCTTACTGATTAAGGCTTATTAAAAGCTTCTCCAACAGGACACAAACACAGAGACACTTTTGACTAAATTCACTAGATGATCTATAAAAATCACACATTTCTTCATTCTGAATTTTAGATGAAGGGGACTAAGTCACCATGAACAGGAAGAAATATGAGTTTATACAAATTATTTGCCTTGGTCCTTTCTATAGGTGTGTCATTCAAAATAATACAAGTCCTTAGAAAAGGAGTAGTTGAAGAAAGACAGACGAGTGACAAATTCCTCTCTCTGTTAAGATTTATGTGAAATAGATTGATTTCAAAGGGTGCCAGATTTCATCTCAGCACTGCAAATGTAAATATTTTTGAAGGAAGGGAAATGAATTTTTTTAACTTTAGAATATTCTGAAATGATGCTGCTTTGTGAACAAATCCATTTATTTTGTTTAACTTGACATAGGAAAAAGTATCAGTTGCTAGAGCAGCCTGAAGAATTTGTGACTTACTGTGGTACTTAGAGTGGACATACCATTGGTCTGAAGAAGAAAGGACTCCCATATGAAACTGAGCAGTGCATGAAGCACTCATGTTTTTAGATCACAAATTTTAAATATACAGCCCTGATTCGCCTCCCATGAGTAAAGGCCAATCTAGAACACAGCAGGCACATCCTTTTGAGTAAATTTGCCAGTGCCAGCCACATGTCAGAGATGATTAGTGAGGCAGAGATGCCAGCCACCTCCTCTGACATCAGAGGTCAGATGAAGGAGAGTGCGACAAAAGCTGAAAAACATCAACTCTCTGATGATGACGTGGCTGATCTGGCACACCTGCTATTCCTGTCACTTCTCAGTACTTCTTTTATTGGCATTACCTGCTGTGTGAAAAGTCTCTTTAGACCTGGCAGCCTGATTTCAGTCTCAGGAAAATAATCATAATATAGTAGGGGCGAATCAGACTGCCAACTTCTGCCTTTCAAGTAGTGAATTGAGTGCACTGCAAAAAGGCAGAAAATATTCAGCTCACACCTTTTTCAGATGGAGCAAACACTCCAGATTGCCATAAATGAGGCAGGTTCAGCCTGCTGCATTAAAACCACATATTTTTTGCCCTTCTTTGTGAGAAAGTCTGCAAAACAGCTAAGAAAAACAGCTATCATCCTTGGAGGCTAAGAAGAATTTCAGAGAAAAGTTATGGTAGGGTTGCTGGGCTACCAAATATACCTGCCAGCCAATGAAATCTGATTTTAGGTTACGAGGAAGCTGCTTCACCATTAAGCTGTTTTTCTGCTGTGAACCATCTTTTATACATGTGTTTTATAAGTAATGCACACATCATTTATAATATTTTGTCCTAGTAGCCCTTTCTCCTGGATATTTTTATGTTATTTTCCATTAAGAAGCAATGACATTGATTCTTAGGCATCTCAGAATGGTGTTTTATCAATCATCATGGCATATCAGAGATTTTTTTTTTTTCCTAAGGGGATTATAATCTAGTGCGCAGTCCTACATCTAGTGCCCTTCAAAAGGTTTGAACACATTGGACCAAATATCATTCTTGTGTACCAATCTGAACAGGCTTGTTTGCAGCTCTGCAGGTTCAGGAACCAGTGACACTGAATAGATATTCAAAAGGGCAGAATTATAGTTTATCAGACATTTTAAAACTTAGCAATGATTAAGGAGAGGAGAAGATGATTCCTTCTTGGATTTTTGCATTTGGGAGGTAACATGGTCAAAGCTTTCTGAAATGTCCTTTTCTTCCTTTTTGGTTTTGAAAAAAAAAAAAGACTCAAGCAAGGTACTAAATATGGAAGCACCTGAAGTCTCCCTTTGCTTTTTGTATTCTTCAAAACTCACAGTATATAAGACATTTTTATTTGTAAACAGAACTCTAAGCAGAGATCATCACTGAAGAGATTGTTGAAGTTCCTCACCATTAACACATCATTTTTTTAACACCTTATTCATATAGTCAATTTTCAGCAGCCACATAAAGCCACATAATCAACATGTTTATATGAACAAACTGATTATTTCAACATTATTTTGAATTTAAGGGAGAAGAAATGGAAGGAATTGGCTGGATATTGCATATCTATTTTTAATTAACCCACTGCAGTGTTATTTAAACTGAGTAAGCCTTTCTTGCTTTATATTGTTGAGCTCACAAGAACAAAAAGTGCTTTGTTTTCTTCACTGCCTCTGCAGAATTAGTCTATTAGCAAGCATTTTTTCTTCAGATTGTGCCAACCTTGCTGGTGCTGTTGGTCAAGAATACCCTTTCACTGTGCATCTGTGCTGCTGTTCATGGAGGTAAATATTCGTATCAGCTCCATTCAGATTAAAGAAAAAAGGTTACAAATTAGTAGCTCTCAAATGGATAATGTGTTTTCCTATACGTTAGTTTATCTGTCTGTGGATAAACAAAGAATCTGTAAAGTTCTAGCTTTCAGTTTCTAAGATGCATTAAGTCCCCGTAGTCACTTTACATTGTAGGAAGCGAAAGTAGGATGCATAGCTTAATTTTACTGAAAATGTTTATCATACTTTAAAATAACTTGTTTTGCAGACCTTAGATATATGCCCTGGATTTTATTCTCCTGACTGAATTTTTCTTTCACAGCTCGCCTCTGGAATAGTCTTAAAATACTGTGCTTATGATTATCGGTTCCTTGGTTCTCCTACCACTTCCTTTCTCTGAGGATGTACAGAACACACAGAACACAACATCCAGCATTAGGAACATAAATAGAACTTCAGCAGTGTACTTCAAACACGTAATTGCACTTCTACTGTAAGGTACTCAGCTCCATTTTTCCACAAACATACTGGCTCAAGTTCTGTAACACTGCTGCTGAGACACAGAAGGCTTTCTTTGAACTGTAAAAGTGAAACACACTGGCAGAGGAAATAAAATTATGTTGATTGTACATGCTCAGCAAGAGTTCTCATAAGAATTCAGTAAAATTGCTTATTTGTTTATTATAAGTCTTATTTGTTTATATATAAGAAATATGATGACACATAAGCTTGCTGCAGAATATTTAGTAGGTGACTTTTAAAGGAAATATGATTATATTCTTAAAATACATTATAGAAGGAGGTATAATGATGAGTATCTATAATGATAGGTATCTCACCATGAAAACCCTAATCATCTCCCTAATTATATAATATTTTAAAATCATTTAATTTAGCTGCCTTTTTCCTATTATTGAATTATTTTCAAACAAGGTGGTACTGACATGATAAAAATAAGAGCACACACATAGAAAATATGCATGAGTTGTTATCCTATTATCACAATATGGAAACTGCAGGTTACCATCTTGGGAAATGGCTATTGCTAGGTTGTGGCTTATTTTCCCAGCATCATTTATAAGCATCAGTACCATTTTACACTTTTCACTCCTATCTGTCAGTAGACAATATTAATCAGTTTTGCTTTTTATGGTTTACTTATTTTCAGCAAATATAAATGTGCAGTTATATGCAGGCATTACATATTTTTATACATCTGCAGATAAAGATTTATAAATAAAAATGCAAAAAAAGGCTCTAAATCAAACAAATAATCAGAGAACATGTAAGTATGCAAAATTCATAATTCAAAATAGAAGGGGTTTTCAAGTCAGGGATGGGGTGCTGTTTGTTTGTTTTAGAATTGTCTGGGAAAAATATGTTTTTCCTTCAATCTTATCCTCTGGCATATATTAAGAGTTTTGAAGCAATGAAAATAATAGAGAAAGGAATAATCAGAGGCAGCTGAAGGACCTTGGTTTGGAAAATGCTTATCCAGGGGTTAAAGACAGCAAAGCTATATGCAATGAAAAGGAAATTTCATTATTGTCACTAGATATTTAACTAGATTTTGTACTCAAGACAAAGAATACCAAGAAGAATCTGATTTTCCTTCATAAAATCAATTTTAACTAATCTGAAAGTATTTTCCCTGTACAAGAATTTCTTCAGGTATGCAACAACTGGCACTTGTAATAACCATGTGGAACTATTTGTTGTCTCTCTTCATCTAATTCTCAGGTAACCCAGAGAAGCTGTGGATGCCCCATCATTGGAAGTGTTCAAGGTCAGGTTGAACAGAGCTTTGAGCAACCTGATCTAGTGAAAGATGCCCCTGCCCATGGTAGGGGAGCTTGGACTAGAAGATCTTTAAAGGTCCTTCCAACCCAAACCATTCCATGAGTCTGAATCTATTTCTGTTTATCTGTGGTCCTTTTTAGTTTTTTGTGGAAAAGATGTATTACAGTCACAGTTCCCAGCCAACAGAAATTATAAATTTCTTGTTCAGTATTGTCATCCTGTAGCCATGTCTTAATTCACAACAGGCGATTCTTGGCCATTATTACAATTTCTGTAAACAACCGTGATGTCTGCAGTTGGTAAAAGCCCTATAATAGTTCATACAGTGAAATGCCAATGAAGGCTAAACTGTAGCAGCATAAAACTCAGCTTTTCTCTTTCTGCATAATAGAAGTGAATTTTGGCTCTGGTTTTACAAACGTGAATTTTACTAGTATTTTACGATGTCACTACTCCTCTATGTCCAATTCCAAATTTAGTGCTGAACAAAGATTATCCCTCAGAAATCTGATTTTCCTTGGTGTGGCCGATAAGGACTTGAAATTCCCAGAAAAACTAATTTTGTATGCTGTTTTCTTAGCCCTGCTGTCATCGTCCTATAATTTTATATTTATGGTGATGCCTCAACAAAACATCACTCCTTCTTTCTGTTTACACAGATGCTGTGGATGTCTGTTTCTATAGTCATTCTTATTTGGACATTTGCTCACAGTGAACAACTTTGGCTGTCTGCTAGTAGCTGAAGGTATTTTTCATGTCAAACTCCACATTCTTGAGTTCATAACACATGCCAGTTTGAGAAGGCTTCTAATGGATGTTTCAGTCTGCTTACCTTTATTTGCACTTCTGAAATGCCCGTTTCTTAATTCCTGAGCATTCTTTGCAAACTAAAACAAACAAACAATAAAGAGAACAAAGTAAACAGATCTAATTTAAAAAATTATGTAAGTTTACATCAAGATTTAAGATAAGGTTCTCAATTTTTGCTATTATATCACCTTTATATATAACTCTATCTGTGTGGTGTTATTTTTGACAAAACAGTGAAACACTTCTCCACATTTACTGCTGTGGAAGAAATTGCTTTTTTAGTGGATGTGTGAGGGGCTGATGTGAAACTCCATCCAGTTTGTTTTGAGAAAATTTTCTGGAGTATACAACTTACTTTTGAGAAAACTCGAAATACCAAGTGTCAGATAATCAATGCTGCACTAGGAAGAGATTCATCAGGGAGATAACATGGCCTAACAAACTGAAGGCTTTATAAATCAATGCAAGAATCCTGCAGTAGACCTGGTAGTGTGAGGGGAATTAACAGTTCATCAAATAATGATGTGGAAGACTCTGTGTGGAACACACTGATCTAGTAGTTTGGCACAGGGGCTGAACCAGGTCAACCCACTAGCATTTCCTTGGAGGACAAGGAAGTGTCAAGTTCAAAGAGGAAATGCTGTGCCAAGAGCTCAACAGCTTCACACAGAAACAGTAAACATAGAGCCAGAGGCTTCTGCCTCTCCCAGCAAGTGGGAAGATAAGGATTTATATCACCATCTGGATGATGCATTATCCAGCTAAACAGGGAAAAGGGGCATCCTCATTCTGGTGGGCTGACCTTGGCTTGATGCCAGGTACCCACCAAGCTACTGTATCATTCCCCTTTCCCACCTGAACAGAAGGAAAAATTATGATGAAAGGCTCATAGGTTGAGAGGAGGACGAACACCTGCTCTGGCATGGGGTCCTCCAGAGGCTGCAGGTGGATATTTACTCCATTGTGGACCTCCGTAGGCTACAGGACAGTCAATCTCACTATGGTCTTCACCATAGACTGCAGGGCATCTCCTCCCTCTCCTTCTTCAGTGACTTTGGTGTCTGCATGGCTGTTTCTCACCCATATTCTCACTCCTTCCTCTGGTTGTTGCTTCCGCAGCAGTTTTTTTCCCTTTCTTAAATAGGTTATCTCAGAGGCCCTACCACCATCACTGATGGGCTCAACTTTGGCCAGTGACAGGTCCATCTTGGAGCCAGCTGGTATTGGCTTTATCTGACATAGAGGAAGCTTCTGACATCTTCTCACAGAAGCCACCCCTGTAGCCCCTCCCCAACAAAACCTTTGCCATGCAAACTCAATATAGTCATCTGGCTTTCCGCTCCATCCAAATATTAAACAAATAGGAAATAAACTGAGAATTGTGAAGAGGAAGAACTTCTGTTGTTGCAACCATGAAGTAAGATAAACACCCAAGCTGACATCCAAATGTAAGTTACTCTGAATCAGCTTTTCCATTCTCATGATGGAATTAGGCAGATAGTTTATTTAAAGCATTCATCATTTCCACACAGCTCTGGTTAACATAATAAGAGTAGTAATTTGTTGACAAAGGATAAAGCTCTGTGTCCCTCATATGTAGACAAATGCTGTACTGCTCTGCTAAGAACTTACACTCCATTCCAACTAATTATCTGACTGTTGTTCAGTTCAGAAAGTAACACAGAAAATGCATTCCACATTTAATATCACCATCCAGGACATGAAAAAAAAATCCCAATACCTGGTAAAAATTTAAGATCTGTCTTGCACAAACTATTGTCTCCTGTACAAGACTTCTTTAAGAGAAACCTTCAGAAAAATGCGCTAAAATATACTACTTCTGATTCCACAGACAGATAAAAACATATGCAAATAGGAAGGGGAAAGGGAGAAAGGAAAATAAAAACTTTACTTGTAGTTGGAAACTATTGGAGAGAGATAATACATGACATATCTGAAGGATGAAGAGAAAAATCTCAATCATTTTTTAAATCATTGTTGTAGCTTTACTATAACATTAATATTTAATAAAGACTTAAAAGACCATTGAGGATATGGAAATTTCTATTTCGTATGCATTCAGAAGAGAGAATTTAACAACAATAATGACTTACGATTAGTCTTTCTCCTTCTCCTATTACTATGATTTCTTCAGAGGCTTATAATGTACCTGTTGGCCTTTTCCTGTGCAATAAAGCTTTTCTGGGGAAACCTGTAGTTACAGTGGATAGGTAATTCTAAAATAAACTCTGTTATCTAACCCCTTTGGCCTCATCGAACTATTTAAAGTATCTGGATTGATCTCTTAGTAAGCTAATGACTGTGGCATTCTCTGAAATCTGTTCTCTGGAGCAGACTCTTCGCTGTTTCTTAGAGCCATTTCTCCCCTCACACTTCCTTGACCTTGGAGGTCACCTTTTCATCAGATTCAGTTGGGAAACTGCTATAAGACATTTGTTTAGTCAATAATCTGTACTGGTACATAATCACAGGAGTAGTTTAACCCTTATGCAAAAGAAGGGTTGAAAAGTTACATCTTCAGAGCTTGCAACTTCTTCATTATGAAATAAGTGATATAAAGTATTTCTAGAAGAGCAAATATTTTATGAAAAAGAGTAAGGAAAGATAACGGGTGGTATATATCTAAAATTGTCTTCACCTACAGACTACCTCCTAGTATGAAACTATGGGAAAATTATTTCTTCCCATACTTAAAAACATGAAATCAACTAAATCTACCTGTAGGACAATTGACCTCAACAAATAAAAATTCCAGTGCAAATTGAACCTCTAATATCATCTTGCATATTAAGATACCATAATAAGCATCAACTTTTGAACAACCATTTCTATTACTGATTATACTTTTTTATCCTCTTCCTGAATTTTCTGAGAATTCAGTTTAAATGAAAGGAAAAAAACCCTACACAAAGAATGTGTCTAGTCAAAGAGTTATATAGGTACTCTCTCAGCAAAATGCACATGTTCACATTTTTTGTTTAAGTGTATGCTTTTATCTTTATATAAACTAAACTTGGGTTTGGTGCATCATTAAAGTATTCTACACAAACTTTTGGAGTACTAATTAAATGCATGGATTTCTTTTATTGAGCTTAGGTCTACAGAGAAATTATATAACAGAATAAAAATAATGAACTATATTATAATTATAAATTAAGTTCTGTAGAGATAGCTGCTGGGTTATTTGGTGCATACAGTGTGCAAAGACCACCTGGAAGTAACTGAAGCACATATTCTAAATACCCAGCACACTTCAGAATTAATGTCACTGTGTTCCTTTGGGCCTTCTTTCTGTAATTTCCACAGTTAGACTAAAAATTGTCAGGGTAGGAGGCTCTGTGTTCAATAAGATGAAGATTACCATAATGCAGAATGAACACATGCACTACTTCTATGTTAATACTTTGCTGAAATGTCTAAGAGATATCATGAGCAGCATTCCTCAGATGAAATCAATTCTGCCTGCCTCAGGAACAGAGGTATCGTATAATGAAGACTGCTACAGCCTGAGAGAGGCAACAGCCAATGGCTCTGAATAGTAATGCCTGGAGTTCGAGTTCATGAACACTGATGCTTTCAGGGTTATATTCATTGTAGGTGGTTTCCAGATGCCTCTCTCTGTTCACCTTATCAACTCTGTACATTGTATCAGTGTCAACACTATTTTGAAATGGAACAGGTCCTCAAACAATGCCCAGGTCAAAGCTTTTTAGTCTCCTCCACTTCTTTCTTAACTGAAACTCAACTACCTGTCTCTTCATTCCTGGTCTGCACATATGTTTCTTTCAAATAAAACTCAGGCATTTTAGTGCACGCTGCTTACCTCATCCTGAATCTCTGAATTCTTGTGAGATATTATCTGGGTCTGTTCATCCTGTTTTCAAGTGATCATGTACAAGAGTGCAGTGGAGGCCTTGCTGGAAAACACTAAAACACAAATAGCTTTTTGTCTAACACATATTAATATAAAGAGCCTGTGGAGAACACCTTATTCACTAGTAATTACATGGGTTCTAATGATCCCAAGGTGTCAAGCTGAGGAACAGAATAAATGTTAGCCTTCCAGCAGTCATCACAAAACATCCTCATGGACGGACCTTACAATTTCTAATACTGTGCCAGGGCAAAGACAGAGGAGCACCCTGAGAGTCTACTTTCACATCTACACGTGTGTAAATATTAATAACATTCCTAGTATCATCACAAATCTATTTAGATCCTTCAGGATGGTTCCCCACTTCCATGCTAGGTATCTAAAAAGAACACAGTCAAATCAAAGAATACCCTTTACAGAAATTCACACCACTAGGGTTACTTCACTACAGTGATATATAGCGCTGCAAAGGAAATTACAGAAATTTGTAGTTTTCAGGGTATAAAAATCAAGAATTATGTCCCCTTAGAACAAATTGGGAAAACAATAATTCATTTAGAAAGAAACTTAAAACAACAACAACAAAATATTAACAATTAAACAACAACAAAAAATTGTAGATAAATTAACAAGAAATAGTAGAAAGCTTAATAACTTACTTTTCAGACTTGGACATCTACATTAGTATTTTAATTCTGTAATGGGAGATGTACTCACAATAGGGCCTTAATTACATGTATCCCTTGTTCTTAATTCCTTTTCATTTTCCCCTGTACTTTAAAAAGATTCGAAAGGTATTACAGAATTCCAGAGAACTAGAGATAATTCAACCAATGGCAGTATGTCATATTTTTACCTCTAAAAATCTGGGTTTAATCTAGCTTCATGACAATTACTGTAAAATAATGTGAAATAAGAAAACTGTTTCTGTCCAGTTCCTCTGAGAAAGCATTTTTAAGAGGTTAGCAGCCTAGACACAACAGGAAAATCAGTCACTCAACTGGCTTATGAACTCAACAGTATCTTCACTGTCATGGTTTACATGTGTAGCCAGTGAGCAGAAAGGTTATGCTATCTTTATATGTTCTGTTTCCCTTCAGCAGAATCAGAGAAAGTTCACCCACAAGTACTGTCTATTTTCTTTTCTACAAATGTTAAACTGTTGAAAAAGTACAGACTGAGAGTCAGAAAATTACTCCTCTTTCTCTACTTCTATTCGTATTTGTCCCTACAGCCAACATGAAGGTCAGCATGCTACCACATGAGAGATTCTGTCTGGGAAATCCAAACACACTACGGCTTGGGAATGAAAACAAATCCAAATGTTAGGGTGATAAAGTGCATGCAGTAAAAGCACTGCATTATTCTCAACAGTATGTTCAATTTACTTCTAAAAAAGTACAGCAAAGAATGATCTTTCATTTCTACATTAAGGAATATAAATCTCAAACTATAAAACTGAAAAAGCAACAACAACAACAACAACAAAGTAGTGACAAAGATCAACACAGCAGTTTTTTCTTCATGAGAAATGCTAAATCACCTGCAGGCCTTCCAGGAGCCTGAACACTGAAATTAAAAATATTGCTTGTGATACATTGGTGGTGTTTTTACAGTGAAAGTACCACATTTATTCAACAGGAGAAATGTCTGGTTACCAGTATATTTTTTATAATATTAATTATTACAGATGTGTTTTTTAACTCTGCTGCTCCATTTGGAAATAAAGCAGTATCTGGCTTCATTAGAACTTACATGGAAAACCATTATAGGAGGAAGTTCAGTAAAACTAAGGAAACGCTGGAAACTGTCATTTTTTCTTCATTGTTTCCTTTCTCCTTCTATGAATAAAATACCTTAAAAGCTAGAGGAGTTAGAAAATTCAAGCTCCTACCCTTTTTCAAAATGAAAACTTATTTAGGAATGGTAGCCCAAATTTTCTTTTTAAATACAATTCAAGTCATTACATTCTGTTTAATTGAATTCCTGTAGTATTTTCAGTTAGATAAGCTATTCCTTGTTTTCTGTTCTAAAGCAGAGCTCATAGCAATGAGAGGAGTGAAGAGGTGGGAGGAAGTGTGAAACAAACCTGGAAACACTGAGGTTGGGGAATAAGGGAGAAGAGGTGCCCCAGACACCAGAGAGATGTTTACCTGCAGTCCATGGAGGACAACATGGTGGAGAAGGCATTTTCCAGCAGCTGGTGGAGAGGACCTATGCTGGAGCAGATACCAACATTGCAGCCCATGGAGAACCCCATGTCAGAGCAGATGGATGTTCCCTGAAGGAACTGTGGCCCATGAAGGGCCTACACTGGAATAGGCTTATCCTGAAAGACTGCAGCTTGTGGGATGGTTAGAAGGCAGTGTCTCCAAGTGAAAGTACTGGATGCAGCTTTGCACTGTTTGGATTATTTTGAGTGATTTGACTGCAAGTAGTGATGTTGGTTGGATGAGGTGCAGTGAGTCAAGGAACTGATGGTTACCTCTGGAATACTTCTCATTAGAACGGGGAAATGGTATTAAATTTTTGACTTAGTGAAGACTCTATTGTAAACACTCTGTGCATGTATTTTCACAAGTTTTCAGTTATGATCCTTTCTCCATATAGTTTTATTCATTCCTACACAATCTAGAAGGGAAAATTCAAAGAAGCAGCTGTCAGGATTTCCCAGTTTCTGGGTAGAATTTAAGCTAATCTATCAATTTGTCAAGAAGAACCATAAATATGTTGTCCTTGGCTCTTGTTTAGAAACAACTATCTGAAAGGTTATCAATACTTAGATGCTTTATAAAGCACATCCTGGACAAGGTCTGTTTCAATGTGTACTGAAAACATCCTGGAAGTTTTGTGCTTTTTGCAGCTAAGGCACTTCTAGAGGCAAATTGTTTTTAGGGATCCTGGGATTTAATTTCTATCAAGAATGCTGAAGACCACACTAATGGGAATGCAGTCAAAAGCAAGAAAACCTCCTACATTTAAGAGAATAATCTTTAAAGCAACATTGTCTGTATATTAATTCTTTACATTTCTAAATTGCTCAGGGAAGGTGACAAAGATTTGGGCTATGGAGAAAAAAAAAAAAAAAAAATTAGAAGAAAAGAAGCCCCCACCTCCTACACCTCTTGGAACTCTGGAACTTCAGTTTTCTCTCTACAGTTCTTTGATTAATACCCAGGAATACCCAGAAGCCTTCAGAATCAAGCTTCCTTGACTTCTTTTTTTTATTTTGTTGCCTTTTTTTGCCAAAGAGATTTATGGACCTGAAACTGTGCCATTTACACTTTAAAATAAAAAAAAAAAAAAAAAAAAGAAACTCACACGAAGAAAAGAGTGAAAAGAGTCATGAGGAATCTTAGAAATCTTAGAGATGAAAAATAAATTGCTTCATTGCAATGATAAGTCTCTCTTGTCTGTAATTTATGAAAAGCCAACTGTCATCAAAATTCTTAATTTATAGTGTTCAACAGAATGTTACTAACTGAAAAGCATTAATCAACATCACCAACTTAATGTGTTTTGTCAAACTTCTCAGTCTCTTCTGCCAAAGAAGAGCATTTTTGACAAGTAGATTGATTAGTGAGCTAACAATGTTTGACTCAGGTGAGACTGTTCAACAAGAACCTTAAAAAAAAGATGTTAGCAATAATTCTATTTGCTTATACAGAAGCTGTGTACAATACTAATGTTTTGCAAAATGCATGTCAACAAGACTGATAAATCATTACGCACTTATAAGAAATTCTGTTTCAAACTTGATCTCATTCTCCTTGTGAAATTATTTATGAAGAGTGAAAATGTTTAACTGGCCTGAAAGATGCCCATTAGACCTGAATGATAATCAACTACAGCATGCTTTGCTAGCTCAAGTGGTATAGAAAAGGTAATATAGATTTTAGCTTCCAAGCTTAAGTGAGCACAATGAAAAAATAATAGACTTACTTCTACTTTTTTAAGTATAAAAGATACTCCAGAATTAAGATAGAAAACAGCTCCTGTTACACAGAAGGCTTAACTGGGAATCCCATACTTCCCAGAAAAAAAAAAAAAAAAAAAAGTTATTATTTCTTGGTTTTCCTGATTTTCAGATATTCCAGCCATTGCCATCAAGAATTTTTTTTTTTTTCTTGTCTGAAAGCTGGTGAGAAGAAAGAAAAGGAATTTTAACACAATAGGCTTATGAACACGACCACACATCTGTCCCTTCATGCAATGCCAGTGCTGTTTGCAACTAAGACGTGCCCACAAATATCTTTCAAGACTGAGACATCCCAAGTGGCATAGATTTGGCAGAAGAAATTCTGTGCCAACCACCTACATCTGTGCAAATATCTGTTACTATAGTAAGCATGGGAGAGTATGGCACTGAAGTGTATTATACTTCGCTCATCCTGAGCCAAAAGGGTAGCACAGGGTGAAGTTGCCTTGAATTATTCTATTATAAGTATCTTCCAAAAGTCAAAAGAACAGCACTTCTGGATAAAACTGAGGGGTTTATCTAGCTTATTCTACCCCCGATAGTATCCACAAACAGGTTTCTAGGGAAGAGTACAAGCAGAACAAAACTATGTAGTGCTTTATCCTATTATTTCTTCCTGTCCTCTAAAAAATTTTGGTTCAAATTACCTGAGCATGTTGCATTTCGTCTGCTTAGTAACTCACGATGATTTCTCATTCCCAGTGTTTGTACAGTCACCCCCTTGAGCCCACATAAAGTTTTGCATCTCTCCAACGTCTTTTGGGAAGATGTGGCACAAATAATCAATCATTGTGGGAAGAACCACTTCTTACCACACTTTTCAGCTATTAGCCAAGAGTGACAGTGACCAGCAGAGTCTCCCTCTCTGAACACAAGTTCTTTCTCTGAGTGTGCCTTCATATATTATAGATCTACACTAAATTTAATCTGCCATTTTAGTGCCCATTGATGCTGTTTCCTGGTGTTCTTCTGCAATTCTTTGGTTTCTATCTTCATTTTGCCCATCCTGAAATACCTTTTACCATCATCAGATCTCATCATCTCACTGCTAACCTACTTTTCCACACATATCCTGGCACAGAGACCTCCCACTGACAGTGACCTTCCTTAAATGCAAAAAAACCCACATTGTTTGGTCATAAACTCTGCTACTCATTTTTCAATTTATTTCTTATCCAAATCATTCATTCCCTCTTATGCTGTGACCAGTTAATGGCCTTGCAAGCTTTAGCTGAAGGATTTTGTCAAAGGTTTTTCGGAAAGCAAAGACAATATCAATCAGATGATTGCTAGCCACAAGCCTGTTGGCTTTCTGAAAGAACTACCAAAGGCCGTACAGAAGGATCTCACTTTTCAGAAGAAATGTTCCAAGTTGCTAATTGTTCTGGTTTCAGCTGGGATAGAGTTAATTTGCTTCCTAGTAGTTGGTATAGCACTGTGTGTTGGATTTAGTATGAGAAGAATGTTGATAATACAAATGTCTTTCTTGTTGCTAAGCAATGTTTATACCAAGTCAAGGACTCTTCAGTAAGGAAACTGAAGATGCACAAGAAGTTGGGAGGGGGCACAGCCAGGAGAGCTAATCCAAACTCTCCAAAGGGATATTCCATACCATATGATGTCATGCTCAGATATAAACTAGGGAAAAGTTAGCTGGAGGACCACTGCTCAGGAACTGGCTGGATATCAGTTAGCAAGTGGTGAGCAATTGCACTGTGCATCACCATTGCTTTATTACTTTATTATTATCATTATTATTATTTTGCCTTTCTGTCCTATTAAACTGCCTTTATCTTAACCCACAAGTTTTGCTTTTTTTTTTTTTTTTCTGATTCTCTCCCCCATCCCACTGGAGAAGGGGGAATGAGTGAATGGTTGTGTGTAGTGTTTAGCCGCTTGCTGCATTAACCTGTAACACCTATGTTTACCAAGATATTAACTCATTATCTTCTACTATAGCTTCTAGCATTTTGTTTGGTAGAGACATTAGGCTTACAGGCCTGGAGTTACCAAATTAGAGTTATATTTGCCACTGTTCCAAAGAAGGCTTAGGTAAAAGGTTGCACGCAGTTGCTCATCCCAGCCATTAACTATAAGAAGGAAATTTGGATGAACTACTTACTTTATGTCATCCTTTACTTATGTGTGCTATGTAATAAAAAGCCTCCACTGCTTAGCCTCCTGACTAAACAAGAAGTCTTCCTACTGTTTTTTTTTTGGTAGCCTGTTTAGGGAAGCATGTTAATTTTAATGTGTTTTTGTTTTTGTTTTACACGGGTTGAACCAAGTGAAGACTTAATGCTCACTAGTGTAAAAAAAAATACTTACCATTCTCCATATTTTACAGTTATCAAGTGTGAAATATGTCTTGTGAATCACTGCCTTGAATTAGAGTTTGAAATAGCAATGCTTCACATTAGTAATACTGTAACTCTTGCAGGTGGAATAAAGCAACATGCTACTGGATTTGCTTGCCTTCCTCTAGCCACACTACTTGCATTATAGGTGTTTTCTGTAACACAGACACCAAAATTTTGGAGACATTTATTTATCTGTCCCTCTACCAGAATGCCATACTAGTTTTCTGCTTGATAAATATTTATTCCTTTTTGATTTTTGCTCTCTGGGTCATTATTCAAATTCAAGCATCAATACACTTATTGAGAATCTATTTTTGGTATTTAAAATCCTTCCAAAAACCTGATTCCCTTGGTTTTTAGCTCCCACACTCTACATCTTAAGATACGAACAATAATGTCTTCCCACACCTGACATGAGCATCTGCAGGGTCTAAGTGCTAAATATCCAGTGCCAAAACACAAGAGACCACTCATGTCACCTGGCAGCAGCAGAAGTCTGCAACTGGGCCAGAGCAGCCACCAGAAAAGTGCAAGAGTCACTGGGAGACATGGCTGTTATGGGGGAGGTGGATGTAGACAGACCAATTCATCAATAGAGCTTCGACAACAGAGCTGTTCTTCAGCAGAGCAGTTATCAAATATTCCTAATGCTGCATATACTTCTGCAATTTAAACCACAGTGTGAAAAAAACATCCTCAGGATTCTCTGCATTTTGTCCTTCTGAAAGAAGAACACAAGACTGAAAATCAAACCCAGACAAATGAATTTTGCACAGCTAAATGGTCAACAAGAGATAACAATCCATATGAAACTGTGTATGATCTATCAAGTTTGCTTTCCATAAAGGAGCTTATATTATATGTTTGCCCTGGGCTAAGAGCTTTCACACACACAATTACAGCAGGTAAGCCGCTTGATGTAACCTTGTTAACCTGCAATGAGTTGTTTATATGCTCCAGCTCTCAGTCAAGCACAGCAGAACTTCCTGGGAAGAGAGCACAGTCCACTTCTAGCACTCAGCATCTCATGACAACAAATTATGGAGGTCTGTTGCTAAACATGGAAACTTCAAAGCTACTCAAAAGGAACAGAAACATCTTTCACAGAATCATAGAATGTTAGAGACTGGAAGAGACCTTGAAAGATCATCTAGTCCAATCCCCCTGCTGGAGCAGGAACACCTAGATGAGGTTACACAAGAATGCATCCAGGTGGGTTTTGAATGTCTCCAGAGAAGGAGACTCCACAACTTGCCTGGGCAGCCTGTTCCAGTGTTCTGGCACCCTCAATGCGAAGAAGTTTCTTCCCATATTTAAGTGAAACCTCTTGTGTTCCAGTTTGTACCCATTGCCCCTTATCCTACCATTGGTTGTCACCGAGAAAAGCCTGTCTCCATCCTCATGACACTCGCCCTTTACATATTTGTAAACATTAATGAGGTCACCCCTCATTCTCTTCTCCAAGCTGAAGGAAACCAGCTCCCTCAGCCTTTCCTCATAAGGGAGATGCTCCACTCCCTTCATAATCTTTGTTGCCCTGCACTAGACTCTCTCAAGCACTTCCCTCTCCTTCCTGAACTGAGGGGCCCAGAACTGGACACAATATTCCAGATGCGGTGTCACCAGGGCAGAGTAGAGGGGAAGGAGAACCTCTCTAGACCTACTAACCACCCCCCTTCTAATACACCCCAGGATGCCATTGGTCTTCTTGGCCACAAGGACACAGTGCTCGCTCATGGTCATGCTGCTTTCCACCAGTACAATGTTAAGCAAGTACAATGTTAATGCCTATTAAGAAGATTAGAATAGTGGAAAAAGAGTAAAGGAGACTGTTATGGCAAGCTAGAAATGTATGTGTCCTGTTGGTTTTTATGTTGCACTGTTGCCAGTTATGCCAAGCCTCACACAATTAAGATTTTGAAATCTCCCATTCCTAATGTTTGAGAACATTTTCAGAAGAAAAGTAAGAAGTTCAAAACAAGTCGAAAACACCAGAAAACAAGTCTTCTCCCAAACGTTGAATATCAAATATTTTTAAATCAGTCTTGGAAGGAAAGAACAGTTTGAATTATAATTTAAGAAGGCTGATTTTTTTCATTTTTTGGACTTATGTGTATTTTTAATCAACAGTCATTCACATAAGTAAGTTGGACCCTCTATTCTCTAGGAGCATTTAAACTCATTTCTACTTTCAGGGATTAAAAAATTCAAATATATGAGACCCAGCCTTCTGTGGCAATTGTTTCTCAAAATCCTTATTTTTTTAATCTGAATTACTCTCTTGCAATGGCAAATATAACCCAATATTTTCTGAGTAAAAAGTAATGCCAGGACCTCAAATATTTGGGTATGTCAAGAAAAGATAGTAGTTTTTTAAAGACAACAATTTGCTTAGTTTTAATATGATAATGGTAACAGATTTTGCAGTCTAAGAGAGACAGTTAAATGGGTTATGAGGAATCATTGTCTTTCACATGCACTCAGCTTTTTCTTTGTGTTAATTATATACATACTGGCAAGATTATGGCAATGACAGGAAATAAAGGAATTGCTATTTTACTACACAATATTCTATCTGAAAAAATGTCAAAAATATTTAAGGGAACTCACTAACAATAACAAAGCACATTATCCTTAAAAACAAAAAAAAAAAAAGTTATGAAGCACTGGATAACTAACAAGTGAGTTAAAAGTAGCAGCAAAGTCTTCCTTCTTCAATCTTATTTTTAAATAAGAACACCAAGTGGGCAGCAGAAAAAGATTCTGCAATAACTTTAAAAGGGTAGAGCTATGAAATCTTCGTGACTCACAACTTACTAAATTACAGTATAGAAAAGAAAAACTAACCTTATGATTCAGACTATAATTAGCAGCTTAGAAAATGCAGAAGAGAAAATTAGTCAAATGCCACAGCCACTCAGGGCCTTAAAAATAAGGACAAGAACTTTAAAATCACTGTACAAAATTTACCGGAAGCTTGCAGTGAAGAGATTTTTAACAAACAGGCATATACATCAGTTAGGAATGAGAGATTTTACACTGCAAAAATATGCTCTTCCTAGCAGTAATACAAGTAGGAACTTCATAAAATAAAGTCCTCCTTTCACTGATAAACAGTTTCAGTTTGTTTACAGTCAGACAATAAAATCAGATATCAATTAAGTTTTTCCAGAAAAAATATTTAAATGCAAAAAAGTGCCATTAGGTTACATGGAAAGTATGATGCAAGAGCTTTATTTTGATGAACAAAAGTAAATAATTTTTTAATAAGGAGTTTACCTGTCATAAAAAGTCTGCCTCAGTAACAAAGTAAGGACTGAACAGGAAAGTAAATTATTGATCTTACAATTCAAGAGATGTGATCACTCATCTGTGCACTAAGGGCTGAGAAGACACACAAGAAGTTCATTTGAATACAGGAAACCAAGGCCTGATCTGGATGCTTGCCTCATTTAAGAGTAGGTACACCACTGCTCTTACACTGCAAGGTAGCAGCTCCCTCGAGGCCTTTCACAGCCAGGACCCAGAATAGACAATAGGCTGTGAGCAAGCCAACAAATAAAGAAGTGTCCTGCAAGCTATCTCCCCCTGCTTTCTAGGGCAAACCTAGGTCCTTATAGCTCATCTAAACAGGTCACTATTGTGTCTGCAAAACTTTACTCAGTCTTTCTATATGCTTAATTCATCTGTCCCTGAGTTCAACCATAGATCTCCCAAAACTTCACTCCCTAAGATGTTTGTTTTAGCAAGTGCGTAAAGCACTAATCACATCAAGTGAACAAGGGAAGATATTAAGTGTATAGACACTTAATACATTTATAAATTCTTACAGACTTATTTTTGCCTCTGTCTCGTGCATCATTTTGGGTACTAGAATATGCACAAATGCAGCAGGAGTCTTTTCCAGGTTGGGTATGTGCTGCTTACCCTCTGCAAGCAAAACCAACCATCAGTGGCTACAAAAATAAACAAGCAACACAATATTTTTTTTTTTTCTTTTCAGTGAAAGATCTCCAAGATATTGTGTAATATGCACTGAGCTAGTAGCAGTTGATAATGCTTTTGCAGGGCATTTCATATAATGACAGAATTGCAGAATGCATTCCTGAGAGTAGACATTTCTCCAAAATCTCAGTGTGTTTTTTGTATTTTTTTACACTAATGTGTCCAGGGAAACTTAACATAGCATTGTTATATGAAAAGGAAATAAGAAATAAGATTTTGGGGGGGCACCAGCATTAGACCTAAAAAATATTCCAAGAAAACAGCACTCAGATATGCACAAAATGCTCTGATTTTGGAAGGGGGTATAATGCTAGATAAATCTAATTGACTTCAAGGAAATGACAGTAAAAGATCAGAGGAGTTAGTAGAATGGTGAAATCTACATGGACTTCAAAACCTCCACAGCAGAAACGCACAGAAAAAGACTAATGAAGGAAATTAGCAACGGTGATATAGGTAGGAAAATTCAAATTGGATTCCAAAATGCCATTGTTAGGTTAATGATTTGTTCTATAGTGCATGCAGGGAACAAGGCTTTTTGAATAAAAAAGACCTTGTGGCGATTAGGACGCAGATAGAAATTCACACAGAGGCAGAGAGATCTTGTTCAGGAAGGAGCACAGAGCTTGGCCAAGCCAAGAGCTGACCTAGGCCTAGGCTGCTTTCTTTATTCACCATTGACAATTTATAGGATTTACAGGTACAGGCCTGGACTAAGATGTTTACAAAAAGGTGTTTTTCCACTAATTGCTATTAAGAACACACTAAAATTAAGAAAAATACAGCTGTTTCCTTACAAAGTCTATCATGAGGACTGCTATACAGTTATTACTTTGGAAATGCTATAAATCATACCATTCAACATGAGTCCATAGACATGCAACAAAATACCACTCTTGTTTCTGTCCTATCAAAATGCAAAATTGATCTTTTTTTAAAGTTTACAATTCATATGATCTTCAGTTCATCGTAGCTTAGTCCAAGCAGTACCTTGAGAAAATTATTCAGTTGAACTAAATCTGAATTTACACAAAAGAGCACCTAGTTTCCAAGTGCTAAATCCTGAAGTAGCAGTAAGCTGACATCAGCATTAGTCAACTCAAATCATATTTGAAAGTGATTCTTTTTTTTTTTTAAGTGGTCTGCAAACCCAATGATGTGCATTTTGCATGTTCCATCCCAAACACATGTTCAGCTTTCCAAGAGGTGTTGCACAGAGGCATCATAAGCCAAATAAAGAGCAGCACAGTGGTAAAAGGCATGGCAAGATGCAAGGAAAACAGACCCAAAATCCTACAAGGTGATCCCTATCTTCTGCTCTTGGACAGCTTACAGCAGTAATAAGTCAAATTAATTCTTGGTACCTGAAATCAATCCAGCATATTTAATACACCAAGGTAAAAAACAACCTAAAAAAGAAGAAATTATGAGAGATTCCATTCCACAACAAAATCAGATGTAATTAAACACTTGGAATGGAAATTTCCACCCTTCACAAGTGTCACAGAGGAGCATACTGTAACACCTTATCCTGGAGATTGTCCCATTCTAGCACCAAAGAGGAAGCAGTTCATTATATCTACATAGGAGGATGTGCATAATACAATCTAGAGAATTTGAAACCTCTAAAACCAAAATAAATCTCTAAAAAATAAACCTCTAAACCCAAATATAATGGCAATTCAGAAGTGTCCCGGAAGAGCAATTTTGGAACAACAAAAGGAATGAAAACCTTCTTTCAGAGCGAGAAGCAGTTAATCCTTTAATATATGTATTGAATACATTTTTCTTCATACCAAATTGACATTTTCATATAAAGACACAAAAAGCTAGAACCTGAAATGCATTCTTAATTTTGATGATAAATATTAAATATCAGATACAGAGAATGATGATTCAGCATATGAACCATGAAATATTCCATAAAGCCATAGCATAATTGTATGGGAGATCTGTAGATATGTAAATCAGCTGTATCCTGTAGAAGTTAACAGAGGAACTCTTTCTAATGTGCTAGGAGAACTCTTCAAGCATTAAAAAGCCTCTAAACCACTCAAGCAAAAACCTGCCATGCTTGAATAATGATAACAAGCACAATAACAGGTGTATAGTCTCTGAGGCTGTTTGGCAAACTACAAAATACTTCACTATTCTTCTCTCTGAATGATAAATCTCAAGTAAGGTGTTGTAAGCTAGTTATAGTGCACACAAAACAAAGAAATCACAATTTAAGGACCTATGTTTTCCATACTAGCCCATTAATAAAGAACAGATGGGGTAAGAGGTGACGGATTCTTTACCTGGGGAAAAGGCAGTTATCTGGGGAGAAGCAGCAGTATTAAACATTGAATAAGATACAGACAGCTTTTCATTGCATCATTTTGCATTTTGGGAACACCACATGCCATGAACTAATTACTCTTCACAATTACCTCCATAAATTCTTTTGGGGAGGGGTTAATCATTACTTTATAAACACAAAACAGAAATATAATGAGGAAATATCAGTAGCAAGGTTGGAAGCAGATTTCAAATTAAAAAATTTCAAGACATCATGAATGGCTCGGAAACATTAATCTCATCGAAAGTCAGCCCCTTTCACTGACAATCCACTGCACTGTGGGGTGTCTAGGTCAGATATATTCTATTGACTTATTCTGGGCATGTCTTTTTGGACACTAAAATGTTTACAATAAAAGCTAGTCACTTTACCCTTGTGACTACATGGTGTATTTCATTTTCAGATACTATATTATTTATAATACTGGTCTTAATAAATCATGTATGTCACGAAGCACAATGCAACTGAACAGCCTTAAAGCTTTGGTCAAATGCCCTGGGTCATGAATTTAGAAGTTCCTAAAATCTGCCTACCAGGACAGATAAAGCTTCACATCTAATAAACACTAGTTGTGTACATGACTGAAGAGTGCTACAGAAAGATACACAACCAATTATATCCTTCTTCAGTTTATAGTTTCTCTTGTCATTATGTCAGCTGTTCTGCAATCACAGGGGTGAATCACAGCTGTCAGTGGAAGAGAAGTCTAAGCCTCACAGCATCTGTTTGCAGGATTGCTTAAAAGTTGTTTATATATTTGTACATATGATACCAGGATTAAAATTAGGCTGCTATCCTTTTCAGATACTTCCCATTGCACCAGACTCTACTGTAACTACTTTCTATCTCAGTCTATCAGAGTACAGTGTGCAGTATAAGATAAAACTATAGCAATCAATGATAGAAACCAGACAAGAAGTTTGCATCGCTCCTTTGTATAATGTACTTTGTTCTGTAAATGAGAAAATTAAATTTTTCAGCATGAAATCTACTTCTTGACAAAGCTTTTTATCATTTCTATTAGCAATTCTTGCAGTCTGGAATTGATGGTACACATTAATTACATTTTTTGGATAAACCAGCTGTAGATACATAGCTTTCCATGAATGAACACCTCACTGTAAATTTTTAATGTGAGACATCTGTTTTCTTAGTCAGTTTTATATATTAGGATCTGAATTCTGATATTCCACACACTTTCACTATTTTTACCTCTCTTTCAAACTGTGGGTAACACCTAATAAATATCTAATTGGAAATAAACACATGCTGGATTATGGTTTGGTTGCAAGGTGTTCTAATTTCTAGTAAACTTGTATCACAAAGTTTTGAGATCTACAATAGAGCTTGTAAATGAAATCATCAAGAAAGATATCTGGCCTAGGTTAACTGTGAGTAGTTTACATATTTACAAAAATTTTACAGTATGTTGCTTAGTTTCTTACAATTAGATATTTTATTTTTAAATAAATACCTTAGTTATTTGAAGAAAATTTTACATATCAGGCTAGTGGTATGGGGAGCCAAGTGAGACGGAAAACTTTGTTCAGATTAATATGTACAGTATACAATTCCAACAGAAAGCTAATAGCTGGTTAGAACAATTCATGGGAGAGTAAAAAAATCTCATCCTTGCACATGATGTTATTCAGATAGTACCGGGTATTCAGTCTGTATCTCCCATGTCCCTTGAAGACTTTAAAATAACTTTATTTTACCTTAATATGATTAATGGAAAGTGTTTCCTACTTAGCTCTATTTGTAGCAGAAAAACATTCCAAGGTATAAATTAATGCATAACGATTTTATTTATTATTCCCAAGCAAACACTTAGGCCTAATTTGCCTCATTACCTATATCAACTTCAGATTAGTTCAAACCCAACACAGTAAAGAATTGAATCCGTTCAAAGTTACTACAGAAAACTATGGCACTATGATACTATGGACTTAATCCTACATAAATTTCTGGTCTGCATGTCCGAGGCTTATTAAGTAGAATAACCAAAGTTCTATTGACCTGAACGCTTTTCAGGCTACCAACCATAAAATCCTTGTGTTTGATAACAACACTAATGATGTATCTAATCCTGAATTCCTAAAACTGTTGTCATCAATGACAGATTTCAATAAAAGTATGCAGATTTCAATAAAAGTATGTGAGCTTTCATCTAGAACATGATATGTGCTTATTTCTATTAACTCATAGCAAAAGAAAATTACTGAAGAGTGACAATAAGGAAAGGTGGATGAAAGAATCAGCAAGCCCTGAAAAAAGCTTTGTACAGTTTTAAAATGAGGAAAATTGTAAAGTTTCCACACCACATTAAAACCCAACTAGGACATTTTGCAAATCTAAGCTCACTCCTTTTACACACATTCCAAAAGTTTCACAGAATCACAGAGTCACAGAAAGGTTGGGGTTGAAAGGGTCCTCTGGAGATCACCTAGTCCAATTCACCTGCTAAAGCAGGTTCACCCAGAGCAGATCACACAGGAATGTGTGCAGGCAGGTTTTGAATGTCTTCAGAGACTCCACAACCTCTCTGGGCAGCCTGTTCCAGTGTTTTGTCACCCTCAAAGTAAACAAGCTTCTACTCAGGTTTAGATGGATTCTCATATGCTTCAGTCTGTGCCCACTGCCCCTCGTCCTATCACTGTGCACCACTGAAAAGAGCCTGGTCCCACCCTCTTGACATCCACCCTTTAGATATTTGTGAGCATTGATAAGATCCCCTCTCAGCCTTCTCCAGGCTGAACAGACCCAGCTCTCTCAGTTGCTCCTTATAAGAAAGGTTCTCTAGGCCCCTAATAATTTCTGTAGGTCTCCACTGGACAATCTCCAGCAATTCCTTGTCCTTCTTAAACTGAGGAGCCCAGAACTGGTCTCAGTACGCCAGATGCGGCCTCACCAGGGCAGAGTAGAGGGGGGGATGACCTCCCTCGACCTGCTCATCACACTCTTCCTAATGCACCTCAGGATACCATCGGCCGTTTTGGCCACAAGGGCACATTGTTGACTCATGATCAACCTGTTGTTGACCAGATCTCCAGGTTTAGCACTCTTCTCCTATATATTATCATTCATCTGAGCTTTGTACGCACAAAAATGATATGTGCCAGTAATGAACTACATTTTAGACCAATGTGGAATTTTAATGGCAGGAACCTTCCTACTGTATGTGTATTACATATTACACTGTGAAAATTAAAAAAATATTTCTTCACATCAGTGGAACATTAATAATATATAATAGCTAGACAAACAATTAGATTAAAAGTAGCCTATGGGAATTTCAGAACCTATACAAACTACCAGGGCTTTTCTTTTCATATTGTTTTTAATCATGTTTTAGGGACAAAAAACCAAAACAAACAAACAAAAAAGAATTCTAAAATAAACACGGAGGGCTTAGAAACAAATTTTGGTCTAAATGAAGAACTCCTGTGTATCTTTGATAGCCATATTCTCACTTTGAATAACATTCAGAACAAATCTAAATTGACATTGTTTGCTTTTCTTTTTACTGCTGTTTAACTCAAAAGAATAAAATTTTGTTTTCACCATGCATTCTATTCCTTTTCTATTTCTTTTCTTGTTTCAAAACCTTTATACAGAATTTCACTACTTCATGGCCATTTGTCTTTGATATTAAAAATAATCCACTGATATTTTTATTCTTTCTTTTATATACAAGCTGTTTGTATTTTAAAATTTCTTCTTTGTAATACATCCAAAAGTATTAGGACTGAGCCATTTCCACATATAATTTCTCATACATTCCAAACTGGAAGATGTTAATAGTCCATGTTTATTGTGGCCCTCCAGCAACTCTCACAGGAGATCATACAGAACTGCATGACAGCTGTGAAATGATGCTGTATCACTAATGAATAACTTACCATAAAAGTCAAAATCCTCAGTTTCTCAAGACTGCATTTGTAATCATATTACACTTAATCTTAAAAGAGTCATGTTCTGCCCTTTTCCTCTTCTTTCCCATACCTCCATTTGGTGGAATATCTCTTACTTAGCAGCAATTTATTTTGAATGAGACTACAGAGCTTTAAAATTGTTAATGCAAATCAAGTCATTTAATAGCTTCAGAGTGAACAAACAGTATTTTTTTTTCTAATTGCCTAATACATTCTCTTGAATAACTTGCAAACATTTAATACACACTTCTATCATTAGCATAATATAATCATAATGTTCCCATTTAATTACAATTTATTTGAATGACTAATCACTAGTTTCATGTTTTAAAATAATGGGAACATTTTACAACCCGCCTATCAATTCATTAGTATAAAAACAAGTTATAAGATACATAGCTAATACTTTTATTAGGTCATTTTCCTTAAAAAAAAATATTTCCTACTGTTTTTACAATCTCTGTTATAGACTACCAGAAAGTAAGTTTGCTGTATGGCTGTGAATGATGCAGAGAGAACTGTGTCCCAAGACGATTTACCCAATCTACCTGGTTTTTTTCCAGCCTATGCCACTAATAACTTCTGTTGCTGGCACCAACCCTGTAAAAATGAGTAATTTTAAACCTGAGGAATATCAACTGCATTTTTATAAGCATGTTAAAAATAAAGAACTCTGTAGCCAAATACAGGGTTAATTCAATTAAATCTTCTTTACATTCATTAAATAAGAGAAGAGCAGAATGTAGAATATCTTGTAGGAGAAACCAAGGAAAAATTTCAGAATCAAACCTTCAGTAATTTTCTTTCAAACTGCTAGTCCTCTCTCTCTCAGATGTGTGCACCTATGCTTGCCGTTGTTCTATAAAGTCTGGCTATTTTATCACATACTCCCCATGCCCCTGATTCCATGTGCAAATAAGAAAGCACAGAGCTCTGTGCTTCAGTACTTCTCCTCCTACACCCACTTTCTGTCAGGTCTACCTTCTATGTGCACATCTGCTTCAGCATCACATCTGTGATGGGACAGGCACAAAGGAACTGTTAGCAAAATTCTTGCTGAGAGACAATGCTGTTTGTAGCTTTGTTTTGAAACCCAGGCACAAAGTCTACTCATAGCAAAACTTTACCACGGTAACTAAGGAAACAAAGGATCGCATTTTACTTATTTATCCAAAGATGTATGCATCTGAGAGAGAATGGGTTAGCATAATATCATACAGTGGTGATAAAACTCTCTCTCGGTAAGAAACTCATGGCCAAATCTACAATCTTACTCAAGCTATTTGCTGAAAGTGACCCTCCTTGAAACTAATACAAGTCAGCCTGATTGTTATTCAAGGAGCTTCCAAAACCTACAGAAAAAAAAAAAAAAAAAAAAAAAAAAAAAAAAAAAAAAAAAAAAAGCACATATCTACTATATGTTTTAATACTATTTTTTTAAAACCTAAATGTCACTTGGTAATAAAAACTGTCCCTGCTGGTAAATGTGACTTCAGTGTACGTGCTTTCAGGTCCTTTTGCTAAGAAAATTACTTTCCTAATAAAAATTGTTATGAAATTATTAATGGGTGAGCAGATGGAAAATTAAAGCAAATTAAATATCCAAAATATTTAGGTCTGGAATCACTTTATGTTGTTTTATTGTGAATTGCTCATCCCTATAACAGAGACTGCAGTATTACAAAACAGCATGTCATAGTGCATTCTCCATTAGTTATCCAGAATATGTCCAAGTTGTAGCCATTAGTATAAACCCTTTTAATAAATTTGCCAGTTCCATATTGCTTCTGTAGGGGAACAACTGTCTCCATTTGAATATAATGAAAAACCTTTAACAGACTTGAGAAAGTTACCATAAACTTATTCCTCTAGTGTCTTCTTTTTGGAAGTAAGATTTATTCAAAAATCTTTTCTTTTTTTTTTTTTTTTTTTTTCCCAGATAGGAGAATTTTTCATGGACAATTTCTTTGCTAGGATAACCTTGCTTGTTATGCCTACGTGACACGCAAGGATTAAGAGAGCTCTTATGTTTTGCTATTGGCCTTTGCTCTCATTCATCAACATAATTTATTAGGGTCTGTTCCTGTAGAATCACAGAATGGTTGGGGTTGAAAGGGACCTCTCGAGGTCATCTAGTCCAACCCATCTACTAAAGCAGGTACACCTAGACTAGGTTGCACAAGAATGCATCTAGGTGGGTCTTGAATGTCTTCAGAGAAGGAGAATCCACAACCTCTCTGGGCATCCTGTTCCAGTGCTCTGGCACCCTTAAAGTAAACAAGTTTCTCCTCATATTCAGATAGAACCTCATATGCTTCAGTGCATGCCCATGCCCCCATCCTATCATTACGCACTACTGAAAGGAGTCCGGTCCCATCCTCTTCACACCCACCCTTCAAATATTAGTAAGCATTTATAAGATCTCCTCTCAACCTTCTCTTCTCCAGGCTGCACAAACACAGCTCTTTCCTCGTAAAAAGGATGCTTCAGACCCCAATTAGCTTTGTAGCCCTCCACTGAACTCCCTCCAGTAATTTCTTGTCCTTCTTAAACGGGGGAGCCCAGAACTGGACTCAGTACTCCTGATGCGTCCTCACCAGCGCTGAGTAGAGGGGGAGGATTACCTCCTTCGACCTGCTGGTCACACTTTTCCTGATGCACCCCAGGATACCATTGGCCTTTTTGGCCACAAAGGCACATTGTTGACTCATGATCAACCTGTTGTTGACCAGAACTCCCAGGTCTCTCTCTGTAAAGCTGCTCTCTAGCAGTTCCACCCCTAACCTGTACTGGTGCCTGAGGTTATTCCTTCCCAGGTGCAGGACCCTACACTTGCCCTTGTTGAACTTCATCAGGTTCTTCTCTGTCCAGTCCTCCAGACTGTCAAGGTCTCACTGAATTACGGCACAGCCTTCTGCTGTGTCAACCCTGCCTCCCAACTTGGTATCATCAGCAAACTTACTGAGTGTGCACTCAGTCTCTTCATCCAGGTCACTGATGCACAGATTGAACAAGACTGGACCTAGTACTGACCCCTGGGGAACCCCACCAACTACAGGCCTCCAACCAGACTCTGCACCATTGATCAAAACACTCTGAGCTCTGCCATCCAGGCAATTTTCAGCCTATCTCACCATTCATTCATCCACCCTGCACTTCCTGAGCTTGCCTGTGAGGGTGTTGTGAGAGATGGTGTCAAAAGCCTCACTGAAGTCAAGTTAGACAACATCCACTGCTCTCCCTTCACCTACCCAGCCAGTCATACAATCATAGAAGAATATCAGGTTTGTTAAACATAATTTCCCCTTGATGAATCTGTGCTGACTACTCCTGATACTGCTCCCATGCATATTAATATCCAAGGAAAAGTTCCTCTGGACTTCCCACTTACTCTCTCTCCTCACCCACCATCTCTTTTGTTGTATTATTATTTTTCAAGCATATTACTAATGGTACATGAAATTAAAATAATAACAACGGAATAAACTTCTCCTTTAAATGAATTAAAAGTATAGCAAATATCTATTAGAATATGAGGCCATTCTCCACTATCAGAGACATAAAACAAAATGAAAATGTAACCTAAAGTGTGGTGGCAAATGGGAGATGTATTAGATTCTTCAGTCTACTAGATGCCATTTAGATAGATTCTGGTGAAACAAAGCTTCCCCTTTCGATCTCATTGCAGCCAACAGAACAATCTTTCTGATTTTTTAGCCAAACTAGAACAACAAAACACTGGACTCATACAATTTTTGGTTTTTTTTTTTTTAAGTTTAGAGGAATGACTGGATGTTCATTTTCCCACTCTAAAGTAGGGCTAACTTCAAAATTGGATCAGGTTGTTCAAGACCTTGTCCTGTCAACTTTTGAAGGTCTCTAAACATAGAGACGCTACAACCTTTCTGCAGAAACCGTTCCAGTGTTTAACCAGTGTCACTGAAATGTAAAGGTATGGACCATTCAGTTAATCTTGGGCATAGTTTCTGAAATCTAATAATAGTGTTAAAAAAGCATCTACTTTAGCACAGATATTTTGGTGCTTACTATTTTAGTGGAATAAATAAAGTATAAGTGTGAAGCCTGTGGCAGTTGGAAATAAACTGCTGTAATAGAGGAAAATGACAAGAGAAGAATACAGAAAAGGATACCCAAAAGAGAAGAGAGAAGAATAGGAAAGTAAAAACAACAGAGAACAGAAATATGATAGGACAAACATATGCAGAACAATATTTTTATTGAGAAAGAGGAAACAAGAGCTGAAATACATAGTTTCTACACAACAGCAAAATTGTATTTTTTATTTATTGTGGAAACTTCCTAGAGTTTGACTTTATATTCAGGACATGTTAGTTATGTTTGCATAACCTGTTGCAATCCAGTGTTTAAGTGTGTTTAATTACCCTGGGTGCTCTAGATAGATCTTTCTTCTGACTCATTGCAGATCCTTCCCCAGATGCATTATGTTGCCCCGACTACCGATCCAGTCACAAAGCTCAACCTCTATTTCCTCGAAACCTAATTCTGGATTTCGTCTTTTTATCATTTGATTCCAATATTTATTCTTAACCTCCAGGAAGACCTAGCCTGACACAGGGTAAATTTAAGTCTCTACCCGTAAAAGTTAATTGCAATGTGTGGCAGTTCAAGTAGCCAAATAGTGGCTACCTTTTCTGAGTACATATAGTACCTGTCTGAGACAAGTGAGTGTCTCTTTTGATACCTTTGATAATACACTGATTTTCTCTTTGCTGGCTGCTCAGAGTTGGGAAACAAACCCGGCTGATCACATTCTCCTTTTATAGTGCAATTAACTCTAATACCTTGCATCTATGCTTTTGCCATATTTGACTTCAAAAGGTAATGACATTCTACACATGGAAAGCTGCTACAAAGCTTCACTGATGTCCCTTCTTTGAAGATCAAACAAACTGTAGGCATTAGTAACATAATTTTGATATATGCTACTCGCAGAAAATTATAGAAGAAAATCACCACTTTAATACCTTTTTCCTTTTAAGAAAAACTACCCAATCTGTGGTTCAAATGAACACACCTTCTTTTAAGATTACTGAAATGCCAAACAAAATAAAAAATAAATCTCCAGGCAACATCACAGGGCTTTGAATTAGCAGAAACACACATTGAAACTAACCTGATTTTTGTAGAATTTGCCTTTCATGTAGTCTCTATACTCACTATATTTCCATAGCTACCTCCACAACCTGTAGTTCTGGCTAGTTTGTCAGAACGAAAAGCAGCAATATGCACATTATTTTTTTTCCTTCTGACTTCAGACCCAGCCACAACTATAAATACTAAGAGAAGGGCAAAAGTAATGAAGATTATAGATACTTGGACTCCTAAAAGGAAAAGATTAATTTGATTCTGGGGAAAAAAGCTGCTTTTATTTTGCTCATAGCTGTTTCTCCCCTCTCCTCCAAGTCATATGTCATCATTTGTAATCTACAACACTACTGCTACAACGGGGAAGGGTGAATTACAACATAAATATTTCACTGTATTTGGTAAACTACTGTGGTTTGCAAGAGCAAATCACCAGTTTGTTAGTAGTGGCATTTGAGGTGGAATACTTTTAAGTATTTTTAAATAAAAATAACTTAAAACTTTTAAGATAGTAAAATATCTGTCATAGCCATTAGATACAAGGCAAAGACTAAAGTCTTCTAATATACCCATTCCAGTCAAATCGTTTTGTTAATATGGAAGGAAAAATTGGAGGGAAGAGAGGAGGATGAAGACAGAGAAGGAAGACAAAAGTTTGTTCAAGTCTACCTCCTACGAAGCTTTCAGAGTCACTGCATGAGAGATGGAGAGCTCTGAAAAACAGTATTACCCACACAGGAATAAACCCCTGTTAGTAGAATGGCTGTTCACAGAGAGATTCATAATGCTTTTGTCTATTCAGACATGGAGACTACAATATAAAGTGCAAAAGAGCACTGGATGTGTCATTTTTCCCACAAAATGTAGAACACATTGATGACTTAAAATACTCCTGATAAAAATAACCAGGCAATCACTGAGATACATAATTGTCTTTATTGTTTTATCTTGCAACAATAAGAAGGCTGGATTATATCCTACAGAACAGCTAATGGGCTAAAAATTGGTTAAAGGTAGTCTAGAAAGAGTAAAAGGCTGCCCAGGAATGAAATATTACATGGAAATAGATTTAGAAATTAAAGAAGAAAAAATAGAGATGAGTACAGTCCTAGAATCCAGAAGTTTAAATTCTCAAGCCATCAGCACACAGATCATGCTTTCTGTCACTTGATTCCACCACTGGAAATAGGAAATTTTGCAGAAATTAAAAAAAAAAAAAAAAAAAAAAAATTTGAATTCTCCGATTTTTGCCAAATTGCATAGGCAGGAGGTACAAGAAAATTTATCCCAAGCAGACAATTTGACTAAACTGTGTAGTCTGACAATGTGGTTTTTAAAAATGGCAGTAGTCGTTGGGCAGAGGAAAAGCAAAGGCTTGAAGAGGTTGAGTCATATACAGTGATTCTAAAGAAGTCTAGTAAAAATATGGAGAATCTGACAGTGTTCTATGATAATCAACAGACTACTTTCTTGGAAAAACTGAACATCATGCTTTGGTGCTTTAGTAAACTATTTCTATAGTATGGTCTCCTTCTAAGGCCTCACCTGTGCAATACAAACAAATCCTGCTTTCACAAACCTCTGTTGCTCTAACAATTTTGAAAACCAAAAGAACACACACACCAGGAGGCTACCATCTCTGAAATTACTGCCAAAGAATACCAACAGTGACACGTACATGTTATTGTTAATGATCAAGTCAAGCACCCTGCTATAAGATGATTACAGGTCATGTACCTTGCAATAGAATGACAATTCTTGCAGAATCTTGCTGCACATTGCAGACAAGTGCTGGGTTTTGCAAATTGCTCCATCTTTGTCAGTGCTTAATTTCAGTTGAAGTGTTATTATTATATCATTAAACCAACATGACAGGCTTTTAAAAATCTCATCAAAAACATGTATCAATATCTCATAGTTTATCTTGCTCTCTGCTTTGATTAATGTTTGAGAACTCTTGCACTTTGCTGTTCTTTTTTTTTTCTTGTCCAGCTTTCCTTCCATGCCCATTCTTGATTTCTCCCAACAGCGCATACCTGCTCTGAAACTGGAGGTATAATTGCAAAACTGTTCAAGTCTTGCTATTCTTGCTAGTTCAACAGTATAAGAAGATAGTAATGAAACAGGGCATTTATATTCTGGCACAGACTATGCTGAATTCTGTTCTGTGTCTTTCCTGTCTACTATAAGCAAAGTAGCTATATTCAAACTGGATTTAAATCATCCAGACAGTTGTAAGGAGAAACATATCTATGGTGAAAACATAAAGCATTCGTTTCCAGAAACTGTTGACACAATGGAGAAGAAATCCAGCCATCCTGCATAATGGTAACATTCTGAAAAAATTTTTTCCTACTCAGTGCAAAAAGGTTCAGTGTTTCTTGGACATGTCATTCATTGCAGCATCCCATACCCTTCTAAAGACCAAAAACTTGTCCATTCTCACCACCACATTCTTCCAAGCCTTCATGCTTCAGCAGTATCTTTCCCAGAAATATAATAATAAAATAAATGAAGAAAGAAGTAGAAATTTGGAGCCAGTATAAATAAATGTGATAAAGACCCCAGACCTTTTCTGAATAACTGAAGTTTAATGGCAAAATGTTGATGGGAATTTATATAATACAGTGTTCAAAATATTCACCCTCTAAATTAGTTTATGAACATATATAATAACTTGTTATGTTTGTCTTTCTCTTTTAAGGTATAATCTACCTTATAGTAGAAAACATTTTATTTTAATTAATTTCTCCTCCTGATACTAGTTCTCTTGTATCATATCTTCCTTACTGTATTAGCAGTCTCTTTTAAGAAATTCCTTTTTAAGAAACTAGTGGTTGGATTTGTCATTATAAAGCATGCAATGTTCTGCAAAAGTGTGGATTACTGCCTGGCACCACTCAGAGTAAGCCATAGCTTTATATATTTTATCCTTCTTTAAAACATAAAAAATTGCTGCTCATATCTCATTATAAGATGGGTCAACACACTCATGTTGCCAAAGAGTAGAAACAAGTTCCAAATAACATTGATCACTGGTACCAAACCCTCTTCTACACCTCACTGGAAAACCTCCTCCAAGTACCCTCTTCATTTCAGATACAAGACCAACAGAGTGACAAAACATGACTCCTGAATAGCCCCAGATAGATTAATTTTGAATTACTTCCACCTTCTCCATGTCTAAGCTGGTTTATATATCTTTGAGGCAACAGAGCTGAAACTTTTCAGACAAAGGCTATGATACACCTCAGTTCTTCTACTCTATGCAGTAAATATTTACTTGATAGGAATATATTGTCATGTTCCTCTCTGTCAGGTCCCTACAATCACTGTATCTGAACATGCTGTTCATGGCATGTTCGTCACATTTTGCATTCCATGAAGAACTTAGAAGAAAACCATAGGCATAAACCAGCAACTTAACTATGCATCACTGCTAAGATTAGAGTTGTTCTGCAAATGTTTATGGAAACAGCATTTAGCACCTGGGAAACAGCTTGTGTCCAGCATTAAATGCCATCTGAGAAACTACTTCTGAAATTTGGCTTTAAACACAGGCTTCTACAGCCAGTAAAAGTTCTGCTTTATCCATTTTTTTTTTTTTACTTGAAGCATGTGAACAACATGTAATACACATGGTAATATATTTAGGAGAACATGGCCAGCTAGTGGACATGAGACGTACAGTGTCTGGAGGGCAGGATAACATGGAACAGGCTTTTTACTAACACCAAAGAATAAGAATAAGCTTTCTCCATCAGGCTGTAATTCCAAGATACAGTGAACAGGACCAAAATTATAGGCATCCCTTTCCTAAAAAACATATATATTTACCTGATTTGATAAGTGTGAATACAGTCTTTATAATGTGGATGCTTAATACTTCACCACAAAGAAAATATATTTTAATTAAATATACATGACTGTTCAAACACTGTGTTTGAAATTATACATATTCACATTTCATTATCATTTGCCTATATTTAGAAAATATTTATGAGCTAATTAGTTGTGTAACGATGCTGAGCATTTCACAGCATTTACATGACCACAGAGCTGTGAAAATATTGACTAATTGTTATCGAATACATCCCTATTAATAGCAAGAAAATTATTAGTTACATATATCATAAATATCTGTTGAGAAACTTGATATAACACCACCTGTCCTTATTTATCTGATTTATATAATGTTTCTGGCACCTGGAACTATGAAGAAAAAACAGAGCAGTATAAGAGAGAAGTTTATGAGTCATTACAACCATCAATTTGTACCAATGTCTGTCATTCATAATTAACTTGCTGGCTCAGTTGTGCTCAGTCATGGATTTATTACATATGCTTTATCCACCCAAGGTATATTGTAAGTACATATATCTAGGATAATGGTCGCAGATACTCTTACTCCTTTTTTCTTTGTTTTTAGTTCTTACACACCTTTTTTCCCCTTATTACAGAAAAACTTTAAAAATGCAATTAACATGAGAAAAGGAGATACAATTATCATGCAAATATTCATCCCTAGGAATGTAACAACAACAACAAAAGATAATGTTAGAAAAAATATGAATAATTATGTTCATAGAATTAAATACATCTCTTTATAAGTGAAGCTCTCATTTTCAAAGAATCTGCTCCTTTTTCATTGGATGGTGGAGAAAGGGATAGAAGGGAGAGGTTCTTGTTTATATACTTCATTTTAAATACCATAATCAATGGCTTTTTAAAAAATATTAATTTTCTGCACAGCATGTTATTTGGTATCCTCATTTATATCCTGCCTCTGCAAGCACATTCATATTTGTTCTGTTTTATGCATATGACTAATGGAATTTATTTCTCTGGGTGTACATAAGTAGATGAAAAAGTAAAATATAAAAGACTGAATCTTACTAGACTGTCCTGAGAAACCTAACCCAAGTTATGTTGCTAAAAAAATACATTTAACTATTTAATATTAATGTGGACAGAATTAAGGCTCAGAGTTTCATTTTAATATTTCTTAGTCTTAAAGGAAAATAAATATAACATTATAGCAGAAAAATAAGGAGCAAAAATTCCAGTCATGGAACAAAACAAAATAAGACTTACAGCAACAAAATAAGACTTACTGTATAAAAACATGGGTGCTCATGCTAGAGCTGTTCTCCCACCAAACAACCCATCTCCCTATTCAACTATTCAGGAAGATCAAAGGGAATGCCATTTCCAGGAAGCTTAATTAGAGTGCAAGATTCTAGTTATTTTATAGTAATATGGTAGAACTTCCATAACAATTGTTATCACTTCAGTGTTTTGTGCTGCCTCAGAGTTTCTTATCTGGTCTGGTCCAGTTCCTTTTTTACCAAGAATCAGAGTGATTTTCACAAAAAGCAACAATAGACATGCTACTTCCACACTGTAGCTAAAGGCTAAGGTCTCAATTACCCAGAAATAGTATAATTCTGCTCCCAGAGTGCTGTCAGCACCTTGCTTTTCCTGGAACTGCCAGAACAAATGTGTTGTGTCTGCCATATAAAACTGATTTGTAGACATAATCTCTGGAAACAACGCTCAGACAAAAGCAACTCTGTATAAATCCAAAGAATCTTCTTACAGAGAAAAAGATTACCTGTAATTGCCAAACTAGAGTCTGCAATTTTAGAAAACCTCATATAATTATATGTACAAAAGTTTTATAATACAGGCTTTGCACACATCAAAATGCAAAGATCAGCCTGTCATAGCCAATCCTTTTAAAGTTAATTGGTATCTCATCTCAAATACATTAGGTCAGAAGGAAAAGCTCGAGCTACATATAAAATGTTTACAGATGTTCATACAATATGGCATTTTTCATTATTTTACATTATTCCTAAGTGATTTAAATAATCAGTTCTACACACTAAAATACCTGTGAAATCACAAGCTACATTTTTATTAACAGTGGTTAAAGAGTGGTCAAAGGATGTAAATAGAATAGAATAGAATAGAATAGAATAGAATAGAATAGAATAGAATAGAATAGAATAGAATAGAATAGAATAGAATAGAATAGAATAGAATAGAATAGAATAGAATAGAAACTGTTTCCGTTAGAAAGGCCTACAGTGATTATCTAGTCCAACTGTCTGACTAGTTGAGGGCTGACGAAAAGCTAAAGCCTGTTGTTAAGGGCATTGTCCAAATGCCTCTTAAACACTGACAGGCTTGGGGCATCGACCACATTGCTAAGAAGCCTGTTTCCATGTTTGACCACCCTCTGTGTAAAGAAATGCTTCCAAATGTCCAATCTAAACCCCTCCTGACACAGCTTTGAACCATTCCTTCTTGTCTGGTCACTGGATACCAGGAAGAAGAGATCAGCACCTCCTTCTCCACTTCCCCTCCTCAGGAGGCTGTAGAGAGCAATGAGGTGGCCCCTCAGCCTCATTATCTCATCCCATAGCTGGACAACTTGTCCAGAAGGATGCTGTGAGGAAGAGTGTCAAAAGCCATATTAAAATCCAGAAAAACTGCATCCACTGCCTTCTCTTCATCCACTAGGTAGGATGACCTTATCATGGAAGGATATCTAATTAAACAGGACTTTTCCCTTTGTGAAGCCATGTTGACTGCCTGAAGATTCTTTGAATGCTTTTCAATAGTACAGATTATAAACTCCATAATTTTTCCAGGAACTGAAGTTAGACTAAGAGGTCTGTAGTTTTCTGGGTCTTCCCTCACACCCTTCTTGTAAATTGTAAATAACATTGGCTAGCTTCCAGTCACGAGGGATCTCCCCAGACCCACAAGACTTTTGGTAGATGATCCAGATGGGTCCCACCATAACATCCACTAGCATCCTACAGTACTCTGGGGTGAATCCCACCAGATCCCATGGACTTGTGAACATTCAGCTGATACAGCTGGTCCCTTACAATTTCAGTGTTCACAAATGGAATGTCACTGTTCCCACACTTGCGGTCCTATGACTATGGTGACCAGGCAGTCCAAGATCTCTCAGTATTATTAAGGACTGAAGCAAAAAAAAAAAAAATTTAATGCCTCGGCTTTTTCTTCTGGATCTTCAGCTTTAAATGGGCTTTACACAAACCAGTTTGTATTGACTACTTGTAAAAGTTTACAATTCAGCCATGTTTCCTTTATACACCATATACATGAGAAAAATGAACAGAAGGAGGAAATAAACCTTTGAACTGGAGCAGTTAATAACTATGTAAATTATTTCACTCTAGAACAATATGATAAATTGCAGAAGTCCTAAAAAAAGTATAAGAAATAAGTTACATCTGGGGAAATTTACTTTAAGTATTATTTCACATCATATCTGTGATCTGTCATTTGGAAAACTGGATCGACCACCTAGCAAAACATTCATGGGATTATTTTATCACTGCTTGAGTATCTTTACAGATATAAAATGAATTTTGGACTGGATGCATAAACCTTAATATAAAATCCTGGCAAAGATCTTAAACAATCCAATGGTCCTGACTTCATATAACATATCTGGCAGCCTTTCAATGAATCTTGTTTCCTTGTGTAGAATGACACATTTATCAAACACAACATATGCATTTTACATCGGTGTCACAAAAATTGATCTTCTCTATTTTTTTTTTTGCTCCTAGTACACGTCGAATTAAAAGTTGGTAGAATAATCAACCATAAACTGTTATGTCTCAGAACTGAAAAAAAAAAAAGTCCAAATTGATTCTAATAGAAAATGGAAGAAAAAAATATCTCTAGCAGAATAGTTAAGTACTGTCCTTTTTAACTGCACAAGCTGAAATTACCAGCCACAGGAAGAAACGGATAGAGAAGTGCAAAAGGAAAAAGCACTGGTCACAGGATCTTATTCTTTGAGATGGATATGTACCTGCTGATATTTCAATGTTTACACCAGAGATGAACCTAAACCATATTACCTACAAAAACTATTAAAATAAATTACTTTCAATTTTCACCACTGTCTTAAAGCTTCTATAAATCATGAGCATCTAGAGAAGTTAAGGTTTTATTCTGATGTATTTATAGTCACGGAATTCCGGTAGTAGACAGGGTGCAAGATTGCTCAAACACCCACTAAGAGCTCTTCAGTTTTATAGTCTGTGAGCCTTAGTTTTAGTCTGAGCCTCGCTACACATGTTATATCAGTTCAGAACAATGATGTATTTGCCTGCTTATACATGGGGCAAAAAAGTTGCTCATATATATGTTTCTCTTACCATTACAGAAACTATTAAGAATCAAAAATAACAGGATGCATGCTGTGGCAAAAAATGTCAGGATTCAGGCCTTTAGGTCTTTGCCATCATAACAATATCACAAATTATATAGAAAATAATGAGAAACATGAACATTCAGGTAAATTGTACTTCAATCTGACAGCATCTTTTTACAAATCACCACGCATGTTTCTCTAGTTTAATCTCAAACTTCCCTAATTAAGCCAGTCTTTTCACAAGTTTCTTGTTAATCAAACTCAATTATCATGTGGAGGTTTAAAATATTACATTATTACATATTTTTCAATATTACCAACTCTTTTATGAAGCATAGAAAATATGCTACCCGAGACCCACTGAATTTGAATCTAAGGCCTTGAAATCTGCAAGGTTCAACAGCCTATCAGGATTTGGCACATGGTC